>NC_069785.1:119837184-120149996 GCF_027406575.1 Nycticebus coucang | reverse complement strand
ACGATTGATAAATAAAACATGAAAGGTCAGTTATGGTTGCCCTGGCAACTGTATTTCTCAGCAAGTATTTTGTTTGCCATGATATGTGTCCTGGGTGACTTATTGGAAATCAGAGTCTGAATGTCATGACTTTTTGTATTCGAATTTCTTATGTACTCATTTAGAAGTGACAATTTTGTAGGTTTTTTTTTTTTTTTGGGTTGGTCTCTGAAGCTGTATGTGTGATGGGGATCCTAGTGTTTCTTTCTTTTTTTGGAAGACAAACGTGAAACTGTGATTACAGTGACTCTATTTAAGTTTAAGAAGATTTTTCCAAGTCTAAAGAGGGATTTAAGAGCATTTGAATGATTTGGGGGATACATAAAATTTTTACCACTGGAATATTTTCATGCAGAATTTAGACAAAGGATATTTTCTAATAAGTGATCAGGAATGCATTATCTCATACCTTTCTGACTTAATTCCTATGCAATTAATTTTGAGTCGAATAAATTATTCTCAAAAAAGTATTAAAGATGAACATCAAAATAATTAAGCAGTTAGAGCATTTGCCACCTTCTCAAGGATATATGGTAGTATGAATTAAAGTTAAGTGAATATCTTTAAAAATGTTAAGCATATTCTTTGACCCCCAAACAGAAAAGTTTTATAAACGTACAAATATATACATAGAAGGACATAACTGCTGCGTTGTTTTTAATAGAAAAAACTGGAAGCAGTCCAAGTGTCCATCAGTGAGGGACTGGTGAAATAAATGATGGTCTGTCCATATAATGGAATTCTTTGTAGCCATTATAAAGAATGATGTAGATTTACGTCCATTGACAGGAAAAGGTTTCCAGGATGTAGCAGAAGGGTGAAAAAAATGCACGTTGCAGAATACTGTATATGTAGATGATCCTATTTTTTTCTTAAAAAACTCACAAGCATTGTATGTATAATTAATCTGTAGTGTATACTATCTAATTGTATGCTCATTTAGAATCTGAAGAATGAAAACAAAGCTCTTAACAATGGTTATCTCTGGAGACGGCGATTGTAAAGGACTTTTACTGTTGGAGTTACATTTGCATAGTGTTTGAAATTTCGATAATGAATATAGGTTACCTTCTAATTAGAGAAAAAGGAAAGATAAAGCCTGCTATTTAAAGGGTCTAAAAAGCAGTTGAAATGGGTGCGACATGAAAATATATACTGGGCTTTGTAGAAACCTTTCATTTACTCCTATTTTTGTCTGGATACCTACTAGTTTGCAGAGGTATTTATATTTGTTACTCTTGAAAAATACTGTCTGTTTTTTAACTCTTTTTTAGATTATCTGCCATTTAGTTTCTCACATCTCAGTTGTTAATCATGGCAGCAGGTTACCTGTTTTGCTGTGGTATTTAGTTGCCACCAATTTGATGGGCTTTGCTTTTGTTTAAAGCGTTATTGGTGTCCTGAATACTGTATTTGTTCCATTTTAAAGTTACATCTTATATAATCCTACACACCGTACCTGGGGATTTTGGAATGGAAACATCAGGATCTTACCTGGATGCTGTTTTCTAGATCCTGACTCCACTGTGTGGAATGTGTAGGTCTCTTTTCTTGGGTTCCTGTGTGTTTGGTCCGTCTCTGCTTGGGCCCCAGCTGCAGCAGCAGTCTCGATGAGAGACGAGGGCGGCCAATTTGCCCTTTTGCAGAGGTGTCATCAGTGCAAACAGGATTACTAAGAAAATGCACAGGGTCTAGCCTTTTATTGCCATTTTCAATGTATAAGCTTAGTTTGTTAGCACGCAGAGTGGAGCAGAAATCGCTATTTCAGACCCTTGCTGTGGAGTTTACTGTTTTCAGTACAGCGATGATATCTGTTAGATAAAGCTACAAAGCGAGGTAGACCTTAGGGCACAGTGTGGACATTGCGGATGTTATTTATGGATCTGTTGGCTTAATGCAAATTTAGAAATCAGTCTTACATTTTACATTTTCTTCCCTTCTGCTTTGGTTACATAAAGCTGAATAGGTGATTCTTTTTCTTAGAAATAACCATTGGATTCTTTTCCTTGGGAAGAGAATGGAAATACACGTTTAAAGAGGTTTGAGATAAGACATTACTATTCCCTGGATAACATTTAAGACAGTGTTTCAATTTCTTTTTTTACCATGACTCATGGCACCATATGTACAATAAAATTTATAAGACGTATTTATCCTTTACTCTGTTCAGTGTACCTGGATTTTTTTTTCTTCAGTGTGCTCTCATAATTCCTTTTCCTTTCCCATCAGTCCAAATCTATCCACGTATCTTATCCACCTTAATGTATCATCCCATCCCATCCCATCCCATCCCATCCTATCCCATCCTTATCCCATCCCATCCTTATCCCATCCCATCCCATCCCATCCCATCCCATCCCATCCCATCCTTATCCCATCCCATCCTTATCCCATCCCATCCCATCCCATCCCATCCCATCCCATCCTTATCCCATCCCATCCTTATCCCATCCCATCCCATCCCATCCCATCTCATCCCATCCTTATCCCATCCCATCCTTATCCCATCCCATCCTTATCCCATCCCATCCCATCCCATCCCATCCCATCCCATCCCATCCCATCCCATCCCATCCCATCCTTATCCCATCCCATCCCATCCCATCCTTATCCCATCCCATCCTTATCCCATCCCATCCCATCCCATCCCATCCCATCCCATCCCATCCCATCCCATCCTTATCCCATCCCATCCCAACCCATCCTATCCTTATCCCATCCCATCCCATCCCATCCCACCCTACCCTGTCCAGGCTATGCTACCCTACCATATCCTGACCTGTTCTGTTCTACCCTATGCACTTCTACTCTATTTCCTTAAAAAAAAAAAATGTTGGGTAGGATCTATTACATTTATTTTAAGATTTACCATTTGAAAATCATTGGTATAAAGGTTAGCAGATAATAGTAAATGAAATTACTGAAGGGCTTAGATGCTATATTTATTTCTTGAATGCCATCTCTTTTTCTGTGGAAGCTGGTGTATCCTTAACTTTTGGTTACGATATGTGCCCCTGTGGCTTGTTCACTGGCATGGTAGGAGGTCAGACTTCAGCTACCTCATTATGAGCTGGATGCAGTTGTGGATTTTAAGCCGTTTTTCTTCCTAGAGAGTTTTTAACTAGGAAGTCTTTGTCACCCTGATTTTCTTACTGTGGAAAATGTTGACTAACCTGTTTTGGGTATCCAGTGATACCAATAATACGTATATTTTCTCAGAGTGGATTATGCAATGTAGAATGTTCAATTCTAGGGTCGCTTTTTGCTACCATCCGGCATGCTCCTGGCCTCTCCTGCTGCTGGCTGCAGCATAGAGCATACAAACTCACGGTAATATTGGACTAAGGCTCAGGGCCTAAGCCTCTAAGGTGAGATAAATCTGCCTCTGAAGAAAAAACAAAAGCACAAACCAATCCTCAGTTACCCCAGTACACTTAACAATCAAGTGGACATGATCTTGGATTATATGGCCTCGGTTATTTTTAGTTTTGATAATTTAGTGTTGACTTTGCTCCTAAATAATTTTATAACTGAATTTTAAATTTGTTTTTAGATTATAAAATCAGAACAGAAATTACATTCTTGAGACTCTTGACAGGATAGATACTAAATATGTCTTACATTCATTGTGGAAGCCAGCTCTGAGCCAGGACATCGTTGATTCTTTATAAATGTATTGATTTGATTTGAATGTGAAATTGCTTGTTAAACACTGAGATTGTGTTAATATCATAATAATTGAAAATTTTACTGAGTGCTTGGTACGAGCAAGTTATATTTATCTTTTCATTGAATTTTCGCAACTATTGTATGAGACTAAGGTTTTTTCTCTATTGATAATTTTGTTTAATTGATACTTTAAAGATTTTATTTTTGAATTTACATTGAACTAAGATTCATTTTTGGGGGTAGCGTTCTGTGAGTTTTGACATGTGCATAGAATCGTATAACTACGTTATGACATGAGCAGTTAATACACAATTCCCTTACCCCAGAGCCCTTATGCTTTCCCTTTATAGTCAAATCCTCCCTCCTACACCAACCTCCAGGAGCCCTACTGATCACCATTCCTATGGGTTTTGCTTTTCCAGAATGCCATAGAAATGGAATCATGCTGGATGCGATTTTTTGAATTTAGCTTCTTTCACTTAATTTATTGCATCTGAAATTCACTGATGCTTTGGCATGTGTCGGTGGTCCATTCCTTTTTACCGCTGAGCAGTTTTTCCATTGTACAATGTACCGTAGTCTGTCCATTCATCTACTGAAGGGCATTTAGGCTGTTTCCAGTTTTGACATTTTGAATAATTTGGCTGGGAATATTTGGGTACAGGTTTTTTGTGGACCTAAGTTCTCATTTCTCTTGGCTCGATGTCTAGGGGTATTATAAATAATTGATCTAGAGATCAATTAAAGTATAGGGGAGGATGTCCGTCCGTAGGTTATATGCAAATAGTATATTTTATGTAAGAGATTTGAGCATCTCTTTGAGATTTTGATATCCAAGGGGATTCTAGAACCCCCTTTTGGCTCTCGTAAATACCAAGGGCCAAATATAGATGAGGTCTGACAGTTAAGTTCACAAACTCATCCTAGAAAAAATGGTACATACCTCACTGCTGAATATCACCATGGTCACCTTTAAAGTACCCCTCTTGGGAAGCTATGCACTGATGCCAGCGCCTAGTCCACCGTTCAAAGCAATTTTGGAACTCCTCCTTGAATGGCCATCAGAGCCATCATCATATTACTCTTGATGTCCTGAATGTCATCAAAATGTCTCCTTTTCAGTATTTCCTTTACCTTTGCATAAAGGAAAAAGCCACTGGGAGCCAGATGACGTGAATAGGGAGGGCGTTCCAAGACAGTCATTTGTTTATTGGCTGAAATTTCCCTCATGGTCAGTGCCCCATGAGTTTTCAGTACCGTTTTTTGTATTCACTTGTCTCATGGCAAGATTTTCAGTTAAGATTTCTCTGTTTTTAATTTTTGTGAAGTCTAGTTTGTCAATTTTGTATTTTATGGAGTGTGCTTTTGATAAAGTAACTAAGACCTTATTGCCTGACCCGAGGTTATGAAGCTTTTTTTGTCCTGTTTTTTTTTTTTCCCTAAAAGTTTTATAGTTTGACATTTTGCATTTAGGTCTGTGATTCATTTTGAGTTAATTTTCCTATAAGGTGTTAGGTATAGGTTAAAGTTTATCTTTTCGGCATATGAATGGTCAGCTGTTTCAGAAGCATTTGTTGAAAAGACTGCCCTTTCCCCTTTCAGCTGCCTTTGCACTTTTGTCAGAAATCAATTGGAGTGGCTGTAATTTTGGGGTCTTTCTATTTCATTGATCAATGTGTCTGTCTTTTTGCCAATTGAGGTAGTTACTTTTTAAACCTTAGATTACTGTTGAGAAAATTGAGTTTTAGTCAAGTTAATACCTTGCTTAAGGTAATTCAACTAGCAAATGATTGAATTGCTGTTCAAACTAGGGAGACTGCTCTGACTCTGAAACCTGTGGTGAGAGTTATGCTGGGCCTGGTTTTCAACTTAGTTATTTTGCTCCTGGTTGAAATGTTTGGTTTTAAGGAATGCTTGAGCAGTACATTTTTGAAAGACTACATGTGACAATATATAGATCTCAAATGTGAAGTTCAAGTTTTTTCCTGCTTTCTAGGCTATTAATTACTAGATGTAATTAGTTTTCAGTGTCTTTAACAAGGTATAACGTTCTTTTATAAATCCAAGATACTTGGATGTCATTTTCCTTTATTTTACGGAGAGTAGTAGAAATATATGTTCCTTGTGTGGCAAGGAAAGGATGTTTAGGGTTTGCGAATGCGAGAACACAGATGGGCTAAGAGTAACTTGCATCCAGATGGCTCACGCGAGGCACTGGGTAAGGGTGAAAGAGTGGCTGTAATGTGGCACTAAATAATAAATTAACACTCAATATTGGCAAACTGGAGAATTCTGAAGAATGTCATATTTAGTTAACTTCTGATTGTTAGAGACTGCACATTGGTATGATAATAAGTAGGCACATATCCACGTGCACACACATGTATGCCCGTCTTTGGAGAGCCGTCTCTAATGGCTTCTGCCTCCTCACTCTTCACTCTGTTCTTTTATACGCTTTTCCTCCTGAGAGTCCATTTACTCATGGAGATTCAGCTTTCCTCAAAGGGCGTCTGACTCCAGACCCATATCTCTGCTCCGCTGTTAACTGACTTTCCCTCGGTTGATTCTTACGTCTACTTAACTATAGGATAAAATTACTAGGATGATCTTTAGAGAGTGGAAAGTTATACATAAGACTGAGCTCCACTTCCCCTCACCTTCACAGATAAGCAACTACTCCCAGTATCCCCTTTATTTTCTGTGGGTAGACTTGCCCTTTGGAACATGGGAATCATTTTTGACCTCTCTCTTTCTCTGACCCTGGTGTGATCAAATCCATAGTTGATTTCTGCTGCTTGTTTGTTTGAAGTTGGTCTGGACCTAGCTCCTCTTACCCTCTTACCTTTCCCCGTGACTCTTAGCTTCTTGCCATCTTCCTCCTGCCTTGATTGACCATCACCTTAGTTCAGTGCCGTGTTAGCTCTTGCACACAAACCCCTTGCATGCTAAACCAAATCGTCACTGTTTCTACAACTCATTCCACCCAGGATGTTTCCCTTCTCCCGCATTATCTCCACTGATTGAAAACTAAAGCATAGTTCAGGGCCATCTCATCTTTGAAACCCTCCAGTCCATGCTGGTAAGCATGTCCCCTCCCCCTCCGAGATCCTATAACCCAGCCTGCATTGTGTCCAGGCCACCAGCATCAGTGTCTTCTGGAACTTTTAGAATGCCCTGCTCCAGACCTGGTGAGTCAGAAACTCTGGGGGTGGAGCCTAGACATTTACTTGTGTTTAGCAAGTCGTTGTCATGGGTGCTGATGTTTGAGAACCAGTGCATCGTGAGCCTGCTTTAGTGAGCCTGTTCTCATTGCTTGGCATCTGTCACTTTTTTGCCTTAAATACCTATGCCTCTCTTTCTCAGCCACTTCTAATCCTTCATTTTAAACATCAGGCTCAACATTCACTTCCTGGAGGAAATCTCGGTTTACCCTCCGGGTGGTAGGTGCGCAGTTCACGTCCTCCTCATTTCTCCTTGTTGGTCATGTTACTTGGGTTGACTGCCGTGAATATTTGCTGTGCTTTCAACAGGTAGGGTGGTGTGATATGGTTCCCTAAACTGGCATAGGGGATATTTGGTACAAAATTTTGCTGTATCATTTTCATTAATATGTTAGAGGCAAAAGAATTTTTAAACATCAAAACAGTAAATATATTACTGAGTAGAATGAAAGTGTGCTTGAATGTTCGAGAGATGTCTGTGCTTGGGCAGCTTTTGGCTGTGTTAGGCCACCCAACATACTCATTAATTCCCTGTCCTCTGATGTTAGAGGGGATCTTGGTTAGGAAGTCAGGGGCACCCCTGATTCCCTGAGGAAAGGGAGTGGGCACTGCAGACTGTGGCTGATTTTTTGACTTCTGGGCCCTTCACTTGCAGGGATTGGCTCACATTGTTTGGCCTTTTTTAACCTCATTTGAAAAACTGGGATAATACTGTCTACTTCATATGATTGTTGTATTGCAGGGATTAGTGAGATTAGAGTTGGTAGGTAATGTCCTTGGACAATCCCTGTCCTACATCAGGTGCTCTATAAGTGGTACCTTTTATTATTAACTCCACTAGGAGAGCACATTAAAAAAATACCTGTCCACAGAAGCAATCCTGTTCATAGCAGACACTTGGTAACTGTGTTGAATGATATATACAGCGTTTCATGGTCTGCTCTGCAGACACCCTAATTTGTACAGAGCTTCAAGTTTTAGTGCTTTATAATCGTTAATGAATGGTAAGAAATATTACTTGACTTTTTGACAAATCTATTGCATTTCTTAAAATTTTTCCATTCAACTTTAGTTTTAATGGATGATAGCTTACTTTCTAATAGTATCTGAAAGCTTTTTATGTTTTTTTCCCAGTAGAATAAATTAGGCTAGTTAAATGGGCTTCTTGACACAATGCCCTGCCAAGAATGTTGTTTCTTTGTCAATGGCTAGTTTTAATCAGTATTATTTGAAGACAATTTCAAACTACTTTGGTACTTGGTTCTCTATTTAGTTTTTATTCTTTTCCTAACACACCTAATTAATGGAACTGTCCAGTGGTCTAAGGGAAAGAAAGAGAAGATGACATTCTGAGAAGTTTAATCATTATAATAGAAACTAACATTCTTGTGGTGCATTACAAAGCACTTTGACATGCATGATATCATAGCTCACCATAGCATGTTAAGTGGGCATTATTTTTTTGTTTATTTTGCTGATTAGAAAACGAATGCTCACATTAACGACTGCCCAGGGTCATAGAACCTGAAGATAAAAGCCCTATAAGTTTATTTATTTTATTTATTATTTTTTTATTTTTTTGGCCGGGGCTGGGTTTGAACCCGCCACCTCCGGCATATGGGGCCAGCGCCCTACCCGCTTGACCACAGGTGCCGCCCAAAAGCCCTATAAGTTGAGGCTAATTCAGTTTCGTGAAAGTTCCATGTGGTCATGGGTTAATGCAGAGAAGCAGCTTAAGGTTTCATGTCATCGGAGAGCACCGCTTCCTACACTGTACTTAGGGGTGCCTCAGGAGACAAACTACATGGTTTAAATCCTGGCCTCCCTGCTTCCTTTCTGTTCGATCTTAGGTCATTCAACCTTTCTGAACCTCAAACTCGTCCTTTATAAAGTGGAGAGGATAATAACATTAACGTCATAGAGTTGTTGTATGAAATGAGTTAAGATATGTAAAACTATTAGAACCGTGCCTGGGACATCAAAGGCGCTCGGTAAGCATGAGCTATTGTTTTTGGTACCGAGGAGTGGTTGAAGTGCCTTATGTGAAGGGTGAGTGAGTGTACTTAGTTGTAATTATAATGGCAGAAGTGGAAATCAGAGCTTCCGTAAGAATTTATTGACGGAACTGTTTAGCTCTTAAGCCGGCCTCTGAAAGGTTGAGTACATATATATATTGCATCGTAAGTAGCCTGCCCCAGGGCGGCCCCTGTGGCTCAAGGAGTAGGGCACCGGCCCCATATGCCAGAGGTGGTGGGTTCAAACCCAGCCCCGGCCAAAAAAAAAAAAAAAAAAAGTAGCCTGCCCCAGTCCAGGTCTTCTGTAGACTTATGTTCATTTGCTGACCCAGGGGATACCATGACAATTTGGAGCACAACTGGATGATTTCTGTTTCTGAAAACTTAAAAGCCCACATAAGAATCACAATTAAATTGCTTTTTCTCCATCTCCCCTCTCCTCTGCCTTTCTGAAAGAAACGCAGGCACACAGTGCCCACAGATAGACCCCCGCCACGATGGAAGGTGCATCAGCTATTTCTGTGATAAGTTACTAATTGTTTATTTATTTATTTTTTTTGAAATTGGAGTCTAAATAGAAACTAAATTTCAGAAGTGGAACAAATATCCTGTTCATGAAGTTTTGTCTGTTCTTTTCTTCTTGAGTTGGCGAATCACCTGTTCTAGGAGTGCCTTTATTATGGTGGAGACAGCTCAAAATCTGGTGTCTTCAAAGTTTATTCTTCCCGGAGCGCCTGTGTCATCTCACGCAATGTACTGCTGGGAATACAAGACTGACGTTGTACTTACAATCTTTCTTTGTAATTTCCTCTGTGACTTGAATGTTTTTAGTGAGCATGCAGCTGTTTTGCAAAATGTGTATTAAATACAATTTCGGTAAATAGCAGAGATGGGGATATAATGTTGAAAACGTGTAAATTCTTAAAATTTATACTTGTCTTTCTTATGGATATCATATATAGAATGCTTTTGTTCAATTAAGCCTTTTTCTATATGAAAAGCACAAGCTGAGTATAAGTATTTCATTATGAAATTAAATACTTATAGAACATGTTCACTTTTAATCGATTGCTGGCTATAATCAAGATGAAATGCTTTTCTTAATAATTCATGTTAAGAAGAGAAATGTAAACTTAAGACAAATTTATGACTTCTCTCCAGAGGATGTATGGATGTGACTGGGTTTGTGATTTAAAGTTTTTTTTTAAGTTCCTTTAATTTTTTTTTTTTTCTTTTGTTTGAAGGTCCTTATGTTTTTGCTTTGGCTTGGTGTAGAGAAAACGCTAGTGTGCCTATAAACTCACTCTTGAAAGGATGAAACTGTTTTAGATCACTTTTCTCCTTTGCAAAAAGTTAAAAATTAAAATGGTCTTAGTCCAAGGGGTCCCTGTTCTGGAGCCTCTCTTTTCCATGCTCAGAGCAGCCTTTGAGTAGGGGCTGGTGACAAGCCACCTGCTTCTGAGTACATTTCTTTCTTTATGCCTTGATATGCCCAGCATATCTCACAATGGACATGTCCTGGAAATCGAGCTGCTTCATAGTTGGCCCTAGGAGCATTTAGGAAACGCTCTGTGAACCTGTTTGTGGGCACCTTCCGTGCTGGTCCTGGTGCTTCCGTCCATCATTTTGGGATCACGGCTCTCCAAGGAAAGAGCAGCCTTGCACCCTCAATCCTCTCTACCTTCCCCCAGTTGGGTTTGCGCATTCAAGCGTATTCCCTCCCATGATTTGCAGCTTTTGTGTTAGGTACCTACTCTGAAGTGTTCCATATCGCTTAGAAGGTCGAAGTAGTCGTCAGTGACTGAAGCCTAATTTAGATTCTTCAGTGGAAATCATTGTTGAAGAATCCTGCTCCACTACAGACGCCTTCTGCCTATCATGAGTGCGTTCATCAGAGAACACGCTCTCACCCGGTCTCTCATACTATAAAAGCGGTTTTTTAATCCCTCTTAACAGGTGCTGCCGTAGTTTATTTATAACCAATGCATTAAAATGAAAAATACTAAAAGGGTCCTAAGTGGAAGGTGGCTATTGAAATATTGCCATGTTTAAATTATAGAATTTTGTCAGGCTGATTTGTAGGAAGGACGAGTCCATGTTGGCTGGCGAGTGATGTGCTCACCGGCTCCCTGTACGTTTAAGAGGTGCTTTCTGCAGTGTGTGTAAGTGGGCTGTGCAGAATCTGGGTCTTGTCATTGAATGGATGGCTCCTTTGCATATGCATAATAGTATTCATATCTGGTCAGCTTTCATGCTTTTTGACATTTCTGATCTTTATGAAGCATGACAAATGGTAGAACTCTTTTGGCCTTCTAGACTCACTGCAACATAAAGACTCTGGGTCCTCATGGAAAGAATTGTCAAGAGCGTTTAACCCTTTCCTTTCCAGTCCAAGTTTGCTCTCACACATAGAGGTATATGGACACCCCCCTTTTGGTGCAAACGTGTGCTGAAGACACCTGCCTATCCTTTGAAATCTTTGTGGATTTGTATTTCCACCACATTTTCTCTCTTCTGAGAAACCTTTCCCGAGACTGAAGTAGTTGGGTTGTATTAATGGATGTTTATGTTGTCCTGTGACAGCTGGTTTTGCTAATTTGTTTTTACAGGGCAGTTTATAGTAAATGAATGGCATGCTGAATATTTTACTGAGATTTCAGATTATCTAAAGAATATTTTCCGGTTTACTAATTGGTAGATAATGCTGAGTACATTGATGTTGACATGAGCAAATGGATTTAAAATGATTTGAAGTGAGCTTCATTAAAAGATGTTCTAATCACAGTCAGCAGGAAATGTCAAACTAGTTCTGCCTTCGTTCACTCTGGTGGACCAGGAACCACTGCAGACTTAGGTGCTACAAGTCACTGCAGTTTTGTCCTGGGGGTGCCACAGGGTAGGGAAAATGAGGGAGGCTTTTTTGGGAGCTTTTTTGGCTTTCGCTGTGTTCACCAACAAATAAATAACACAAATAATTACATGTATGGCTAAATGAACATTCTCTAAAAGTCATAGCTGTATTCCTGGAGCCCCATAATCTTTAATGGATTGGATACATGGAAACCCTGTTTGCTGCTCACTCTGAAGTGGAAGGCAGTAAATTTCCACTCCATGCCACTCCATTCCAGCAGAAGTCCATTCTAGAATTAAAGGCGGTGTGCTCCTTTAAAACAGTAAGAAAAACCTAGGCAAAGACATTATAAATTCCCAGGTTAAAATTTAGAACACTGATTCTACTTTTCATTCCTGTAAAATGTTATAGAGGTTATTTGATCAAAATTGACCACTTGGAAAAATAAATCTAAGGGTAGCAAATATAGCAGGTTGAAGAAGGCAGATTCTGGAGTAAGATTTTTCAGGATTCAAATGTCTCTGTTTTTGATACCAACTGTGTGACTTTGTGCAAGTAACTTAACCTGTTTGAACCCTAGTTTTCTGTCTGTAAAATGGGGCAATGATATCTATCTCACGAGGTCATGGAATATGTGGATATCTATGCCTATAAAATGCTGATCATTTTACAAGGCACTAGCTTCACCAGTGTTAGCTGTTGTTACCTAAGTGGAATTATTTCCTTATTTTCTTTTTCCAGATACCCATGGGCTTTGGCCTTTATATGCTGAGACATTAACCAGATATCTCATTTCTATTGATTTTTAAGTTTTATAAAAACCTCTCATGCCACTCAGAGCATAGCTATCTAGACCCATTAAAACAGTGGTTCTCAACCTTCCTAATGCCGTGGCCCTTTAATACAGTTGCAACCCACAGGTTGAGAACTGCTGCATTAAAACGTTGGTGATGAGGAAGTTTTTAGATTCAGGATATTAGGAGACTCGTCCACGTTCACGCAGTCATTGGTAAGCTTGCTTATTAACTCTTATTTAACTCTTTGGCTGTTACCAAGATATCTTTTTTTTTAAGTCCTGATGCAGAATGCTGAGGTAGTTGTGTTCACAGTGGAGATCAATGGCTCTAATTATTTCACAGTAAAAATAATACAGTCTGTATCATGCTTATGAAACCTCGCTACCTGGCAAGCAACCTGTTCCTTTCAGTTAACATCCGATTTGCTTAGATGCGCTGATAAGTGGTTGTAGTTTGTGTATCTTTTAAATAGCATTCCTGTGGGTCAGGCTGACATTGTAACATTGTAAACTGGATCCGCCATAGATAGGAGTGCCTCCTGGAAATCACTTGAAAGCATAGTTCCAGATTAGGAGATTACGTATACAGACACTGGCAGAGAATGTTCTGGAACACCCAAACGACGTCTTTAGATGACCTAGTGTTCAAAGCTTCTGGCTGTATTACACGTGAATTTGGCTTCTGTGCTTGAGTAACACAATTGACCTGTTCATCTATTTAGTCAGGACTCTGCAAAACACCTGTTTTTGGTTTTATTTATTTATTTGTTTTTGTTTTCCCTTAATGCCACAGTGTGTTGGAAAGAGGAAAAGGGAAAAACAAAAAACTTCCCACTTGAATAGACCCTATTAGCTTTACCCTGTTTCCTGCGAACATGCTGGAAATGTAATAATCCGTGATGGCTTCGAGTACAGGACGCAGCCTCTGTTGACAAATATAAAAAATGGCCCAGCAGACTGCAGATGTGGTTTGTGGGTTAGTACGGACTTCCCTCATCAGTGGGGAAATAGGGCTTAAGTCAGGCTTAGAAAATGAGAGGAATGCTTAAGGGACATGACTAATGTCTCCAATGTGTACTACGCTACATAAACCTATTATGCGCTTTAATTTAATGTTCCCCATAAAGATTCAGGACCTGTCAGTAGAAGGAAAGGAACAAGCAATCCATCTTTGGCGAATTGTGAATAGGTTTTTATATTTTTTAAAATACATATTCACCTAAAACATACTTCTCATTCTGTTTTCTCCACCTCTGGTCCATTCCCTGTCTTGCACTGCCACTACCCAGGCTGCGTGTGAATTGTTTTGATCCCTGAAATGAGAATAATGTGTTAAATGTTTAACATTGCTAATTGACTCAATGTAAAGGAAAAGGGAATAGATGCAGATTGCCTCTAGTCTCTGACTGTGGAAAGTCTAAATCAAAGCTGATTCATCTCAGAGGCCTGTGGTTAATATAGCAATTCTTGCAAGTGGTGATTGGGCCCAAATGGGGGGGGAAATTCAGTTGCACCTGAGAACTGGAAAATTGAATATCTATTTCTATAGAAAAATTTGACTCTTCAACCTTTTCTGTTCTCAGGCTTCAGGTGCAGCTTGAGAGATGACCCGATGGAGGCGGTCTTATCCACTTTGCACGTGGGGAGCATGGAAACACTCACTCACTTGTACTTCACTAAAGCAAGCTGAAATTTGCTGATGATCTTAATTGACGAGTGAGGAAGTAGAAACCCCACTGGGTCAGTGAGAAGTTTTTCACTGTGAAAACATAACCTTTTACAGAGTACCCAACGGCAGTGAAATGTCAGATACCTGGATTTTTACAAAGGAGAGGAAGGCAGATACGTGGGGAGTTTCCTATAATACAATTCTGAGACAAGAAGGTACATAAAGATACACTTCATTCTCTTTTGAAGCTGTTCGGTTAGCTGCTCTCTATAGTGAGAAGTCATTCTGACAATGACATCATTTTTTGCTTTGAATTTTTTTTTTTTTTGAACTGGAGAAGGGTAATGGCATTTTAAACAAATTAGGTAATATAAATATTGTATGTTTTGGCAAATATTGACATTGAGCCATTTTTTCTGGAGAAAAGGCATTGGTAAACTGAGGCAGGGACAGAATTGTTGCTTCCAGGGTTGTAGTCAAAGGTGTCTAGATCCTGAAAAAATGTGATGAGATGAAGCAGAACGCTCCCAGCAGGGGTCCATGGGATCCATGAATGGGCTTCAGGGGCTCTGTGAGTCCCTGGAAGTAACATGTGATATTTTGTATGTACTTTTTCGGAAGGATTGAGTTATTCTTCAAGGGATAAAGAGGCAGGCCACTCTGAACTGAAGTTACTCTTCCCAGCTATCTCCAACCACCTGTTTTTTTTTTTTTTTTTTGTAGAGACAGAGTCTCACTGTACCGCCCTTGGTAGAGTGCTGTAGCGTCACACAGCTCACAGCAACCTCTAACTCTTGGGCTTACGCGATTCTCTTGCCTCAGCCTCCCGAGTAGCTGGTACTACAGGCGCCTGCCACAACGCCCGGCTATTTTTTGGTTGCAGTTTGGCTGGAGCTGGGTCCGAACCCGCCACCCTCGGCATATGGGGCCGGCGCCTTACTCACTGAGCCACAGGCGCCGCCCCCAACCACCTGTTTTAAACGTGAACCTGTGCTTTCTGGGTCACGTGACTCCTCCGCCTTCCCTGTCACCCACCCCTTCCCCAGTGCACATCTGTCTCCTCCTTCAGCACCCTCCCTCCCTTCTCCCTTTCTTCTTTTTTACTCCACTGGCTGTCTTTTTTGAGACAGAGCCTCACTCTGTCGCCCTGGGCAGACTGTCATGGCATCATACCTCACAAGAACCTCAAACTCTTGGGCTCAAGCCATCCTCTCGCCTCAGCCTCCTGAGTAGCTGGGACTACAGGTGTTTGTCACAATTCCTGGCTACTTCTTCTGTTCAGTAGAAACAGGTCTCTCTCTTGCTCAGACTGGTCTTGAACTCCTGAGCTCAAACAATCCACCGGCCTCAGCCTCCCAGAGTGTTAGGATTATAGCCCAGAGCCACCGTACCCAGCTATTCCACTGTCTTTCGTGCACGTGAACCCTTTAAAAGAGGACAGTCAGGGCTGCTAGCCATGTTGACTGACACACAAACTGGAAGGGCCTTCCTTAGACCTTCCTTGCCTTCAGTTCAGGGAAATAGATTTCCGGGCTCTGCCAGGACAGAACAATTAAGTCTTGTGATTATAACCCTTACCTTGTTGATACACAGATACTTTCCAACATAATGATGGTTTTCTAACTTCCCTTACTTTTCTCCCTCTCCCTCCTCCACATCAAAAATAAATTACTTGTAGAATATTTAATAGGTTCCCGGGGCTCGGCTCTGCTGTTATCTGTTTTAATTCTGTATGCGATGAGATGCGGCACTTGTCAGCAGAGGCCACAGATGATGTCGGTGCACCTTGCTGAGCACGGGTCACGGAGGCCTGCAAACCTAAATTGGGTGGTTGGCAGGAGCGTCCTGCCGCTGAGTGGGAGGACTAACAGGTAACCCGGGGGGCTCATAGTGAGCGGCTGGCTGTTACGCAGGTGCCAGGCAGGTCTGCCTCCTCCTCGGCTGCTCTTCAGCCCCTCATTTGTCCCGCGGAAGCACTCAGCCTTCCCCGAGCTTGTCATCTCGCTGCTGCCACCTCCGCTGTACTGCAATGATACTTTTGAAGGTCACCAAGCATCAGTGGCCCTTAGTTAAGCATTATCTTCCTGGCCCGCCCCCCAGTATTTGGCACCATTAACTCCTGTTTCCTTTTAAGAATTCCTCCATTTGTTCTGCAGCACTGCCTGTACCTTTTGGATCTCTTTCTTTCATGGCACTTAGGCTGGCTCTTTTTTTCTTCTGCCGGCTAAATGTTTCCCAGAGTTTTGTCCTTGGCTGTATTCCTCCCTCTTTCCCTGGGCTCCTCATTCTTTCCCCTTTCTCTCCAGCCTGGCCTTTTTCTTTTTTTTTTTTTTAATTCCTGAACTACGTGGTCAAATATGTAACTATTCTCGCTAGCCCTTGGAGGTCCTCTGTCCCCTCTAAACCTCTTCTGTTTAAAACAGAGCTTATCTCCATCCAGGACCCATCTTGGTTCCCAAGATGCAAATACACCAAAAAGACAAAACTCCAAGTTAAAAAAGGTGATCCCACAGTTCCCACCAGCAGCAAGCAAGCCGCATGAACTGCTTTATCCGTGTTGATTTCTTTTGTTCTTTTCCAGCGCACCATCCTTCTCCTAGGCGTCCCCTCACCCCCAGACTTGAATCTCTGCAGGCACCTGTGTCTTCTTTCTATGCTTCATGTGCGAACAGTTGCTAGGTTCACCTGACCTTTCTAACTAAATGTTTCCTGCATCTGGACCTCCTGCCCTTGCTCAGGGTCAGCTGTTTATTCCCTTAGGGCTGTTGTCAACTGCGCACCTGTGTGGATCTGTTGTCTCTCCCCTCCGCCCCATTTGCTCTTCTCCACAGTTTGCAGTTTCTCACCCCTAAGAATTTTTTTTTAACCTTTGTCTTCTCCCATTATCCATGCTTTGAAATATCACTCACCCTTTACGTGCCTGTATGAAGATGAAGCTTCCCCTGGCCACCTTCACTTTATCTGAACTGCTATTCTTAATCTTTACAAGATTTATAATCAGTTTTGTTTAGAGTTATTTGTGTTTTTGTTTTATCACCCTACTAGACCATAAAATACTGACAGAGTAGGAGCTTTATTTTATACACACACACACACACACACACGTTAATTTCATACGCTACCCAGCACAGTACTGTGCATGTGTCAGGAGCCTAATAAATCTTTATCGACTGAATTAATGAACACCTACACTGAAATTCTGCTTCATGTTAGGAGGCTTAGATGATCTTTTCCTACTAAACATCTTTTGTCTAATTATTTTTGGAGCCTTTCGACTTGGCCGTGTAAATTAGCATGGGTTCATAGGCCTAGAACAGTGATTTTTCAACCAGTGTTGAAAATTATTTTCAGAAGAAGTTCAAAGCACAGTAAGTATAGCCTTTTTTTTTTTTTTATCAACATAATTTAAGCGTGCCATGGAAGTTTAACTATAGGTTCTAGTGTGTCGTGAGATAAAAAAGTTTGAAAAACACTGGCCTAGAACCTGAATTAAATTAATCTGAACTCCAAAGAAATAAGGCTGTGGCCATATAGGGATTTAGTGAAAGCAAAATGGTGACCATAGAGGCATAGACCAGTGACCAGTTGTCATTTCTCCTCTCCCATTTTTTTCTGGTGTATGGGCAATATAAGGTTACTTTCACCTCTGGTAACCCAGGCCAGAGTCGTGGCAGTGTGCTCAAAAGAGCCGAAACAGGGAGATACAGATGAGAAAGCGTGATGGTGGACCGTGTTAATTACCCAATAAGTAACTTCATTGTTACTATGGCTGTTACTGTCATTTCTGCTTTCACTATTTATTGCCGCTTAAAAAAAAAATACTAGTGTATTTAGAAATCTTCAGAGGGAATTATATAAACCCAGTAATGAAAGGTTAATGCATGGTTTTTGGCCCACTGACCTGTTTCTACAGCACTTGGTTACTTGTGGGAGAGGATTTTGTCAAACCAGTAAAGCTGTGTGTATTTGAGTTGTATTGTTCCAGGCTATTTGTAAATATTGTATTGTGTGACACACTTCCAGCACTTGAAAAGCCTGGCCTTTGGGAGACTCATCTTAGTAGTTGTTTACAGTTGTGGCAAACCAATACCCAAGGCCAAGGGGAAAAGGTTTGCTTTGGAGAGTCAGCCTGAATTAAAAGGGCGGTGTGCAGTTTTCTTTACCCTTGTGTAATGACTGTGGAGTAGCATTTATTACACAGGGATAAGATCGAGGAGCTCAATGCTTGAACCTTCAGGGTGCGGTGGGGTGGGGGAAGAGAGGCTTCTCTCTAGAAACAGGATGTTTTTTGTGAACCTCTAACTGCTCACTGGAGAAAAAAGTGCCAAATGCTCAGGTCTGCTTTGCAGGTATCTAAACACCTAAGTATAATACATCTCCAGTTCCCAAATTTAAATCTTGTTGTGGGAAATCAGTAGAGGGTTTAATGGAAGGCTAAATAAATTATATATAAACACCTAGAAATAGTCTGGCCTGAGCATGGAAAGGCCAGGATGGTCTGAGTATTATGGAAGGACTAGGAGGTAATTTATTTTTAAAAATTTATTGAATCCACTGAAGCATAAGTGTGTGAGGATAAGAGAAACCCTATGCACACATGGTCCAGAATGAAATCCTTAAGATTTCTGAGATGGTTGCAACTAGTAACCAAACAATTTTGAATTAACTCTGTGAGTGAAGGTCTTTCCGGCCTTTCTAATCTAGTCTCTTCAGCTTCACTAGCAGTGGAAAGACACCTACCCAGTGCTACCGTTAGACTGTACGACTAGGAGGGAGATAAGACCTCCTCCTCCTTGCTCTGAGCTCTTTTTCTCTCTCAGGGATGGAAAAAGATCTCTGCAGTTCTCTTCTGAAGAGAAAAGCAGCTCTCAACGACATTTGATTCATAACCTTGTGGTTTCTCTTTGGAAGATGTAATCGTGGTATTGTTGCTGTCAATTTTATATTTAAAATATACAAAACCCTATCAAGGGAATAGACTCCCCCCCTCCTGAGGTTATTTGTAGAAGTTGGGCTTTTTACTGGGTGGGGGAGTACACGTAACACATTGATAGTAGCGTGTCCTCTGCAGTAGGAACTAATCAGTGCATGAATC
Source organism: Nycticebus coucang (assembly GCF_027406575.1). Classification (NCBI taxonomy): domain Eukaryota; kingdom Metazoa; phylum Chordata; class Mammalia; order Primates; family Lorisidae; genus Nycticebus; species Nycticebus coucang. Next base: position 120,130,641 of record NC_069785.1, on the reverse strand, counting down.
TAAAGGAATTAGATCAGAGACAGATCGCTGACTAGAATACAGAAGTGCATTGTACAGCAATAACACCCCTTTCCATTCATTATTGCTGTTATAATTATGGAACCCAACATATTTAATTGGCACGGTATACCCTTCTCTGCTGAATAGATTGCATTGTTCCTATTTAAAAAACCCTTATGCATCACGAATCCACGCACATGTTGCTCTTCTGCTCTCGAGAGGTTTCTTTGTTTACAAGACGAGTGATTAACCCAATTGTGGAGCCTCGCTATGCGTCACAGGCAAAGATAAGTGAAAAGGGGTATCTTTTCTGCGCCAACTTTGAAGGGCTTTGATTAATTAAAAGAAATCTATTAGATCCTTGTGAGAATGTCTGCCTTAACTTTAGAGGTATGGACATGGAAATATCAGTTGAGTTCTGTATCTGGGTTAGTCTTTTATCTGATTGCAGAGGACCTGTTTATGGAAATATGCCTGGTGGCACGTTATTGGTGTGTACATTACATTTCAAACTTCAGAAGTGGCATTCCTGGGGAGGGATGTGCTCACGGAACCCCTAGATATTAGAGAAATGCTAAATGTGGCTGGAGGTAAAAGGACCCACTTTATATAAGCCTTTCCAGGGAATACTGGGGATTTTTTTCCCCCTCGCTTACCAAATGAAGTATATGTATACCTGGAGCAGGGGCCGAGTATAAGGTAATACAATAAACAATTACAACTAACATTTATGAATATCTACTGCCTTCTAAGCACTGTGCTAAGTAAACACTTTACATTCCTTGCCTCAATCAGTTCTCAACTTTTCTGGTGTCTACTGTCATCTCCGTTTTACTGACGAGGAAACCGAACTTTGCACTGAATACATCAGTTTCACACAGCTGACGAAGCTGGGACTTGGGCTATGTTAGCCAGTTGGATGAAAGTATTTCAAATGATATGTAAAACTAGCACATTGTACCCCATAATTGCATTAATGTCCACAGCTATGATTTAATTAAAAAAAAAAAAAAACAAGAAAAAAGCTGGGACTTGATCCCTGTTGATTTTCATCGTGAAGTCCACGCTTGTTTTTGCTGTTTGCTCTAGAATACGCTAGGAAGGCATAGCTCATTGTTTTAAAGCCTTTATAATTTAGTTATGTTATTCCTTACTACCTAAGAACATGTATACTTTTGAAAATTAATTAGACCTCAGTGCAGTTGGAGAGAGATTCTCCTCTCTCTCTTTTAGTACCCCCGAACATCAGCGTACTGTTGCACAGCAGACGCTGACACTGACTGGGGACAGACGAGAGCACACCCGTAAATCTTGCCTGTGTGTGCCACAGGTAGTCCTGCTGCTCTCGGATGCAAAAGGTCTCTAGTCCAATTTCTTGCTGGAATGGCTTCTTCACAAATAAGGATAATCTTTCATTTGATGTTTACTCACATGGATTCCTTCTGTATTCCGCGCTGTCCACAGCAGGCTTTGCAATTTTTATATATTCTTGCCAGAATGCACTTATTAGCTGTTTTTATTAGTGTTATGGTTGAGATGACATTTTCCATTCTAAACTCCCATTTTCTGTGGCTTTTAATTTTACAAAACAATTACCTATCGGGCTGAAACTCCTTAGGCTGGTTTTCTGCTCAGAAAGCAGGTTTGAGGGGAGGTTTTAAAGTCTGCTGCACTTTTCTTGGCAGCCTAGGCATTTAGATTCATGTAAGTGCTCTTTAAATAAAGTTGCAATTGCTTAATTATTTAAATAAACAGGAGCTGAATTATTTAAGGATTTTCTGGCAAGACAAAAGGTTTCCGGATTTTTCTCTCCTACCCCTCACTCAGAATTTTCAGTCTCGTTTTGTGCTGGCCGACGAAGAGTGAATTTCTCATCTGTGTTTTGATATATCTGCAAATCCAGGGACATTTTTTGGAGCTCTTACCCAGGCTAAGCCCAGGGATTTTAAAAGTCAAGTTTAAAATTTTAGATTATATCCAAATGCTTACTTTGAATTATGTTTTTTTATGTACGTTATGGTTAAGATGCACACTTTTATCAAATTCAAATTATTGAGCGCCTCCAATGTGGAAGGGAGAATAGCAGAGTGGATTGAATGGAATTTTGGAATTGTAAAGATGGAGGTTTCTATTCTGACTCCATCACTTACGTGTCTCTGTCACCTTTGTACCTATTTAACCTCTCTGAGCATCAGTTTCCTTTTCTGTAATGGGGATTAAGGAAATGAATGCAGAAGCCTTTAATCTCGTTTTTACTGTTTAATACCTGCTCAGTATGTGGTGACTACGGAGTCTGTGCCAGGCACTATAGTAACTGTTAGGAATTCCCAGGTGGATAAGACATTGGTCCCTGTCTTCACTGTGCTGGTAGTCTGGCAGTGACAAAGCATTTCAAGCAGAGAAAACAGCAAGACTAGAGGTAGATTTGAAATCATAAAAGTGCTTTGGTTATTTGGGAAACTGTTTATGTTCCAGTGTGCCTAATCTGAATATTCATATAATTAGAAATATTAATTAATATGGTGTTCTCGAGTTTATAATACACATGACATACATTATTTCATCTGATTCTTGCCAAAACCCTATGTGGCAGACAGGGATTACTGTCCTATTTTATAAGGGCTTTGAGTGATTTACTGAAGTCACGTAGCTGGTGGAAGAGCCAGGATTAAAGTCCAGGTTTTTGCATTTCCAATCCAGGGCTCTTTCCACTGTATCCTTCAACTGGTCCTATGTCTTATCTATATACATGAGTGCTAAGCCTTTAATGATAATTTAATGAGACTTTTATGGTGTTCTTTTTACTTAAACATTTTTGCTCAAACTCATCTGACTTGAGATAAAATTATATAAAATCAAATTGAGGTTATACTTTAGCCTCTGTGTGTATGTCATGGGTGACTATGTAATTAAAAAAACTTACAGTTATTTTTTTCCCCCAAGTATTGAGAGTCAAAATTTTACTTTATGTGCAGGTTTTTTTTTTTTTTTTATCAATGTCTTTTATATTGTCTGAAAGAATAGATAAATCACATACTTTCATATATATTCAGACTTTCTGAGTACGCAATTAATACCCAGTTTTTATTGTTTATCTTTTATTGCTATGTTAATAGCAATGATACATGTTTGGGGGCATTCTCTTTATTATTCCTGATCCATCTATGTTGGATTCTTACTGAAACGGTCAAGAGGTAGCTCTTTTGCCATCATCGATTTGAAAAAGCAAGTGCACGAACTAGAAACCAACCAGCCCAGGACAAGAACTTGGATTCTCTTTGCTTTTTCGGAACCGTGCCACCGAGCCAGTTGTAGGATGTTCGACATGAAAGGCTCCACTTCTCAGAGGGGACTTACTTGAACCCTGGAGTTGCTTTTGGATGCTGCCAGTTACTGGCATTTCCAAATAAGAATGCAGAGCACGCCTGTGCTGTCAACTTGATCTTTGAATAGGAAGTTCTGAGAGTGGATAGAAATGCTAATGTACCAGCGATCTGTGAAATACCGCACCATGGTGGGCCCTCAGCAAACGGAGGGTTCTTTCCTCTGGCGAGGAAGAGCATTTGGAGGGACTATATCCTTTTGCTTTTTGCAGGGAAGCTACTTTATAGTTGTTTTGTTGAGTTCGGTGTTGTCTGTGCTGGTCACCGAACATGTGTGACTCTCCTGGAATTATCTGGGATTTTGTTAAGGGACTTGATTGTTCTAGCACCTTTTCCACAGTTGCAAGTGTCATTGGACATTCCGGGGGCTTCATTTACAATTTCACTTCTCAGTCCATTATTATTTACATGTATGTATCATGGGGATTTTCTACCAAGGACCATATTTATCTCTCTCTCCATTTATATTTTCATCTTCGAAGTACTTCCATTCTCGGAGATACTCTCGCCCACTTTCTCTATACATTTTTAGTTTTTTCCCCCCCAATAATGAAGTTTTTGAATGAAATACCTGTTGAACTTTTCAGTGGAGTTGCATATGATTTTTGGAGCTTCACGGATGAGGCCTTTTCGAGTTTCTATTTTGATTTTGCGATTAGTTGTAAACAAAGGAAGGAAACTGCAAGCTACTAGCTAATGAGACCCAGGAAGCCTGTGCCATATTACTAAAAAGAATCTGAAAAATAGCGTCCAGAAAGCGCTGACTTCTGTGCCTCTGAGGCTTTTCCCGGTCTAACCTAACACTGTGGATTGAGGGAAGGTCTGGAACTTCCTTTCCTACACTTCCAAGGAGGTGAAAGTTCTTATTTTATGGGCTAGAGAGAAAGCTGGGAGGGGCAGGGAAATGGATTCTTCTTAAAATACCAGAAGATAGGGTGTAAGATTTGTTCCTGTCTCGTGATCCTGACTTCATATGACATTCTGAAAAAATGCAGAGTCTTCTCAGTTGATGCGTGGAGGAGATGGGGCCTTGTCCGCGGGCAGATCCTGGCCTTCAGTCAGGACAGCCGCATGTGCCCCTGAAGTCCCATCTCCTGCTGGAACTTAGTGTGCCTTTTGGTTTGTGTTGTTGCCCGGAGCTTTCAAGAAATTCGAAAGGTGATATGATGTAGGGTTTCTCCATTTTATGAGGCTACAATGCAAAACCTATGGCACTATGCAAAACCAGAGTTTGAACATATTTTTAGAAATTTAGCACAGGAGCGAACATGAAATACCAAAAGAGAAGTGTCTGCCTGGCAAATTGTGATTCTGCCCCAAGAGGAGGAGTGTATTTCTACTTTGATTTACCTGGCAGGAAAGTATCTTTTGCAGACACTACTGAAGTTTTTCTTAAATTCCTCTGCTTTGAATTGTGTTTCTGGGAGCAATTCATCTTTGTCACCTGCTTTACTTCTGCTATTTTTAGCCAGGTGCCAAAGACCTTACAGCTTCCTCAAGTGAAAGATAAAGAATTAAGATCTGTTATAAACAAAGGCTCATCATAGCATTGTTTTTTGTGCTGCAAGAGCTCCTTTCCAGTTTTCCTTTGAGGTGACTTTAATTGCTTAGAACCTGGAGGACTCTATAGGAGAGAGACCTTTATCAATTTTGCTCCAAATCCATGGAGAGGCGAGGTCTTTTTAATTTTTTACAAAAGAAAAAAAGAACATACCAGAAGAAATGACCAATAAAGGAACTACTCTCTATTTCATTCTTATTCTCATGTCACATGATAAGGTATAAAAAAATAAAGTCAGTGGAGAACCTTCTGTGAGAGATGTGGGAGGGCATACCCTGGAAGTCAGTCCCTTTGGGAACATGTCAGAGTTTGTTTAGCTCCATCAGTTGAACTGGGTACTAGGAATTATGATGTTTAAATTTCAGTTTTAGACTCTTATATGGGGGAAGTATTTAATTTGATGAGGGCTTATCTCTTTGACTTGGATTTGTGATGGGAAAGCAAGTTATTTGGTGGCGCTCACGACCACCTCCGGACATATATACCTTACCATGAGTCCTCCTCTTTCTATGAGGCCAAGTCTATCTCAACTAGACTAACTAGACAGGTAGTATAATTTTATCTACCCGATTAGTTACCTGAAGGTAATGTAAATTTGCAGAGTTGTCACATGCCTATAGATTTGACTTTTCCCTTTAAGAAAGTGAAGATACCTCTGGAATAATTTCTTCGACCTCTGTGTTTATCACTCCCACCTTCCCCTTTAAAAATTATTTTTGAGACTGAAATATAATAGATATTTCCCAGAAGTGATATTTCTTTTATATTGCATTGCTTATTTTTTAAAAGATGAAGAAAAACGTATGGTAAAATATTGTATACTCACAGAGCCTAGAAACTGTATTTCATTCTATTCTTCCAAGTCGACTTTTGAGCTGGTCTTATTTTTATCTCTCCATCTCTGTTTGCAGGGCTGCCTGTTTCCCCCAAGTGTTAATGTAAACACATTTTATTTTGAGACAGATCAGTTCACTTCCCTCTGGAAATCCATCCCTATAATGTGGTAAACCTCAATATAACTCTCCGGTCCGAATGACATTTCATAACTGTGTACAAATCAAACATAGTGTTGATATTAAATGACAACATTTAATGCCTGTGTCAACAATTCACTTAAGTCTCATTTCATTAAAACACTCCTGGTCTGGGGAGAAGCTGCTTGTCTGAGTAGATAAAGCACTTGACTTTCACCTCTAGTTTCCGGGTTAAAGTGCAGTTGGTGAGCTGTAATTCAGATGGACTTTTATAGGTTCTGGCCTAGGGGATTAGAACAGAAAGGTAGTTTATACAATAAGGGGAAACCCTGCGTCACCTGGATCAGTGAACGTCAAAACCAGTGATTGTCACTTTATTTCCCGTGTTAAAGTCATCTTGTCTCTGGAGATAATTTTCCCTGAAACCTTAGAAATCCTAAATAAGAAATGAATGTAGTTAAGAAGGTTAACAGTTCACACCTTGACTAATTCTTTCTCCCTTTCTTGGCTGGCAGTCTTAGCCTCCTTTAGGCCCTTCATTCTTGCCCCAAGGAAACTTTTACAACATTTTTGTTCCCCTCCAGCCTTAGATCCGCTCCTGTCTCTTCCTGGGACCCACTTTACGGGACTGGCTTTTAATGGTTTCCGGAGTTGAATCTGAATTTATGTACCAGTCTTTTATCCACGTTGATGTCTCTGATTTTGTTTCCCTAATGGTAGAAAGGAAGCACAGCCCGTCCGTCCCCACTCTCATGTCTAAATTAGCAAGGAAGAGTGTTCCCACGCCTCCACAGTGATGCTAGCTCTCTTTTTGGGGGGCTCCTCCTGTCTTAAGCTGAAGGCAATGAATATGCTGTAAGTGGTCTGTGAGGAATACTTGAATAAATAATAATAGTCTCTGCTGCTACTTTAATAATCTTGTAATGTTTCTGTGTCGTTGGGCCGAGCGAAGTTTGGGACTTGGCAGCAAATCACCACCGAAATTCTTCATGTGTTGCTCCTGCTTTGCGAACTCTAGGCAAATGCAGGTGAATTGAGAGGGGGAGCCTAGCCTCCTGGCTGTGAGTAACTTGTGTCTCCAGATGGCTAAAAGTGGTAAAACTTGGGATTGTGGCTCCATTTTTATTTGCCTGTGTAAATGCGGAAAGACCCTGAAACCAATTACAGCATTTTCCACAGTGGAAAAGTCCTAACGTGGATTAAGGGGCTGTTAGGCTTCTCTTAGGTCTTGATAAGTTAGGGAAGGCAGGTAATTAATACAACCAAGATGACCGTGGGCTATAATTGGCTGCTTATTACAAAGTTCAGACATTTCCCTTCCTTCTATCTCTGGAAGAAATTGCTCTAGCATATGTGTGTTAGAAGACATAAAACTTGCTAGAGCCATATTCTTATTTCCAAATTATTCTTAAAGCTATTTAAAAGTCACCACAGAACGTGCTTTACAGAAGCAATTTCATGGCTCCTTTAGGTTTTTGTGTAAATTCAGATAACTGAAATGTTAGTCTTGACTGATTATTAAAAAGGAAGGGAGCGCACCCAGGCTGGTGGTGAAGGCTGCGTATAATATAAAGGGATCAGGGGTGGGTGGGGGGTGAAGGGTCTCCTCATTAGCCCCTTAAGTTCTTTCATAGAATTTCCGCCGTGACTGGTAATATGAGGGGCCTGTGAAAGATGATCGTTATTTGAGAAATGTTTCTGAACTAGAAACTTGCTAGCTTTGAATCCTGTTAATACTCCCTGGCAATGATAGCCATTTTCCATTCCATAAGATCAATTTGGAACTTGAGCATAATTTTATTTCTGCTTCACAGTTCTTAAAATCCTGTTTGGAAATGTCATTAGGAGGGTAAGGGATGTAATGAAAAATACGTTTTCTCATGTACCCAATCAAAGTGTATAGTTATGGAGCTGGCTATCTATACGGAGCAACAGTTAACAAAATGAATTGGCTGCTTTCTGCATTTGAAGTTGTATAGTGTAAAATTCAATGAAACATTCAATAACTGGAACGATCGCATCAGCATCAAGGATGCATTTAGCAGGTTTCCTCCTACCATATTACTAGGGTAGAGGCACATTTTAGAACTAAGAATAAAGGCTATGAATGAAGTTAAAAATTGTGGGAGGCCTGGAAGTCGAAAGATAAGTAGGAATGACTACGCCTGGAAACCCAGACTTGGATACAGGCAGAAAGAAATGGACAGAAAGACGAGCCTGTGGGGACTAGTATTTTATAAGAATGTTGCTCTTGTCACATCTTCCACTGAAGGCTGAAAGTTATTTTTTGAAACTGCCGTCTGTTGGACTCCTCCTTAGGGCAAAGTGGCTGAACTTGCTGGGTCAAATAGAGTATCCCATGTGGTATGGAAAGACGGAGCTTTCTTTCCATCCAAGGTTCCAAACCATTTTTTAGAGCAGTGAGTGGTTTCATGAAGGAATGAATGAATGAAAAAAAATCAAGGACAGTGTTTTTCCTGGAAAGGTTTTATTTGGTAGGAAGAGATTTGACATAATCTTGTTTTCCCTGGCATAAAGTGAAAAATAAAATTCAACAAAATATATCCTTAAGGTGTGTGTGTTGGGAGGTGGGTGGGGAGAGAATCACTGTAATATACAATGAGATTGTTGAACTCATAGAATATTTGGAACTGTAAAGTTAAGCTGTTTTGAAATATTGCTCTATTACACATAGGCTTAGGTGGGAGAGACGTGTTTTCATATAAAGTACTGAGAGCTTTTAGTGACGGCATTGCTAGGAAACGCACCTTGCCTTCTTAAGCACGAGATGCACTTTTTAAGAATGCAAATTGGAAAAACTGACGGGAAAATTACAAGAAGCTTACATATTCTTGATTTTTCTCCATCTGAGTTTTAAGTCGGCTGGTGCTAAGAAGGGTCTGCTTCTAGATTATGACTCTTCTCGGGTTGGGGGGAAAAACAGTTTTACAGGACTGACCTCAAGTGCAAAATGGATAGTAATTCAAAGCCCTGAGGGGCTTAAGAAAGGAAGGTGGCTTATTGGTTTTGGCAGGGAAAGGGTTGGCTGGTAAGACCATTGAGCCCCTTAGCTGAAAATGCTGACAGGCTGAGCAGAGAGCGTGTGTGCTGTACCAAGCATGATCATTATTTTCATTGGCAAAATGTATTGCTCACACTTTTGGGTAGTCTGTCCATTTTGTCAGTAATTTAATCTAGGTTGAAAAGGCACGGGGTATAAACTGCTATTGTGGCGCATCCCTGCAGGCATACTGGCAGGTTCCAGTCCAACTTTTAATGAGGAGCCTTGCTTTATGTTGGGGTCCTGCTGCTGGCTTGCATTATCTATTTTGGGGTGTTTCAAGATGGGGGTTAGCTCTTGAAATTGGACAAGGTGCCTGCATAAAAGATGAAGAGAGTTTTTTTTTTCCTCCTCTTGGATTCTGCTCCTTGTTAAATTGATAATTAGGTGAGACTTTTAGACAGAAGTAAAAATACAGATGACATGGGATTGTGTCTAAGGTGATAGCTTTCTTTTCGGAGGAAGAATAATTCTTAGGATTTGAAATAAAGAATTTGAAGACAGAAACTTAATACATTTGAGATCTGCTGTATTTTTGTCGTAATTTTATTTCACAATATGTACCAGTGATACATGACATCTTGAATAATGTATTTTTATACTCCTTTACCCCAGAATTAAGCTGGTACATTTGCAAGATGAGAATACAAGTTGACTTTGTGATGTTGACACGAACCTCGTTTCTTTTTCTTTCTTTCCCTGGGAGGGGTTCCCCCCCCCCGCACCTGTTCCCCAATCTATGAATATGGGTTATTCTTGGCTGGGTAATGGTCCATGTTTTCTATGACTTTTCAAAATATTCCAGTTTATGACTTGGGAAATGAGAAAATAAAATGATTATTACTATGTACATTTTTAAGAATTTTATATATTGGGCGGTGCCTGTGGCTCAGTGAGTAGGGCGCCGGCCTCATATGCCGAGGGTGGCGGGTTCAAACCTCAGCCCCGGCCAATACTGCAACCAAAAAATAGCCGGGCGTTGTGGCGGGCGCCTGTAGTCCCAGCTACTCGGGAGGCTGAGGCAAGAGAATCGCTTAAGCCCAGGAGTTGGAGGTTGCTGTGAGCCGTGTGACGCCACGGGACTCTACCCGAGGGCGGTACAGTGAGACTCTGTCTCTACAAAAAAAAAAAAAAAAAAAGAATTTTATATATTAATGAGTTTGATTCTTTAGATCATTTGGGGGAATTTCTTTGGCAAAAAAGAAAAAAAAGTGGTCATTTTTATATTTTGAGACATTGTCTTTAGGTTAACCAAGCGAATTGCAGAAAACATTTTCAGAGATGCTTGCTAAAGAAGTGGGTAGCTAATTGTGAAGCAGCCCTCATTTTTTCCTAATCAGGTTTTCAGCATAAATTGGTTGGGGCATCTTTTTCCTAACTTGTTCCTATTCTACTTTTACCATATAGGGATTTTTTTTTTTTGCGGGGGGAGGGACAGAGTCTCACTATGTTGCCCTCAGTGGAGTGCTGTAGCGTCACAGCTTACAGCAACCTCAAACTCTTGAACTGAAGCGATTCTCTTGCCTCAGCCTCCCAAGTACCTGGGACTATAGGTGCCCGCCACAATGCCCGGCTATTTGTTGTTGTTGTTGTTGCTGTTTTTAGCACCTGAGCCGGGTTCAAACCCACCAGCCCTGATGTATGTGGCCAGTGCCCTAACCACTGAGCTACAGGCACTGAACCCATATAGAGTTTTGTTTTTTTTTTTGAGACAGAGCCTCAAGCTGTCACCCTGCATAGAGTGTGATGGCATCACAGCTCACAGCAACCTCCAACTCCTGGGCTTAAACGATTCTCTTGCCTCAGCCTTCCAAGTAGCTGGGACTCCAGGTGCCTGCCATAACGCCCAGCTATTTTTTGGTTGGAGTTGTCACTGTTGTTTGGCTGGCCCGGGCTGGATTCCAACCCTCCAGCTCTGGTATATGTGGCTGGCACCTTAGCCACTTGAGCTATAGGCGCTGAACCCATATAGAGATTTTTGAAGTAGAGATAGGTTCATTCAAAATAGAACGAGGAAGGGAAAGGATTACCTTTTGAATTATCTTTTAAAAATAGGGATAAAGCCAACTCATTTATTTATAGTTATTATTATGTGTGCTAGTCATTAAACAATATATACTAGGCACTAGTCTTGGAAACTATTAGTTTGTGTTCCATCAAGAGAGAGAAACCACACAGTGTTTTAAACAGGGAAGGTTTACTATAGTGACTCATTAACTGTTACAAGGGATTCGAGGAAGGAGGGATTTGCTAGTAAAGAAGTAAATAATTCTAAAGAATATAGGAATAGCAGAAGGAGAAACTTGCTCTGATGCTGAGATGTCTCTTTGGACATCTTCTGATAACAAAACTATCTGAGAAGGGTGCTGCTGAGGCTGTTGGCCACTCCGTGCTTCTGGATACCCAACTCTGCAGGACCCAAGTCCTAGGAAATCTGTGCACTGCAGCAGCTGGGTACTGGGGAAGCCTCAGTTCTGTCCGCAGTACCCCTCCAGCACCCTCTACTGACAAAGCTTAACCATATGTTTGATGGTCAAGGAGAAACATTTAAAGGGCCCAGATACATTTTCACGGAGCCGGCTAAAAGGGTGAATTTGAACCCAAGAGGTAATAAACTGATGACTGGCACGAAGTCTTTGCCACTTCTTTTTTAATCCTCAAGAGCCTGGAAGTGGAATTATTTATCTCATTTTATAGATGAAGACATTTATTTAAGCTCAGAGAGATTAAATAATTTATTCAGGGTCATTTGACTAATAAATGGCATATTCACATTTCAGACCTAGATTTGTTATTTTTCTAAGGTTCACACGTTTTCCACTGGCACCTTTGAAATACAGACACTAATGGTCAAGTCCGAAAATTGACAGTTGTGCCAAGTATGCTAGTCCAGATATTATACTAGAGATCACTATTCAGTTCCTTATTCCAACTGAAGTTGGAGCTATGTAGATAGGTTCCTGTTATGTTTTGGCCATGGCTTATCAGATTTTGAGACGTAAAGGAGTAAGTTAGACCTACTTCAGTGGAGTCCCTGAATCCTCTTTTTACCTGTGTCTTATCTGTGTTACTGCTAATTATAATTCAGACTCCATACCTGTTTGCCTGTTTGATACCTCTCAGGGTCTCAATTTGGGTTCTCTGGGGTATGGTCAAAAGATGATGGCTTTTGGTTTTTATCTGAAATGTTACCTTTTCTCACCCCAGATTCTCTCCCCAAGGTTCTCTCTCCAGAGCACCCTCCTCTTGGCTGTCTCCTGGTTGAGACTGAGTGTGTAACTCTGCTCTTTTGGAACCTCTGTGGTCCTATTAGGCTATAGATATTTGCCTCATTTTGGGTAATAGACTCATACCTCAAATTTTCATAAAAGAAGTATCAGTTTCATACTGATTTACACTATAATTTTTAGCACTACTTTATCACTTGACTTTGGGTGAGTTACTTAACCTCTCTGGGATTAGTTCTTTCATCTATTCTTTAATCTGTAAAGGGGGATGACCTTTCTAAAGCTCCTTTCATCTTAAAAACTCTCAGTGGAGGGGCAGTGCCTGTGGCTCAAAGGAGTAGGGTGACTGGTCCATATGTAGGAGGTGGCGGGTTCAAACCCAGCCCCGGCCAAAAGCTGCAAAAAAAACCCCAAACAAACAAACAGAAAACCAAAACTCTCAGTGGCTATTTCTAGTTTAGCATCTCTTGGCTGCATTTCCAAACACACAAGCTTTCAGTTACCTGATCCCATCCCTGGCAAGTAGTTGATGGATTACAAATAAATGGAAGGCAGTGTGAGATATGACTTTGGATTCGGACCCACAAGGATTGGAATGTTTAGCCACAACTTAGTTGCTGTGAGGCTTTAGACAAGTGACTCATTTTTCTGTATCCTACTCTTTTACTCTGTGAAATGGGAACAACAGTGCCTGGCCCATTGTGATGAAGAGTGAGGGAAATGATAAAGATAAAGAACCTTACACATTTGCTGGCACATGGTAGGTGCTTTTCTAAATAATAGATATTATTATTCCCCATTAAATTCTTTTTTTTTTTTTTATCTTTTAAGCATCTTCTTTAATGGTTATATAATATTCCCCCATTAAATTCTGAGCTCCTTGCAGGAAGGGCCCTTGTCTTAGTCATGATTGAATACTGGCCGTGCTTGGTTATCTAACAGGCTCTCAGTACATAGCATCACCCTTTGGAACTTAAGTCCTTTCCAAGCTGAGTCTCTTTATAGAGTAAGTACTTTTTAAGTGAATAATCACCTTAGAGTTTATTTATTTAATAAGCTTGGATTGCATATATTCTTCTGTCTTAAACCAATATATTTTTGTTACGATGTTTTTTTTTTTTAGAGACAGAGTCTCACTTTATGGCGCTCAGTAGAGAGCCGTGGCCTCACACAGCTCACAGCAACCTCCAACTCCTGGGCTTAAGCGATTCTCTTGCCTCAGCCTCCCGAGTAGCTGGGACTACAGGCGCCTGCCACAACGCCCGGCTATTTTTTGGTTGCAGTTTGGCCGGGGCCAGGTTTGAACCCGCCACCCTTGGTATATGGGGCCGGCGCCTTACGGACTGAGCCACAGGCGCTGCCCTGTTATGATTTTACTATATTTTTCATTAGTAACTTTTTGACTACATGGTTCTTAGATTTTTTTTTTTTGAAACCCCATTATTACACGGTATAAGAGAGATACCCTGTTTTCCCGAAAATAAGGCATCCTCCGAAAATAAGACCTACTTACAGGAAAGATAAGACGTCCCCTGAAAATAAGACCTAGCGCATCTTTGGGAGCACACCTTAAAATAAGACACTGTCTTATTTTCGGGGAAACAGGGTAGTAGAACATTATTAAGGATTCACTATGTGCTCGTCATTATTCCAGGTGATTTACACTTACTATTTTCTTTAATATTCATAATCCTCTCGTTCCTTTCATTGCCTAGATGAGAAACTGAGGCATCAGCTGGTTAAGTGATTTGCTCAAGGTCATGTGTGGCTCAGTAGGGGAGCAGTGGTCTGTCCCCAAGGGCACTGCTCTTCATTGCTTGGTGGAACTCTGGTTTTAAAACACTTTGCTAGTGGTCCCTGATGAAAATCCAATCACACCCAAATCAGTTCGAGTCCAGAATGAAAGGGAAGGGATAGACTTCCAGACAGCTTGACATACATTTATTTTTAAACCTTTAAACACATTTTTGGGGGATTGCTTTCCCTTTTACAAATAACTTCTGAGATCAGGATTAGCAAAAGCCACAGACACATACCTTTTATGTTTTAAAGATGACAACTATTTGACACTGTCTTGTAGTCACTGTTAGTCCTCTTGCGTCTGAGCCTCTGCTTACCCTCCACGACCCTCTCCCTGCAGAAACAACAGCAGCAATAACAAACCTTCCCTTGGCGTGTCCCATCTTCCTTACACAGGAGCGATGGTTAATTTCTTCCTGTAGGATCCTTACTCTGCTTACTGAGCTTATCTTTGTTATTTAAGCTGACTTTTAAACACGAGGAACAAAGAGGAATTACTGTTCTGTTAATAATGTGAAAATTTGTGATTTCGTTTGACAGTCTTTACAAATAAGAAAATGGGGCTAATGCATGTGCCTAGATTACATTAATGGCACCCCAGACCTGTCATCTGGCCCCGACCTCCAGTCCACGTGGGTCTCCACGGACCCGAGAACTGTGGAACAGGCATGAAGTGTGTGTTCAGGTGCCAGCAGCTTATTCCATTTCTCCCTTCAGTTTAGTAACAGCATTATTTTCACCGTTAAGAAAAAGATTGACTCGGTAGACTTTAGGAACCACTTTGGTGTGTGTGGATAAATGAAAAAAACGCAAGCGATCAGCTTTCATCGTGACAAATGGAAACTGTCATTTAATTTTTATCCCCAATTATACAGCTCCGAGACCAATTTTTCAGGTGGAATGTTGGAGCCATTAAAAAGAAATAAGTAAACTATACCATATTCCATCATTTTTCTGGCAGCTAACCAATGATCTGTAGCCTTATTACATGTACGTTTTTATAGAGATATTTTTCTCTTAAGTTTGTAGAAGGCTTTATTAACTCTTTACTGATTTTCTTCTGGAATGCATTTTTCTGGATGACTTTCATTTTTTCTCTTGCTGAGTGCTAGTTAGAATTTACCTTTGATTTTGGCTGGAAGCTATACTCATTTTCATTTTTTTACGTTCTTTGATTACTAGAATTGCATGGAGCCGTGTTTATTTAATTCCAGCTGAAGTTATGTTAATGGTGCTGATGTTGAATATAAGTATGTTCATTTGGACTTCAGACTGTGACTTACTAGAAATAGGATATGTGTGTAAAACCCAACCAGCCACCCCCAGTCTGCTAAGTATTCCCCAAAAGTCTACCCTCATAGTCTTCTGTGCATTGTTCTATTGCAGTATTTAATATGTCGTGTTTAATTATCTGATTTCATGTCCGTGTTCCCCAGGAAGTGGAAATCTTGGTAGTGTGGATTCCTTTTGACTCGGATGATTTATCTTTGCATCAATAAACTTAGCAGAATATTTGGCACATACTAGATATGCAAAACTTTTCTTTTTTTTGGAACAGAGTCTCACTCTATTGCCCTGGGTAGAGTGCTGTGATGTCATCACATCTCACAGCAACCTCAGTCTCGTGGGCTCTAGCCGTCCTCTTGCCTCAGCCTCCCAAGGGGCTGGGACTACAGGCCCCCACCATGATGCCTGTCTAATTTTTCTATTTTTTTTTTTTTAGTAGAGACAAGCGATCTCACTATTGCTCAGCCTGGTCTGGAACTCCTGAGCTCAAGTAATCCACCTACCTTTGGCCTCCCAAAGTGCTAGGATTACAGGCACGAGCCCCTGTTCCTGGCCACAAAACATATTTTATGAATGACTGATTCAATGCTTACTTCCTTTTGGGGGGCTATTTATGATTAGAAATTCTTCAACAATACTGAAATTTATTATCTTCTGAGGACACTAAAACCCTTTATAACCAACCATGTGTGTAGTCATGCTGATTCTATCTGGAAAGATTTTGCATGTGGCAGGTTGTCTTTGAATTTTACAGGTGAGAGAAATTGAGATCAAAGATAAATGACAATATTAAAAACTCTAGAAAGATATATATATATAAAAAAGAAAGAGATATAGCTGTGACTAGCACCACTGACCTCTGACTTCCAACTCCCCCTCCCCACCAAGCCTCTCTACTTTGTGCTGATTATACAGTCTGCTATTATTTTCATTAAAAAAAATAAAATCGCTGTGGCTGGGCGCGGTGATTCACACCCGTAATCCTAGCACTCTGGGAGGCCAAGGTGGGTGCATTGCCTGAGCTCACAAGTTCGAGACCCCTGAGCCAGAGTGGACTTTGTCTCTAAAAAAAAATAGCTGAGTGTTGTGGTGGGTGCCTGTAGTCCCAGCTATTTGGGAGGTTACAGCAAGAGAATTGCTTAAGTCCAAGAGTTTTAGGTTGCTGTGAGTTAATGATGCCATTGCACTCTACTGAGGGTGATGGAGTGAGACTCTTGTCTCAGAAAAAAAAAAAAAAGAGACCCTGTCTGTAAAAAATAGCCTGGTGTTGTGGTAAGCCCCTATAGTCCCACCCTCGGGAGGCTGAGGCAAGAGGACTGCTTGAGCCGAAAAGTTGGAGGTTGCTGTGAGCTATGATGCGATGGTACTGTACCAAGGGTCATGGAGTGAGACCCTCTCTCAAAAAAGCAATGAAACAAACACCCCCCACCCCCCCACTCCCCAAACCCTGGTTTGTTTTTGATGGATAATTAATATATAAACTGGTATGGAGGATGATGGTCTGAGATCAGGCTGTTTGCCTTTTGGAGAAGCTGGTTAGTGGATGAGGCCTATTGACTGTGTATATCTACATATGGATCTTTTTTTTTTTCTGGGTGTTCCAAATCCTTTTCTCTTCATTCACCTAATTAGTAATTCATGGGAGACTTTAGCTTAAAACCAGAGAATGTTTGTGACCCCTTGACTTTAGCCTCAGAATAAACTTGATTTTCAGTAGAAGAGGTACTGAAGTATATTATGAACAAAAAGGCAACATTTTCTCCAGATGTATGCCTTCCCATATGCTTAAAGGAGAGGTGATACCTTCCTGTAGCTACTTATAAAACTGTCACCTCGTACTATTACCGCCAGAATATGCAAGCACGCTTGTAAACATGCTGAGGAAAGGATTCTTTTGCCTTGGAACCTTGTTAAGTAAAAGGTGTTAAATCATGCATCTTGTCCTCGAGGGTGGTGGACTAAACAGCTGCACTTACCCTTATTAATGCTTGTAGACTCCTGGTGCAGAAGCAAATGGCCTTCTGTAAGGCTTGCTGTAATAGGAAGAGTTACTTCTAGTCAAGCTCCTTATTGGAAATATTAATATATTAGTGCGCCTTGGCAAACAGCAAAAACCCTACCAGTTTGCAAATGGCTTAACCTAGTTTCTTTTCCCTACTAGTTGTAGGAGGAGTAAACTCAAAGAAATAAATATATGTGATTGCTGATCTGTCATTGCTTACGTAGGGATCTATTTAAGGCTACATAGGTCCGGAAGAACTCTCAGATTTGTGAGGAAGAGCTCTATGATTGGCTAACGTGTCTGCACTGATGGAGAGTCGGTGATTTTCTGCCTATTCTTTTGTATTGTAAATAAGAACTTACTGTCCATTCTTTGTGTCGGAGGGTGTGGTGGGATTGGTCAGTCACCCAACTGCAGGGTCAGAAGGGATCTCAGGCATTGAACTCAGCACACTCCATCACAAAAGCTTTGAAGCAGATCTTTTCGTTTTTGGATAGCTATAATCTTAGCATGATTTTTCATATATTATGATGGTTTATATTATCTTTGTAATGATCCTTGTCTTGCCCTCATTGGTCCCCTTGCCTTGCACTCCAGTTTAATCCTTGCTTGTCATTGTCTACCTAGTGTGACATCTTGACTATCCAAAGCTTGCCCCCGGCAACACATGCTTAATTTAGCACATGCCTTTTATCTGCCGATACTTTAATATGTCACATTGTACTTCCTTGGTGTTCATGGAGCGCTGTGCTGGACTGGATTCTGTGAAGGCAGGGGTCCGATCTTAATGCATCACAGCATTTTAGGTCCCTTGTACAGTGCCCAGTTCTTAGTAATAGACATCAATGAATGTGTATTTTCTGATCAGCTTAGGATAGAACTGTAACTTTTTGTTTGTTGTTTTCCTGTTAAAGATAGCTTTTAAGACACCCAGTTATACATTGCCCATTGGACTCTTAAAATCAATGGAAGCTCTCAGGGCTGTCAGGGTTTCTTGATCTTGGGTTTTGGGGGTTGTCAAATAATGAGGAGGGTGCTGAGGCATCCCGGAGTCGTGGGTCTTTCTGAACAGCAGCCTGCGGCATCAAGGCCCCTGGTGGGAGTGAGAGCCAGTACAGTGCTTCTTTTCTGTATTGTCTGATAGTGTTTACAGATTTAATGGCAATTTTCGTAACTCAAAAATCCCCGACCTGATCTTTATGTCATAATAGAAATACGCTATCCCCAAGCAGTGAGTTTAATCCTAATCTTTTCTTCAGTGTTTTTGTAGTTCCATGTAGGAGCTACAATTATCATTATTCAATGTCTTGGTAGAAATAAAATCGCATTTTAGGTTTTTGTTCTTGTTTTTTTTTTTAAATCTTCAGTTTATCTTACGGCGTATGTCTCTGTAAGCTTTATCCATTTGGTATTTGAATGGTCACCTCTTCAAGGCTGTTGAGGTATAAGTCGTCATTTTCACTGGTGTGTTTTTACTTTCAGTAAAGAACAACCTGGTCCACACTTTTCATGTAATGGGGAAACCCTCAGCCAACAGGTGTGTGATTTCTAAGCCAGCCGGGACAGGCAGGAGGAGGTGGGATTTCACTCACTCCCTTTGCCCTTGTTATTTGTTTTACTTTTTTTTTTTTTCCCCCAGGAGAAAAAAAAGATACCATGTTCATATACTATGAGCAGTGATTGATTGACAAAATCTTGAACTAAACTTGACTTAGGTTTCTGGACTTGAAGAATGAAAGCTAAAGAGCCATTTGAGTTTCCACAGTTTTCCAGAACTCTGAAGAAAAAACACCAAGAACGGGGATCAAGTGGGTGATTATTCACCTGGTGGCCTCCTGGTGCGGTTGAACCTAATGCCTTTTCCGTCCGTGGATTTAGTGGTGCTTCCCCCAATGCTCCTTATAATTAATATATTTTCTTATAATTAATGGATGAACACTTACATAGGAGGAGGAACTGTCCCTCTCTCTGAAGCAGCAAAGCAGCCTATTGCATTTATTTAATTACTTTTAGATTTTCCTAGTGCGGATGTAATTTCTTTCTTATATTTAATTCATTTTCTCATTCAAGATTTAGCAAATATTCACTGAGCATCTATCGTGTGCTAGGCACAGGGCTGGATATTGGGAAACAATGGTTTGCAAGACAGGTTCTGTCTGTCCAAGGGCCAGAGTCTGGTAGGAATACAGACAGTCACACAATTACAGTACGTCATATGTGGTATGTTTAGCAAATCTGTACAGTGATAATATATTCTGAACCGAAATTAGAGCACGAATCATAATGCCAAAAAAAAAAAAAAAAAAAAAGAGAAGATGATGCCAAATAACTTTTTGCCAAGACTGGGTGTAGATGGAAATCTTAAAACGAATAGTTGGGACAGAAAAATATATGAATTTATGGGACATTGCAGTGATTTATGAGTACAAATGGGTAGAATATTTGAAATCAGGCCTGCCCTGGCAAATCCTAGATAAATGTTTGCTGTACTTTCTGGTTCCTGCCACTTGTAGAGCTGAATTTATGGAGCTGTTAATACAGGGAACAGATTTTTTAAAAAATTTATTAATATATAATAAAGGCACAACAGAATTTATTAAAAGTCGGATTTGCTTTAGAAATTCTGAGCCCTACTCCAGTGTTTTGATGGGAAAAAATAAACCAGAAAAAATGAGCAATTGTTCATGTTCTCACCGCAGATATTATTAAAAGACCTTCTGTGCTACTGGAGTGTTATGGATTCCCTCTCTCAAAACACCACTTGGCTGTGCTTTGTCACTAAAGCCGATGTGACAATTTCCCATAGATAACTTGGAAATGGCTGTACATTCATGACTTTGCATAATAATTGTATGCTCTTAATATTGCTGAGGTCAGCAGGTAGACATCTCTGCAAAACATTAAATAATTGGTCCTTTTAAGCTGCAGGCTGTCAACAGACCACATCCTTTGAGGCCGTGCATAGGAATGCGCAATGCTTCAGCGTACTCATCTACACAAATCAGTGATTCATGGGCCAGGGAGGGCAGGGTAAAGGAACTAGAAAGAAAAGATGTTCGAAGTAATAAAACATTTCCTAGAAGAGGCTAGGCTAGCTAGTGTACTCTATCCTGTAGTGAAGATGATAGGGGCCACCTATCTGGGCTCTTGTTAAAATGCCATGGCACAGATCCTTTAGGAATAAGTTCTTCCTTATGTCCCCGAGGCCGTCTGTTCCTCTACCTGCCCCTTTACCTTTTGGGCCAATTTTCTCTTTGGTGGTAATGAACACCTGGTTAGCCCTTACTTATAAAAGCTTTCTACTGAAGGGCCCTTTGTTGGCAGTAGGCCTGGGGGCTCACAGATTGCATGTTTGAAAAATCCTTTTGGTTTGGGTAAAGTTTTGCAACTGCTGTGTATTACAGGTAGAAGACCCACCCAGGGACTCACTGCACCCCTCCCAGAGTGGGTTCTCTGATAATGCTTCACCTATATGATTGCTTGACAGGATTTAACCACACATGTAACAAATCAATGCAGTCTGGAGCACAGATGCACTTGATCTATATTGTTTGTCTTTTTTTTTTTTTGACTGATACAGGCAAAAGAAGCCATCAGATAGCTTCTTGGTTAATACAGCTTTGTTCTGAAACGGAGGCACTGATGTATTTGTGGATGCACAAGGCCAAAGCCTGCAGTGAGGTAGCACATTCTAGTCCGGACAATGAATCGTCAATATCCAGCTGATCCATGTTATAAAAGGAGCTCGTTTCTTTGGACCAAACTGTGAGGTGTAAAAGTTCTCTAATAGTTTTATTAGTCTCACTGAAGAATATAGCCTACTAAAACTTCTAAATGATTATTTTAACGAAAACTGTCATTTGTGAGTGGCACTTACCTATAAATTTTTCTAGAGCTATGGAAATAAATTAGACATAAGGCTGCTGGTTTTTCTTTCTTCTTTTATTTTTTTACCCTTCTCAAACCTCCCCGAACAGCTCTGTCTGATTCGTTTCGTTGTTGCCTTCCACTGCCTGTCGAACATCTGTTGGAAAATAATGCTTGTCCCGTCAGTTTCAGAATCAGCAGCAAACTGAAGTGTGTGCCCAGGGTACATGGCAGCTTCCTACCGCTGCTGCCACCACGCTCCTGAAAGGCAGAATTAATCCTGGACTGGTAAGAATCATTTAAAAAAAAGAAGTCTGGGTACCTCTGTTCAGGATGGGCCAAGCAGAACACCGGCGAAGATGTGATTGTGAACTAAAGACACAAATATAGGATGATTATTGCCTGTTATTTAGAGGATGATTCTTTGTTCTGAGACCAGGTTATACTCTTTTGCTGGAAGCTCACAACAGATCAATAGTAATTTTGTTATGGGCCAGATGTCAAAACAGAAATGTGCTCTCAAATCCCACCGACTTGCTATGACAACTAGTGTGCTAAAATACATTCGCTCGGCAACCAGGCATTTCAGATGCAGTTCTGTTTTCTGTCATGTGGAGTCTTATTGTTAGCTGAGAGTCTCTTGTTTCGTTTTTCTTTCTCTACTACATGTGTACTAATTTTGATTGAGAATAGAAACACCTCCTCAAACCCTCCCTTTTTCTCTGTCCCGATAATGAGTTGAATGCATCATCTACGCTATCCCTCCTGGTTACGGGTAACATTTTAATGGCAATCAATAAAATCTGGGGTAGAAAAAGTGGTTCTGAAGAAAAGCAAGCCAGCAAGAAGCGTGTTCTTTTTTTAGTTCCTCTATAATCCAACTTTGGGATTTTAATTTTGGTCTGATAAGGCAATTTAGGTGGTGCCGAACTTGCCTCTTGCTCGGCTGTCTTCCCGCCTCCCTCTCCTCTGCATTTGTGAAACTCTTGGTTACCCACCATCTCGTAGATATGATCAGGACGGCGTTCCTTATTAAAGAGAAGGTCTTCCTGCACTGATTTGTGTTTGTAGAAATATCCAGAATAACTGGCAGTTTTTGACAGATGTGGCTTAGAAGTGTGATTTAAAATGGTGTTAATTTCTGAAATCCATTGAGAATTTGGCCTTGCCTTTCTGTCTTGTCTATCTGGGCCCAGTCTTCTTCCTCTTCTTCCCTCTAAAACAGGAAAAGAAAACGAACAAAGAAAGAAAAAGCCTTTCCTGGCTCGGTGCCTGTAGTTCAGTGGTTATGGCGCCAGCTACATACACCAGGGCTGGCAGGTTTGAGTCCAGCCCAGGTCTGCTAAACAAAGACAATTACAATAAAAAAAAAAAAAAATAGTCGGGCATTGTGGTGGGCGCCTGTAGTCCCAGCCACTCGGGAGGCTGAGGCAGGAGAATCGCTTAAACCCAGCAGTTTGAGGTTGCTGTGAGCTGTGACGCCACAGTACTCTACCCAGGGTGACAGAGTGAAACTCTGTTCTGTCTCAAATAAAAAAAAAGCCTTTCCTATCAGACCAAGAAAAGATGGAATGATCTCAGAATGATTTATTTAGTAATGCGATAGAGCTTTTCAGTTCATCTTGGGGCAAAACTTGCTTGTGTCACCTTTGCTGTGTCTTTTGTACTGGAAACATCTCGTAAGTGAGAAGAAACATTTCATCTAAGGGCGTAAGTGTAAGTTCTCTTAGAACTTACTACTCTAGGTGGGTGCGGTGGCTCATGCCTGTGATCCTAGCACCTGGGGAGGCCCAGGCGGGTAGATTGCTGAGCTTACAAATTCCAGACCAGCCTGAGCAAAAAGCGAGACCCCTGTCTCTACTAAAAATAGAAGAACTGAGGCAAGAGGATCGTTTGAGCCCGAGTTGGAGGTTGCTGTGAGCTGTGATGCCACGGTACTCTAATGAGGGCGACAGCTCTGTCTCAAAAAAGAAAAAAAAAGAACTTACTACTCGGCCAGATCATGTTGTATGTTAGTCTATATGATTCTTGGAGAGGTTTCTACAACAGACATTTTACCCACTAACAAGAGGAATTACTTGGATTCTGTTGTTCTTTCCTATCTTTATTGCCAGTGCTCTTCACAGAACTTTGCTTTCTTTAGTCCTGTAAGTGGGATCAGTTAAAGTGAAGAGAACCAGGTTCCAGTCAGACTCAGGCACTGTTCTCTGAAGCAGCTCTTCCATTTATTTACTGGCCACTGAAAGAGGCCCTCTTCCAAACAAACATTACACATACTACAGCTGCATTCCAGGCTGTGTGTTAGAAGCAGGAGGAAACTGGGTGGTTAATAATACATCAAAGTCGGGTGGCGCTTGTGGCTCAAGGAGTAGGGTGCCAGCCCCATATACTGGAGGTGGCGGGTTCAAGCCTGGCCCCGGCCAAAACTGCAAAAAAAAAAAAAAAAAAAAAAAATACATCAAAGTCCCATCCTTTCAGAGACCGGCAGACAGGTTTGCCATGTGCAGAGGCCCTGCCCCGTGTCCATCCTAGGGGGGCGTTTGCACACATCTCTTAGTTGATACTCTTGGTAACTAAGCATATAAATCACCAAATCATGGGACAGAGAAGCTAACTTGTCCACTGAGATTAAGAGGGACTTTACCTAACAAATGCAATCAGTGTAACCTGGCTTATTGTACCCTCAATCCCCAACAATAAAAAAATCATAATAATAAAAAAAAGACTTGGAGTCACAGGACAGAGCTAATCAATTATATTTGTTGTTGTGGTTGTTATCGCCTCGGCTGTACTTAAGTACAAGAGAGTCTTAAATATATAACAGAAGAACTTCAGATGTATAGAGCAGACACTCAAGAAGAGAAGGTCAGGTGATCGGCCCTCAAAACAAAATCTGGTCAATGCGTAGGGGTTGAATACGGGAGGTGCAAAGGAACTGAAGAAGGTGAATCGTGTTTTAGGAACAAATTTTTGGAAAGAACTCTAAAAATATTCACCTCAATTAAAAGCTATAAAGGAGGGCGGTGCCTGTAGCTCAGTGGGTAGGGTGACGGCCACAAGCCGCCTACACCAGGGATGGTGGGTTCAGACCCAGCCCTGGCCTGCTAAAAACAAAAAAAATAGCTGGGCGTTGTAGTCTCGGGAGGCTGAGGCAAGAGAATCACTTAAGCCCAAGACTTGGAGGTT
The DNA here is from genome assembly GCF_027406575.1 of Nycticebus coucang. Lineage (NCBI taxonomy): Eukaryota > Metazoa > Chordata > Mammalia > Primates > Lorisidae > Nycticebus > Nycticebus coucang. Next base: position 120,106,293 of record NC_069785.1, on the reverse strand, counting down.
GCTGTGAGCTGTGACTCCACAGCACTCTACCGAGGGCAACAAAGTGAGACTCTGTCTCAATAAAAATAAAATAAAAAGCTGTAAAGGATATCAGAATTAGAAGAAAATATGAACTTGAGACCCTCTTCCCCTTTATATCATGTGCTGCACATAAAGTGAGCATTACTTTCTGTGAGGAATGTTTACATATGTACATTTTCTAATTTATTTTCATAAAGTGGAGTGGGTCAGTGAGTACGATGCAGGAAAACAGTAGATAATTATTTTTGTCAAGTTCAAAGCCCTTGTAGCAGAGGGTCTTTGTAGAGATATTCAAATGGTCATATGTGTGACTTTTCGGGGTGGGGGGTTATGGGTTTTTTTAATATGTCATGTGCTAAAGCTTTTTTCAAACCAGAAAAGAATGGTCCAGACCAAAGACTGGCAAACTTTTCCTGGAAAGGGCTGTATAGTAAATATTTTAGGTCTTGAAGACTATATAATTTTTGTCAAAACGATTCAGCTCTGTTGTTGTAATGCAAAAACAACCATAGGTTTTGCTATGTTTATAATTTTCAAACCACATTATTAATTAATGTGAAGTTTTACTGCATTGTAGTAGTAAATTTGGTAGTAATTGTGTGAGAAACTGAAACATTTTATAATAATCCTCAGAGAACTGATATTCTAATCAGAACTCAATATCCCAGCTGCCCTGGGATGTTGTAGACCAGGAACCCAAGCACAAAGATCAGTGGATCCATCCCTTTCTATTTGGGGCTGGGGTTAGAAATTCAGTGGCCTTGGGCGGCGCCTGTGGCTCAGTGAGTAGGGCGCCGGCCCCATATGCCGAGGGTGGTGGGTTCAAACCCAGCCCCGGCCAAACTGCAACCAAAAAATAGCCGGGCGTTGTGGCAGGCGCCTGTAGTCCCAGCTGCTCGGGAGGCTGAGGCAAGAGAATCGCGTAAGCCCAAGAGTTAAGAGGTTGCTGTGAGCCGTGTGACGCCACGGCACTCTACCCGAGGGCGGTACAGTGAGACTCTGTCTCTACAAAAAAAAAAAAAAAAGAAATTCAGTGGCCTGAGACTGGGAAGGGAGAGGTAAAAACAATGGACAGGAGGGTGGCATGAGGCAGCTCACACCTGTGATCCTAGCACTCTGAGAGGCTGAGGCAGGTAGGTGGCTTGAACTCAGGAGTTTGAGACCAGCCTGAGACAGAGCAAGCCCCCATCTCTACTAAAAATAGAAAAACCAGCCTGGGTCATGGTGGGCACCTCTAGTCCCTGCTACCGGGAGGCTGAGACAAGAGGATCGCTTGAGCCCAAGAGTTTGAGGTTGCTGTGAGCTATGACACCACAGAACTCTACTGGGGGTGACAAAGTGAGGTGCCGTCTCAAACGAAACAAAACAAAAAACAGTGGACAGGAAGGGCCAGTGCTGGGATAAGTGCTTTACCCAGGTTATTTCACCTAGTCCTCACAAGATTTCTGTGAAGGGAAAACAGTTCTCATCCCCGTTTTATAGATGAAACCTGGCCTGGAGGGTGGACAAACACGTTGAAGATAAGGATACTAAAGACAGAGCTGCCTTCCTAGCCAGGCTCTCTGACGCTGCTGGGTGTGTAGTCAGTGGAGGACAGCGCCGATCGCTTGGCTGATTTACAGCTCTTAGCCTGGCCTTGCACGTGGCTGGTCCTGTGCACGTATTACTGTTTCATCGATAGCAAAGGGGGTAGAGTGGGGTGAAGTAATATTAGGCAATAAAGACTAAAGAATTGGAGACCCTTGCTAGAGTTCTGTTGAAACTAGCAATCAACCCATATCTTCTCGAGCCAGAATTTGCGTTTGGAAGCCAAAGAGGAGTAATAAAAAATAAAAGTTCAGAGAAAGTCATGTATTTAAAAACACGGCAAATCATAAGCACGGAGCACCCCGTGTGAAAATCCTTACCACTGAGTGCGTGAACTCCCCTTTGATAGCCAGAGCGTCGTGTTTTAGAAAGCTGCAGGCAATTTTTTGACTTATTGCCAGTCATTTACTTAAACTTAAAAGATCTTAGCATTAACATTACTTATTTGAAGTGCTGGCAGGCTAATAAATTCAGGGGGCTATTTTAAACATTGTCAATCTAAAATGTAATCCTATTAAAATAATTGAGTGTTTTCTGAGTGGAGAATTCCCTGTCCTGTCCACGGCTCACGAGAGAACAACATAAAAGGCTTCCGAGAATGTCCTCTGAACATCATTGAACCCACTGATGCCTTTGCACAGCGTAATTCTCTTCGGCAAAGAATTTCCTCAGCTCTATCACTTTACAAGGCAAAACAACGTAATGGCAGGTTTATTGTAATAATGGGAAATGGGGATTATATTTGGGATGATATAAGGTCCTGGGAACCTTCTTGCTCTGCTAATTTGAGCTCGTTTCTCTGTGTGATGGAGGATTCTGTGTAACTTGAAACTTTCGCTTCCTTCTGTTCATTTCTCGGGCTCCTTTTCATCCAGCAGCTTGGGTTACCTTGAATTAAATTGGTTTATGGCATGCCGTTTTCGGTAAAACTCTGTGAAAGGAATGGTCACATAACTCAAAAAGGTTTGCCCTTGGAGTGATTTAGTCATGCTGGATGATAGCTGAGGAAGCTTATTGACTTTGAGCTCCCTTTGGAACCAGATTCAGAAAGCTGTGCACTTCTGTGGCACCTGCAAGACACTCGCTTGAATAGAGCTACTGAGAAAAGCATTGCAGTGGTTGGCATTTTTCCTAATGCATTTTGTGTGTGTCTATACCACGGGGAGAAATGTGTGGTTATTGTTGAAATATTATCTATATGGCTTTGCAGAAGAAGAAAAGCTACTGGATGGCAGTGAACAGATGAAGTCTCATACCGTGGGGAATGTTTTGGGGTTTGTGTGTTTTCTCCCCTCACAACTCCGAACGGATTTGTGACTGTGTCATGTGGATAACCCTGCAGGACTTAGAAAGCCCTGCAGGGATTCTCAACCTCACAGGGTGGAGGTTGGTAGCCATGATCTGGAGTGTTGTTTTTTTTTTGAGACAGTCTCAAACTGTCACCCTAGGTAGAGTGCTCTTGCTTCATAGCTCACAGCAACTTCCAACTCTTGGGCTTAAGCCATCCTTTTGCCTCAGTTTTTCTAATTTTAATAGAGAGAGGTTCTCACTTTTACTCAGGTTGGTCTTGAACTCATGAGCTCAAGCAATCCACCTGCCTCTGCCTGCAGGTGTGCTAGGATTACAGATGTGAGCCACCGTGTCCTGCCTTGGAATGCTATTTAAATTCCAGCATTTTTTTTTTTTTTATTTTAGAGACAAAGTCTCACTTTGTTGCCCTTGGTGGTGTGCTGTGGCATCACAGCTCACAGCAACCTCCAACTCTTGGGCTTAGGCGATTCTCTAGCCTCAGCCTCCCAAGTAGCTGGGACTACAGGCGCCTGGCATAACGCCCAGCTATTTTTTTGTTGCAGTTGGGCCAGGGCTGGGTTTGAACCCACCACCCTCAGTATATGGGGCCGGTGCCCTACCCACTGAGCCACAGGCGCCGCCCTCCAACATGGTTTTTGTTCACCTGGTTTTAACCAGGAAGGCAGGCCTTGATCATGTGAGTAACTGCTGTGTGAATCCAAGAAAGAAATCAAACTCTCAGAAATGCACAGGAGTTAATTTCTTTCTCCTTCTGAACAGAGAGACTCCTGTTTAAATAAAAATTTGTGTGGACAGATTTTTGTTTGTCGTGTGTGAGCTGAGCGTGACACAGCTGTCTAAAGGGAGCCGTTGTAGGTAGGTGGATGTGGAATACCCGTAGGCTATCTGAGCCACCTATTCATTTCAACAAATCCCTTCTCATATAACAGCATTGCAGGAAGTTTGGGTAATTGATTCTCCTGGGCAATACAAATATTGGAATCCTTAATCGTTGCAAGGGATGGGCAGAATTACTGCTTTTACATTAAAAAAAATCTGTGTACTCTTTTCAGGTGTTCATTAAACAATTATTGATCGACAGTCTACCATGTGCCAGGCTGTAGCTGAGATGCCAAGAAGGAAAAAATCCGTAAAAGAAGCCCAATCCCAAATGGATAATTATAATGCAGAAATTCATTAACTCAAGACATTAAGTATGTACTAGATCCTGGGGGGGTTGAGAGGGGGCGAGGGGGACAACAGTAAACCAGACCAGACTTGGCTCCCGTGCTTCTTACAGTGAAGGATCAATTATTAAATATATTTCATATGGTTATTTATTAGCCAAACAGTCACATAAATGTACAATTAAAAAGTTATAAGCGTCATGGAGGAGAAGCCTGTGGTGCAAAGAAATCCTACACCGAGAACATTGGATGTGATTGGGTAGCGCCCCCCTCCCCACTCCACCACCCTACCTCCCTACTCCCCCCCCCAGTGCTTCATTGAGGAAGTGATAATTGAACTGTGAACTGAAAGGTGAGTAGGAAGTGAGTCAACCAGGTTAAAGAGGTAGAAAGAGCTTTCTAGAGGGAACGAACCAGGTGCCTTGAAGGAATTGAAAGAAGTTACACTGGTGAAGTCAGAGAGCTGGGGAGTAAGAGATGGGTCAGGCCAGGCTGCCCAGGGCCCACAGTCTGGGTGAAGGCTGGGGTTTCATTCTGAGAGTTATGAGAAGACTTTGTGAGGTTCTAAGCAGGTCGTAAAGGGGACACGATCCTACATGTTTTCTGGAAAAGATCACCGTGGCTACAATGTGGAGGGGATTTAGATTAGTACCAGAGAGCACCTGTCTGGTGAAGAGGGGGCAGCAGCTTACATGGTAGTAGTGGCTCGTGGTGGTGGTGGGGCGTAGGCATGGAGGGATGAGCGTGGAATTGAAAAGTATTTAGCCTGTAGTTCTGTTCATATAAACTTGATGATGGATTGGATATGGGCTGTGAGGAAGAAGGATGATCCAAGAGTGATAAAGTCACGAGGCCATATAGTGACGTTTTATATTGCCATGTTAAATAATAGGAAATAATCCTTCTTTTGCTTCTTCAAGATTAAACTTTGTGTATTTTTTTATAGTAGTTGTCAATCTATTTTCTGAGACTTTGAGGAAGGAAATTGTAGGAATTCTTACCTTTCCTGTTCCTTTTAGTAAAGTTAGGGCGGTGGAATTACTCAGCTGTGACTCCAAAAAGAATTGTAAAAAGAAGCAGGTCTGAGCCAGAAGATAATATCAAATGAGAATATTCCCAGCAGTGTCAGCAAAATGTAACGATACCATCAGAAACAAACAGTCTGCCTCCTACCCCCTTGCTGATTTTAATTCACAAAATTTAAATGATTTTTCTCATATCAAAAATGAGTTAAAATACTAGGGAGTCTTTTATTCTTCACAAACTGAAGTCAGAGTAATTTATTTTATCTGTAGGAGAGTGTTAAATTAGCTGTCAGCTGTGCCATACAGGTGGATGGTAACTTTTGAATGAAATGACCAAGTCTCTGGTCCTGAGGCATTCATTTTTTATCTTTGCTTTCCATTGAAAAAGGTGAAACATGAATTGTTGAGATAATAGTCCTAAAATTCCAAGTAATTGCTTTTGTTAGCTCAACTCATGTTTACTCATATTAATTACTGAAATTTGATAACCCCTTTGTTTTCTGCTTAGCAAGACTCTGAAGGCAGCGGACAGAGCTATAAATCAGGTGGGTGTTTCTCACCGAAGGCAGGACTCCTGTGCTTTGATGTTGGCGGCTTAAGGCTAATTCGCCAAGCTTGATAGGTTTATAATTCAAGAAGATGTGATTTAATGTTGATGGAATTTATTTTTGAAACACATTGTAGGAAGAAAGCCTTCAAAGTAAAAAATGTAGTTCTGAGGTAAATCTTAAGTAAATAAAGACTGTCAGGGTCTCTAAACACCCTGAGTTGGAGATCTCTATAGCATGGTTGTTGCTACGCTTTCTTTAGCAGGAGGGAAATGGCCCAGGGGAATGACAGAAGTGAAGGGAGAAGATGGTGGAGCTGTGGAGCCTTGAGAACAGATGTTGCAATTAAATACATGGCTTATTGATACCACACCTTCCAAACTTTTTAAAATTTATTTTTATTTCAGATTAATAAGAGGGTACAGATGATTAAGTTACATTCTTTGTGTTTCTAAGGCGAAGTTCCAGTTGTAGCGGAGCCCTTAGCTCAGGGGATGTGCTGTGTACCCTCACCTTGAGCACCTTAGGGGCGAGCTTACCAACCCCCCCCCCTTTCTAAATTTATTTGATGTTACCGTCTTTTCATCATAAACTTCCAATCATGGTATTCTTTAGTTATTTTTCCAAGGGTTACCGTATTAGGTGTAAATTTATTTTTGACATTTAATTTGAACTATGAAATTATAGCATTTGGAGGACCCTGAGTCTAATTGTTTCCCTCCAATCTGCTCATTCACAAATTTCTTCCACCTCTCACACTCTCATCTTCTTCAGAACATTTATCCCTTCAGGAAGGAGTGCCAGGCAGTGCTCCAGGCCGTGGGGGTAAGCAGGGAACAAACCACATGAAGTCCCTTTCTCGTGGGTATCTTTTTTTTTTTAAGAGATGGGGTCTCACTCTGTCTCCCAGGCTGGAGTGCAGTGGGAGGGTGTATGATTCACTGCAGCCTCAAACTCCTGGGTTCACGTGATCCTCAGCCTCCTGAGTAGCTGCCACTATAGGTGTGTGCCATGGCTGATTTTCTTTCTTTTTTCTTTTTGTTTTATTTCCCTCCCTCCCTCCTTCCCTCTCTCTTTCTCTCTCTCTCTTTTTTAAGAGATGTGGTCTTGCTACATTGCCCAGGCTGTTTCCAAACTCCTGGCCTTAAGGCAGTGTTTTTCAACCTTTTCTATCTCACGGCACACTTGAACCTATAGTTAAACTTCTGGGGCACACTTAAATTATGTGGATCAAGAAAAAAAAAGAGTGAAGGGGCGGCGTCTGTGGCTCAGTCGGTAAGGCGCCGGCCCCATATACCGAGGGTGACGGGTTCAAACCCGGCCCCGGCCAAACTGCAACCAAAAAATAGCCGGGCATTGTGGCGGGCGCCTGTGGTCCCAGCTACTTGGGAGGCTGAGGCAAGAGAATCGCTTAGCCCAGGAGTTGGAGGTTGCTGTGAGCTGTGTGAGGCCACGGCACTCTACCGAGGGCCATAAAGTGAGACTCTGTCTCTACAAGAAAAAAAAAACAAAAAAAAAAACAAAAGAGTGAAAAAAAGGGAATGTACTCACTGTGCTTTGAACTTCTTTTAAAAATAATTGAATTAATAATCTTTAACTATTTTCTCAGCACACCTAAGATCCTCTCATGGCACCCCAGTTGAAATTCACTGCCTAAAGGGATCCTACCACCCAACTTTTTTTTGCAGTTTTTGGCTGGGGCTGGGTTTGAACCCGCCACCTCTGGCATATGGGGCCAGCGCAATACTCCTTTGGGCCTTAGGCGCTGCCCCTCCCACCCAACTTTTGTGCACATCTCACCTTCCCCCAAATTGTGATTACAGGGGTACAGGGGTGAGCCACCATGCCAGATATGGGCATACTTGTTTTGGATACGACTGTTAGTACCACCTAAAACCACATTATCTTTTTTTTTTTTTTTGTCACCTCCTTTACTGTTAACTCAGTAAAGCTCAACAAACTTAGTACGCGTTGTTTGAAGGAAATTGTTCTGAAATGTAATGCCCAATTTCTTGCTTTTATAAAATATAGTATGTTGAATTCATTTTTACTTAAATGAATGACTGAGGGTCTTTTAGAATGCTAATTAACGTATTTTGCTTAGAGACTATTATATGGGTTGGTTGTTTTGCCCATTGTCCACTCAGAGAGAAGGCTATCATTTTGTCTTGGCAATTTTTCAGAAATAGTTCACTGTGTATGTTTCTTTGTTCTGCTTTTGTAAGAGTTTTTTTCTTTATTCTATTGCAGGCTGAAAATCAAGCTAACTAAAACATATATGAAATAAATATAATATATGTAAGGATATGAAATATATAAGTATATATGAATATATGATATATATTATGAAATACAGTACATATAAATATATATGAAATACATATGCACATATGAAGTGTAAGAAATATATGAAAATCTGGTGAAGAGCAAAGGGTGACAGCCCAGCAGCCTGTCCCGTGGCTTCAGAAGGGCTTAGGTGGCCTGTGCCACTTGAGCAACTTGGGTGCTCCATGGTAGCTTCTGTGACACTGGAGAGTTGGGCTTGCCAGAGACTTGCTCACAGAGGAGATATCCCTAAAATTATCTTGTCCAGGATATATTTTTGTGAAATCCTTTGAGGGAGTAACTTTTTTTTTTTTTTTAATCACTGGAAAGGATTTTATTTTGTATTATTCTTAATTTTATTTTTATTAAATCATAGCTGTGTACATTGATATATTCATGGGGCATCATTCACTAGCTTCACAGACCGTTTACCAAGTTTCACATATACCCTTGTAACATGCGCCGCTGGTGTAATCCCACCAATCCCCTTCCCTCTACCCACCTCCTCCCTCCTTCCCTTCCTCTCCCTTTCCCCCTTCCCCCTATTCTTAGGTTGTAACTGGGTTATAGCTTTCATGTGAAAACCCTAAATTAGTTTCATAGTAGGGCTGAGTACATTGGATACTTTTTCTTCCATTCTTGAGATACTTTACTAAGAAGAATATGTTCCAGCTCCATCCATGTAAACATGAAAGAGGTAAAGTCTCCATCTTTCCTTAAGGCTGCATAATATTCCATGGTGTACATATGAGGGAGTAACTTTTTTATTGCAACGGAGAACAATGCACTATAATTTTATCCTTTCTGCGTTTCCTAGTGTGTTGGTATGCCCGCGCGCGCACACACACACACACACACACACTGCTATTTTTTTTCTCTATAGCTAAACTTTAGTGAGTGAAGTCTTTAAAATGACATGTCTACATTCTGTCAGTTGTATATTAAGAATTATAACAAGGCAAGGAATAGTGAAAATAAGAATTGAGCTTATAGACAATTGCAAGGCTTCTAGACTGGATACTAGATTACATGAACACACAACATATTGATTTGGAGAATAAGAGCTATATATAGTTCAGATTCTAGCTATGACAGATGGGGGTTCATGAGCAACAAATCTGATGGCTTCTAGGCAAGATTCCAAACTCTTAAAAAAATTCACCAGATGCAAGGACTCTTGCCATTCTTAATTAATTCGCTTATATATAAACGAGTTCCATTTATATATTTTCTCCCACAGCCAATATTCATGAAGGTGTTATGAGAATTATTATTTTTCCATTCAAAGGATGTGCTGCCGTGAAGTAGTAGGGTAGTCACATTGGTAAAGTAGGCTCTTTTCTATTGGAACCCATAAATGTCTTTCTATTTTAAACTTAAATTATTATAATCCACTGGGAATGATTTTTTTCCCCCTAAATATTTGTACCTTTGGTGATGCCCGTACTTCAGTATGGGTAGAGCACCAGCCACATACAAGGAGGCTGGTGGGTTCAAATCCGGCCCGGGCCAGCTAAAACAACAATGACAACTGTACCAGAAAAATAGCCGGGCGTTGTGGCGGGTGCCTGTAGTCCCAGGTATTTGGGACTGAGGCCAAAGGATCGCTTAAGCCTAAAAGTTTGAGGTTGCTGAGAGCTATGACGCCAGGACACTCTACCCAGGGTGACAGCTGGAGACTGTCTCAAAAAAACCAAAACAACAACAAAAAATTTGTACCTTTGTCTTGCAAGGCTTTTCAAAGTTAACTCTTTGAGAGAGGGTTGGAACAGGTTCATCTCCTAGCCCTTTGCTAGGGTTTGGAAGACTCAGCTGTATCTCCTTTAGTTCTTAGTCTTACTCTCTTGAATTACTTTCCAATTCATTATAAATATATTTTCCTTCCGTTTCTAATTAGTAAATTAATACATGGATATATTTCCCTTTAAAAATGTTTTAGATAACACTGCAGTCCCCACTAATGACCGCTGTTCCATCTTAGCTAACTTAGGTTTTCTCTGAGCTCCACGCCCCTTCCCGTCTATTACCTTCTTATGTAGATAGAGCTGTAGGCATGAGATCCGTGAAGCCCTGTTACGGGGCAGCATCGTTCTGCAGCTTGCTGACTTTGGCTGCCGTGTCCTGGAAGCCTGGCTGTGTTGTTACGTGCCGATTTTGCTGTTCCATTTCAATACTGCCTTGTATTCTCGAGGCCACACGCACCACTGTTTATGTAGCCGCTTCTCTATTGATAGACATGGGTTGTTGCAGATGTTTCCTAGTGTAAACTTGCTAGCGTAGTTGTCAATGAAGAGTCCATGCACTTGTGTGCGAGTTCCTTTAGGATACACACCCCGAAATGGCATCGCTGGGCCATAGAGCGTGCACAATTAAAATTTTTGACTGGTATCTTTTATGCCTGGCTGCTGATCATTGTAAAATTCCTATCAGGAGCTAGGTGTTTCTTTTAATGGAACAGAGGTGAGGCATGTGATGCTGTCATATGGACCAGAAATAAAGATGGTTTCATTGTACCATCCCCTGTATTCCTGAGGCTTCCTGTGTGCAGCTATCATGGCGTTCTAAGACAGCCTGGGTGAAGTGTTGTTAGCATTTATGTTATGAGACTCAACATCGTGTTCCTGGCTCTTGCCTCGTCCATCAGATTTCTCTTCCTTCATCCCTGTGAAGGGTAGAGCCCCGTCCTGCCATTCAAGGAAAGTTATCCCAATCGCACAAAGAACTGAAATAGACGAAAGTATCCAAGCCGTGGAGAGAGCCAGAGGGGGCTGAAGAAAGAAGGAAGAGAGTGTCATGGCTGAAGCCAACTGGTGCAGCAGAGGCCACAAAGACCTCCTTGCACCTGTGAGCGAAGTAGGGCCTCTCCTGCCACAGGGGCTTCTGTACCAGATGTGCCTAAAGCAGCGCTTCTCAACCTGTGGGTTGCGACCCACTGGAACTATATTCAAGGGCTGGGGCATTAGGAAGGTTGAGAACCACTGGCCTAAAGGAAGACCCGGAGGTAAAGCCCTTTGAACTCCTGCTTCTCAGAGCACTAAAAGGAGAAAGGCCGGCTTAGCAGCCTGGGACTTAGTTAAGGCCGGTGGGGAAGCCACAGTGTGAACCCCACTTCCCTCTGGCTCTGAAGAGACTGGGCAGCCTTATTCTGGGTGATACTGAAACTTGAGAGAACAAAAAGATCCCAGTCAAGAAGGGCCTGGGAGTCAGAGTCTGGGTCTTGCTACTACCCTGAACTGTGATTAGTTTCTTTTTTTTTTTATTGTTGGGGATTCCTTGAGGGTACAATAAGCCAGGTTACACTGATTGCTAGTTTCTTCAATTTTCTATCATTGTGAGAGCCCATTGCTTGTGGGCTATCATTTTAGCCCACAAGCAAGTTGAGACGTGATAACATTTTTGTAGCATCCACTGATCACGTGGGATAAAATATTCCTGATGCTTGAAAGAAAATTTGTGTTTGGGAGCTGCCTAATGCTACTGCTAAGATTTATTTTCTTTTTAAAATGTCAGTGTCTGCTGCCTTTCCCGCAGGTAGCCCTCCTGCCTCCTTGTCACCTGAGTCCTTCAGTGTCTGAGGTTAGGCTGCATCTGTTCCCGCAGAGCTCTCCTTCCTCCAGCAGAAAGCTGGTTTGTTTGGCTGACAGATGGGGTTCCCGCTTTGGCCTAGATGCGCCTGGTTAAAGGGTTTTTGTTTGAAGCCTGCAGGTGAAGGCCAACTCCAAACAGACCCCTGCTTACAAAGTTCCCTTCGTGGTCACGTAAAGCAGTAAGGAAGTTTTTAATTGACATTGTCTACTTTAAGAGGGCTTAGCGTGGACATCTTTGGAGAGGGTTTACTTTGTCTTTCTGTGAAATGTCAAGCTATCAATTCATTGGATAATGCAATGGATTTTTGTGGGGGGGGGGAAGAGAGGTGCATATTATTGTAGTTTATCTTTTAGAATCTTTGCACATCAAACTCTCAGAAGCAACAATCCTACAAAGCTCTGTTGCAATCCAAACCAAAGCTTAAACCCTTTGAGTGATAGGTATGGTTAAAATAACAGTATTTAATGCCCAAAGCACATCAAATTTGGGTGAAGAGGATGCGTGCTGCATAATGCCTAGAGATGTCTCGTTATGGTGTGGTTACCTAGCAACAAGTGGAAACTGTATGAAAATGAGGTGCTTATCTGTTGTTGAAGTGGGTGCAATGAAACTTATTACGCTAGCCTGTTTTGCTTGGCATGTTATTAAAATCACAGCTAATGTGGAAAGAACTGCAGCCTGTTCCCGTTTGATACAGAAGCAGTGTTAAATGCAGCTACTGTAAAATGCCAAGACTTTGGTCAGAAAAATAGAAACTTGCAGCCTCCTTAAACACCTAGCATTGAGATGTTAGAATTTGATTGATATGATCAAAGACTTTTTAATAATAAAAGAGCAGACAGAGTCTGTAGTGGCGACTTAAGAAACAGCCAGTTATTTAGATTTTTTTTTTTTTTTTTTAAATTCAAGGAGCCATTATGGTCTCGTCTGTAATAATAGCTTGGTACAGCCCTTCTTCTCGTAGCCAAATTATATTTAACTGTCTGCTGAGCTTATCGATGAATTGTAACCACAGCCTTCTTAAGTTTGTTTAATTTACAGAACGATGGTGGCTTGTCACGATCTTTAAAGGTTCTATTTTTACTTAGTCACTTTAAAACAAGCTGCGAATCTTTTACATTATGTGCTGTTACATATCTTGATGGACCCAGAAAAGCTTCTTTTCCTTACTGTACCATTGACTTTTGTCGCTGGTTTGTGTTTTAGGAAAGTGTATCCTACAGGCCTGTGGTACCAGTTCTTTGCATATAGTTCACATGGCTTCATAGTCAAGTCTTACTTCCTGGGCATTAAACACTAAAGGTCAAAGTAAGAGTTCTTCCAAAATACCCTCTCTGGGTGGCCTGTGACTGCAACGTGATAGAGTGTGATACAGCGCCGGTTATTCCAGAGATGAAGAAAAGTTCAAGTACTTTCTGCGCTCATCACACACCTGTGGTGACACACGGAGGTCTGGCACACAGGACCCAGCTCTGTTAGTTGTACTCTGACATTACTTCTGGGGCTTTGGAATGTGTTTGTGTAGCAGATGGAGCTATTAGTTAGCTGTGCTATCTTGAAGAATTGCTTTCCCAGGTAATCAGCTCTGCTCATTTAGGATGTCGTTTCCCCACCTCGATATGTCAGCTCAAGAAGCAGGAATGATTAATCGCTGCAACTGGACAGTGCGCTGAAATAACTCGGTAAGGGGAGCCATCCCCTGGTGCTCCCTACGACAGGGAGTTCCAAGTGCTATGAGGCAAAGCAAACACGATGGAAACGATGACCAGGATGCCTCCCAGTATACAGTATACAGAGTTACCTGTCAGTATACAGAGTTGCTGTGGCAACCTGAAGATTTGCAATTCATGGGAAGAGTAGAGCGAGACAGAACCTTAAGTCATGGCTGTCATTACAGTGGAATGGGTCCCACCAACACCTGGCAACCTCTATTACTTCAACTTGTTTCTTTTCACGCTTGGAGAAATAAAATGCATGAAAGATTAATATGCATAGTAAACCTTTTGGTAAAATATGTACGCATTCTGCATTTCAGATGAGTAAAAACTTCAAGAGTTCCCTTCGACTTAAATCAATATTAGTTAATAATGTTGAAAGTGAGGGTACCGTCGTACTCTTAATAGACTAAGAACTACGATGCAAGGGTAAAGAAACCACACTCACTTTCAAATTTACAAAAGGAGAATAGATCGCAGTGCACGTTTAAAATCATTACCCCTCCTGGAAATGCTCATAATGTATTAATGCGAGTTACATGCTCTCCCTCCCCTGGACCCTTTTCCTTCACCATGCATAGTAATGAGAAAAGAAAGTTCTAAGTTTTGTTAGGTCTAAATTCTGTTTCTGAGTGTCAGAAAAATGTATAGCTGCAATAAAACCCTAGCAGTCAGTTTCTTGATAGGCGCATTAAGTTCTAAGTTTTGTTAGGTCTAATTCTGAGTGTTAGAAGCACATCATTGGGGATGTTCTTTCTTAGGGGAAAAACCCCACAAAGAACAAAATTACTGTGATTTCTAAAAATGGTCGAATCACTTGCACATGTTCTATAATTCCATCGTTTAATGGAAATGTAGGATTTTCAGCATCAAACTAAGACCACAATTGTCTTCCTCAAGCGTCCACCCCAATGTTGGAGGTTGATGTCTACATAGATCAAAATGTATTTAAGTTTTATCTACTTGCTACCAAGGCTTATTAGCTTTTGTCTTTGCTGTATTAAAAATTCACAAACAGGGCGGCACCTGTGGCTCAAGGAGTAGGGCGCTGGTCCCATATGCCGGAGGTGGCGAGTTCAAACCCAGCCCTGGCCAAAAACCAAAAAAAAAAAAAAAAAAAATTCACAAACATTTTAAAAATCAGCTTATAGCATTTTCTGGGCTTAGGTTTTAGTGTGTTTAGTAACCTTTTTTCATTTTTCACTTTAGGAGAAATGTTCTCCAAGAAACGTATTTTAACAGTTATACTGAACTTTGCTTGGGATTTTCTGGCATACAGAATCTTTTGAAAATCTTCTGTTTCTGGGTGTCAGAAAAATGTATAGCTGCAATAAAACCATAGCAGTCCGTTTCTTGACAGGCGCATGAAGTCTGGAATTAAATCTAAAGGGCTGACGTGTTAAAAACATATTAAATATTTAATATTAAAGATCCGCTTATAGTTCTTCTCTTATCTTTTTGAAGGGCAGAGTGAACCATCCAGGCTGTTCTAAAGAGTTGAGCATATAAAAGGGTCTATTCAATTTAAACCAGGATCCAGAAATCTAGGTTATGGCTAAGAGGATGAGAAAACAAATAGATGTGTTCAGCTGCTACAACTGACTTGCTAGTTTAGCAGCCATGTTGTCCCTGTGGAGATGAGAAAGCTTTTTGATTGGTATGTTGCCGCTCACTGCTGCACTGGGCATTTCTTCAAACCAGCACAGTGTTGTAATTGGAGATCATCTTCTTGAAGATGGAGCCTTTTATTTTTGTGGCTTTCTGGGGAGTTGTAATGCCTGCCTGTTTTTCCTTTTAATCAGATGTTTGAGAGCTGCAGCTTTGGGTCAAACGAACATATTCACACCTGATTTTTACAGTATTTTCAGTAACTTGAGTATTATGTTTAAATGGAAAACCATCCTGAATAGTTCGCTTTTAGGAAATTGTCTGAGAGCAGCGTTTCCCGGCGTTTGGTGGATTTGAGAGCAGGCAGTGACACCTATAATTTGTAACCCAGTTAAAATCGTTTACCTTGCCTGGACATACCTGTGGATAAGAGGAAAGCTGCTTATTTTAAGTTTAGCTGTGTAATTTTCCTTGTTTGCCCAGATGTCCTTTAATTTATTTTCTAGGGAACTAATAACAGTAGCAAGATTTCAAAGTTAATTGCCAGATTCTAGTAAGGAGACCCATGAATGGGCTGGAAGAATCCCCTTAGGGCATGGGCCTGTGTGTGGGTAGGTGAGAAAGCACTAATTTTGAGTTCACGTAATGATTGTACAGCAGACGTTGAAGATGGGGATCTCTCAAGTCTTATCTGTGAGGTGTGATCCCTTTTGTATCTGGCAGGCCTCATGCAACAAATTTTCTTTCTTTTAAGTGATCTCTGAAGCTGTCAAGTTCATTTGAGTGAACCGTGCTTGAGGGAAACATGTACAATTTTCTCTGGCAATGGCATGCTGCTGATGACATATTTTTAGAATTAGCTTTTTCTCTCTCCCACCCTTCTAGAAGCTGAACTTTTATTTAAGTTCCCTGCTGTTAACATTGGAAAGAAAGTTTCCCATGCCAATGTTTGCCCAAATGGAAGAAAATGTTTGCATTTTGTATGCAGTGTTCATAAACTTGATGAGTCTAACAGTTTGGCACCGCTGGTGAGCGCGTCTGCTTTGAGTTCTGAAGGGCAGGCAGAAATAGCGTAGTGAAGTACCGCAGCCACCATGGAAAGGTGTGGCTGAGTGGCTGTGCTTGGAGGAGACAGGTCAGGAATTCCAAATTCCTGGTGCTTTGAAGGCTAGTGCTTAGGACAGAGATCTGTTTGTGGGGTAGTCGTAAGTAAAAGAATCATTTCTTTCCTCATTCGTTTGGTAAGGGGGGAGAACCTTTAACCAAGACCCTAGACTGTTATGAAGTCTCCAGGCAGGACGGTGTCAGTAAGGCCATTGGATCCTCTGCTTCACTGCTTCTGGTGCTAGTTGAGATCTCGCCAAACTTTGCTAGGGTGCGTTGTGATCCTTAAGCCCTTGGCTCAGCAGCGTTGTGATCCTTAAGCCCTTGGCTCAGGAAGTCAGGCTACCAAATTAATCTGTAATGTGTTACAGACCCACTGTAAAAAAAAGATACTGTCTGTTTTAATATCAAAGCAACACTTTGTGTGTGTGTGTGTTAAGGAACAAGGCATTTAGAAATATCTCTGCACATGTCCGTCGTCTGCATAGAACATGCAGCAGTGGGTGACAGCGCATGTGTAAGCAGGAGAGAAGTAACTGGTAAGCGTGCGGCAAATGGCTTAGACGAGGATCCAGGCAAGTGTGATCTGTTCCAAGAACCAATGTAAGGCGATTTAGGAAGATGCACTTTTCTTTGGCCTCCATCCTACAGCAGCCTTGAATCAGGTGAACGAAACTGCTTTGGCTTTGTTCGCCATTAGGAAGCCAAGGAGAACACGGCATGGGTCATTAAGATTTACAGCTCAAATGTAAATAATTCAGGACCCACAAACAATAATTAAAAAACCAACTGTGGCACTGCATGAAGTCAGGTCCTCTGGGCCTCTTTGAGTAGGAACCTTTCCGGTTTTGGCTGGAGACCTGTCCATCTGGGTACAGATGGTTGTAAGAGCTTCTTAATGACCTTTTCTGATGCTGGGTGAATGTGTCTTTGGGCACCATCGTAACCAGTGGACGAGGAGGGTGGAAACAGCCGGATGGTGGCAGCTGAGGAATTAAATGTCCTGAATTTGTTAGACATCTGCAGAAACATGCAATTTGTTGGGCAGAAAATTGTAAACAAAACAGACTGAGTCAATTATCAATACACCTGTGACACCCCAGGATGCCAGCTCCAGTAGTATAATGGCAACTTTCAAAGTCCATACCCCCTGGAGCAACTTGTTGAATATTGCAAAAAGAGTGCCAGGACTGTTGGATGCATCCTTTGCCCATGGGGCCAGAGCTTGGCTGACAGCTTTTAGCCAGCTGAGGAGCAGGAGAAAGTTCACAGTTACCAGGAGGAAGTCACTTCCAAGTTTTTTGCTGTGACTTGTCTCTACTGTATGGCTGTCTTTCCTTATTATATGATGCCCAGTGTTCTAAGTCATTGGTTCTTAATCAGTGGTGTGTTTTCAGAGGAGCTTAGGGAGCGAAAGAGCTTAAGAGATACGCCTGAACAGGGAGCCTTATTCAGTAGTTGTGGTGTGGGACCCTGGGCATATGCATTTTTTTAAAAGCAGTTCCCCAGGTAATTCTGATGGTTGCGAAATAGTCTCATAGTGTCTCAAGGTAACAGTGGAGAGCATGAGGTTCTGGACCAGGTCGTGGGAAGACTCAAACGCAATTCATTGATCAAGAATCACCTCATTGTACAGGTAAGTATCTTTAAGGGTTTGGGTACAGGGGAGATGAAAGTGGCTAAGGACAGACATTGGTTCCCTTTCCAATCTCTGTAGAAGAGCTGACTGAGTGCCTCTGGGTTTGGACGGAAGCCACTTCCTGATTCCAGCATCTGTTCCCAGCTCTGGATCCTCCCCTTTAAGGTCTACTCTGTCATTGTGTTCACCCAGTTTAACTAATCAGATTATTGAGTATCAGGGGCTCATTTTCAGGTTCATGGTCAAAGATTTCTTAATTCTCTAGAGGATTCAGTTAATTTCCTACTTTAAAAGACCAGATGGGGTATTGGCTTTATGAACCTGAAAACACAGCTTTCATTAACTGGGAGATTTTGGCAAACTGGAAATCTCTGATAATTGTGATTGGTAATAATTGCTGTGGAGTTTGAGCTTAAAAATTCCAAAGGAGTATGTCCATTTATGGTGTGTTTCTTTAAAAGCGGTGGGCGTCAATAGGAGTCCCTAACAAACTTTTTTTTTTTTTAAACCTTCTGGATTGTAGAAAAAAGAGAAAAAGGAAGCAAGGTTGTTTAAAGTTACTCGAGTGCTTCAGAGTATGAGGGATCAAAGACTGTTGTGAGTTGGGGATTGGGAAGGAGATCCACAGAAAGCGACAGAAGGGAGGAAGCAAATGGTTCGAAATTATTTAGAAACTGCAGAAAAGCAAAGACCATGTAATTGGGCATAGTATAAGGATGGAAGGAAAGGGGAGGGAATCCTAAGTATGAAGACTGTGAAAGTGTCTGGGCAGTATAATGTGCCTCAGTAGCAGGCCATGGTGAAATTAGAGATCCATGGTAATTTTTTTGTGAATTCATTTGCATTTTCACCTTTATTGATCTCGTCTCTTGAAGAGAAGCTTCATGGCGCATCCGTTCACAGGGCTCAAGTAACAATGCCGGCTCCTTTTCTTTCCTTATGTAATATTTGTATTCCAAATTGTGATTTAATTGTAGATTATGAGGTTGTATAGTTTATGTAAATATTTGTCTAGAAGTGCTTTAAGTACTCCCTCCTGTAAAATCTCACATTTGAATTGTTTTATTGCAGTCACTGTGTTTAAACTAAACTCTAATCACTTCAGTCCTATTGTCAAGGTGTCACTCTTGGCTGAGGTTTAATGGAGATGGAATTTGGTTGGTTCTTTATTTACTGTGGTGCTTTAATTTTGTTTTTCAGATAGTGATAAACATTGGGCTTGGGCTTGAGGCTGTTTGACATTAATACATATAAACCCCGATCTCAAATATGGAACAGTTGAAAGTGTTAACTCCGAATGTAATCTGCAGCAGGAAGTTTTTTTTTTCTTTTTTATGTACATGACATGGAATAGTATTTCTAGTTCAGATTCTGCTGGGGATCTTAGCTGAAGCAAACCTCCAATGGCTCATGCTTTCCTGAGGCTAATAGAATTTTTTGGAAGCCTGGGAGGGCAGTAGTTTGATATTTATCTCTGAGTTCTCATGTACTGTGAGGGTTTTTCTAAAAATAGCCATCTGGACTGTAAATAGATTACATGAAGCAGTAGATAGTAGACTGTCCCTTCTTGTTAAGGGTGATAGTCGTAGCCACGTGGGGGTGTTATCTCTCATCCCTTTGGACTGTAATAGGAAAGACATTTCATTCTCTTCTATGGATGATCAAAATATGCAGAACGTAACCATTGAGCAACACCCACCTTTGCGTTCCAGATTGGGTAAAGCAAATGTTTTTTCTCTTAGTGTCTTCGTAAGTCACTTCATTTATTGAAGAAAGACTTTTTTAATATGTGAAGGATAGGAGAGGAGAGAGAGCAAAATTCTTCTTTATGCCAAATGGAACCCTTGTATTATTCATCAATGTTGCTTCTTATGCGTTTCTGAATTGGGCATTACAAGAGTCAGATCCATACCGTAATTTCAGGAAACCAGATCCAGATCATAATATAAGACGTTTAAAGACACCATCTTTGCATTACAAGTGCCCCTTGCTTTAAGGAGACTTGCTACGTTAAAACCTGACTTAAGTCTATCAGGGATGATAGATAGTAGCCACCTCCTTATCCGTGGCTTCCCTTTCAGTAGTGTCACTTACCCAGTGTAAATGTGATCCAAATATATTAAAGGGAAAATTCTAGATATCAACAATTTATAAATTGTAAATGGTGCTCCATTCAGAGTAGCCTAACGCAATTCTAGGCATGCGGTCTCACCCCTTTGCTCAGTGTCTCTACCCGGTGTGCCGGTCTCTACCCTGTGAGCCCGTCTCTACCCTGTCTGTCCGTCTCTACCCTGTCTGCCCGTCTCTACCCGGTCTGCCAGTCTCTACCCTGTCTGCCCGTCTCTACCCTGTCTGCCCATCTCTACCCAGTCTGCCCGTCTCTGCCCTGTCTGCCGGTCTCTACCCAGTCTGCCCGTCCCTACCCAGTCTGCCCGTCTCTACCCTGTCTGCCGGTCTCTACCCGGTCTGCCCGTCTCTACCCGGTCTGCCCGTCTCTACCCTGTCTGCCGGTCTCTACCTTGTCTGCCCGTCTCTACCCTGTCTGCTGGTCTCTACCCTGTCTGCCCGCCTCTACCCGGTCTGCCGGTCTCTACCCGGTCTGCCCGTCTCTACCCTGTCTGCCGGTCTCTACCCGCTCTGCCCGTCTCTACCTGGTCTGCCGGTCTCTACCCTGTCTGCCTGTCTCTACCCTGTCTGCCGGTCTCTACCCTGTCTGCCCATCTCTACCCTGTCTGCCCGTCTCTACCCGGTCTGCCCATCTCTACCCTGTCTGCCGGTCTCTATCCGGTCTGCCCATCTCTACCCTTTCTGCCCGTCTCTACCCTGTCTGCCCGTCTCTACCCGGTCTGCCCGTCTCTACCTGGTCTGCCCATCTCTACCCTGTCTGCCGGTCTCTACCCGGTCTGCCTGTCCCTTGCTTGTTTGTCCCTTCATTTCAGGCTCAGTTATCAGATCAACTGCGTGGTATTGTGGTGCTTGTGTTCAAGTCAATTTCGTTTTACTTCATTGCTGTATTTTACTGTTGTTAATCTCTTATTCTGTCTTACTTATAAATTAAGCTTTGTAATAGGTGCATTTGTCTAGGAAAAACACATGCCTATATAGGGTTTTGGTCATCCACAGTTTCTGTCATCCACTGGGGGTTCTGGAAACCTTTCTCCCTCAGATAAGGGGGGACCATTATAGATACTTTAGCACAGTAGTGAATTACTTTGTAAAGCTTCCCCACAAGTTCCTATAAACAGTGAGTTCCTTTAGTCATGTAATGCATGATTCAATTAAAAATGTTTTGATTTGCATTTAACTTTGCAGAAATTGACTGTCAAGGTGATGTAACAGTTTAATGAGCTACTGGGGGAAATTGTGTAGTCTCCAGCCAGACAGTTTTCAAGTGAGTTGAAATCTATTTTCCCCTGGATGGTTACAGAAAGCTATGTATTGGGCTGCATTTCTTCCTAAACGTTTCCTCCTCTGCTGCGTTTCCATGAACACATCTACATAATACAGACTGAATTATTTTTGTCTTATATCTAATAAATATCCATCTCAGAAGCCTCTCAATTCACTGAAAATGCTTTTGCTTTCTCTCTCTGTCACATTAAATTGAATACCCCATAGCGGATAGGATTCAGCCTAACCAGTAATTATATGAATAGTTCAAAAAAGTAAAAATCTTATATGGAATATTTTCTGATTTTACTTCTTTCCTAGCTGATCACATCTGTCGCCTGCCTGATTTTTCTCAACAGCAGAAAACCTACCAGTTCGTACGTGTGTGTGTATGTGTATGTGTGTGTGTGATCTTTGCAATTAACTAGCATGCAGAGGGTCCTTGGCTAAAGTCTGAACAAGTCAGTGCTGTGGCTGTACGTTGAATCTGAAAGAAGCCATCCAGCTTTGTGTAGGACAGAATACTAGAATACCACAGCACCAGATGAATTTAAATAGTGTGGTGTACTTTATCTGTTGTTGTTCTAACTGCCTGTGCTGCTTAAATACTGATAAGGGGAGTCTACAAGAATACTAGATGTGATTTGTGCTACTTGAGTTTACTGTTCCCCGGCAGATTTATTCATTCCATGTTTACAATCTGAGCAGTTCGCTTCATATCAGGGTTTAGTGATTCTGATGGGCAAAAAAATAGGAATATATTGTTTCATACTTTTTTCACTCTGGAGATTTAATACAAGAAAGCAGCGGACAATTGGCCAAAGATGCACAGCTTTGAATACGATTCCTTCTTTTCACAAAAATGTGTCTCTGATTATCTCTTCATAAATGCATGACCTGGAGCTAAAATTTTCTGTTGGCGTCTTCAGTGGAGTTGTGTATTAATGGTTTGAATTGGCATTATCAGCAGAAGAGCTGTACCATCACTACAGTATTTAAACTACAGGCCAGACATGGCAGCTGGAACAGTAGATAATAATGAAGTCAAGGTCTTCTCGAGCCTCCCGGTGCTTTCTCACCTTTGTTTGTCTTTGGTGGGGCTCCTTTTGTATGAACACAGTAGGAGTGGAATGAACCAAGTGAGGCAGGTGGAAGGTCTTTTCACCCTGAGATCACCCTGGATTTTTCTTCATGTGGCTTCCTCCAGGAAGCCTGCTGGGATTATCCCAGTTGGAATCCTGTGCTTTTTTGGAATTAGACGATCATTTCTTATTTTTGCAACCATGACACATTCCTTATTTTCCTGGCATGCTAATCTCTTTTTGCATATGTCTTCTCATACAAGTTTTGAAAACTCACAATGCAAGCAGACTTTTTCAATTAACATGTCTTTTTATGGTTTTTAGCCACTGACATAGCATCTAACAGGTTCAGTAAAGAATCAATATGGAATAAACGAATAGTGAATGTTTGGTGAGATTAACCATCATTTTATAGAAAGGGAGGCTGATGAATTTAATAGCCAGTTTGGGCTAGCCATTCACATTTAAAGTTTGCTATAAGGTGTGTTATCTTACAATAGTAGCATGAATTAGGGGATATTCCACTTTCCAGCTGTGAAAACTCTACCGGAGAGGTTCAGAGATTTTCCCAAAGTCACCGCAGCTACCGTATGATTCAACTGAGATTTAATCCAGTTTTTCAGACACAACACTTTTCCCTCTATACCACTGTACTTGAAGATCTGCTTGTCAGAGTCCCAAGTCGCAGTTCTTTTTAAAATGCAGATCATGTATAGGAGATCGTCCTTATGAGAGGATAATGGACACCTAGAAAAGATCACCTAAGTGAATCCACTTAAAGCAGGTACCAGAAGTTCATAGTAAATAGATACAGAGATTTGATTGAACTTTATCAGGGAGCATGAAGCTAAAAATGAGGAATACTATTTTATCTTGTATTTAACAACATTTAAACTATGCTTGCATCTCTATGCTAATTCTTAGAATGAGCAAAGAATCGGGCGTTGATTGTTTTCCGGGGCAATTTTTCTAACCAAGTTCCATGACCAACACCGTAACATCTTTTTTTCCTTAAGTTCTTAGCTTATTTTTATTCTCGTAGATTTTCCCTTCTGGTCTGACTTTGCTTTATCGGTTGGTGATTTTGCTTCTTTTCAAGCCATTTCATGGCTTATATAACTTCATCCATTTCACGAAACTGCATCTTTGATATGAATTATAATTTCGTTTATTAAGAGTTACAGTTTTATATTGCTGTTTGCTTTCTTTGTATTTGCAGTATCATATCTTTCAGAGGCCTACAAAAAATGTGATTCTACGGGTAGAGAGAGACTGTTGTGTTAATTGGGTAGGGATTAATTTTATAAGTGGTTGGTGTGTTATTTTTATGTTATGATAACTTTTGCCTTCTGACTAACCGTGGAGGCTCAAATGATGAATATTGAGATAACTAGGCCTCCCCGAACTAATAAAAATATTGTATAATTAAATATCATAAAAATACCCTTTACACCAAAGTGTTAGATATTTTCTCTACTCTTCAATCACCTACTTTCATGAAAATTAAAAGTCATTGAGTTAAATATAATTGAGGTCACAAAAAAGAAGTAAATGGCTGTGAAAGAGAACTTTGTTTTAATGTAGCATAACTTAACAGATAAACAATTACATGCCTTGTGTGTGTGTATATATGTATTTATTTCAGGGGCATTTGCATAAGGAATTATTTCTTATGAATATGAGATCATGAGACTGACGGAAGATACCAGCGTGCGATTAATTAGCCTAATGGTTAAGGACTAAACTGGAGCCACATTCTCTGGGAATCTGTCTGACCTCTGCCATTGACTATGTGAGATCATGTTTAAATTATGTAATCGCTCCCCGCCACACTTTCTCATGATGATGGAGACACTTACGGTCTCTTCCGCAGAGAGTTGTTTCAAGGTTTGAATGAGTTAATATATACAAAATATCTAGAACAGTGCCTGGAACATAGTAGGCACTCCATATATGTTAGGAATTATTGTGATCTGATCATTATTTAGTATTATTACGAATATCATAGTGTTTTTGCAAAAGGAGGAAACCTGAAGAAAACTGCTTTAAGTTGGTGTGAGAAGCTTAAATCTTTCTGTCGTTGTTGTCACCAGCAAACTGATAATCTTGGAAATATTTGTTGAGAGAAAAAACCGAGTTTGTTTTAAATGATTTATAAAAGTTTGTTGTACTTTTGAGCAAATATTTTCAGATCTTCTAAACATCTAAGTGTATTAAATGTTCCTGGTGCACATCCTCTCTTCCCTCCGATATCTCTTTCCAGCAGCCGTTCCCTGGGTTCAAAAACCAGGCATTTCTTAAGGTTTTCACCAAGAAACCTTAAGGGACTAATGGCAGAAAGAAATAGTACTTTCAAAATTTCTTTTCACTTGTGTGTAAATACAGTGGAAGTTCAGTGAGAATTTATCTTTCAGTTGATTACTTGCTTCAGGTTTTAGGAGTGATAGTGACAGATGAACAGTAATTTAGATGTGAATAAAATTTTGGAAAAGATAAATGATATCACTTCTAGAGGAAAATATTGCTTTCTTCCATTGTGATGCATGGTTATTTATTATCTTTTTAGTGGCTAAGGACTCTTGATGCTAGTAAAACACCTATGGTTTGACGTTGGCTCAGGATATGTTAATGGAAGAGATTAGGGACCTCAGTGGACTGAGGCTCAGCTTGCATCTCTAACTCCGTTGAGGTGGATGGCACATCTGTGGTTCAACCCTCCTGTGATTCATTGTCTCAGGGAAAGAGAGAAGTGAAGCCTTGTTACTAAAATTTGTCTTGATGAAGTCTTCTGCTTTAGAATCGTTTGGAAGATTGCATTGTTCTCTCTCATATAGACATGCAATAGTGAATCACTTTTAAAAAGCAGATTCAGTATAATTTTTTTTAAATACTTAAGTTTGCTTCATGAAGCTGTTTATAAAAACGGATTCAGTATTCATTTTTTTAATTGCTTAAGTCTGCTTCATAAAGCTGTTTTTATGCTTTTCTCACATCAACTTAATTTAGTTTGAAGTAAAAAAAAAGGCATATATTGCTAAGAGTGAACTATAATATTTCCAAGCTTTATGTGTAAAGGAAAATCTTGAAGTCTGTTATTAATGGTTCTGTAAAAAATTTTGGTTTTAGTCTGGTAAAGAGGAACTTCATAAAAATCAGACAAATAGAATGAAGTGAACTAATTTCAATCTTAAGTTATTATTTGAGTTCAATGCCTTCTGTCTGTTTTAATTGGCTTTGTATTTGATTTTATCAAACTTGGGTTCTGTTTGGACAAATGGGACTTGACTAAGTTAGGGAGTCCCAGTTTGTCAATGAGAGAATATGAAATTATAGGCTGCAGATGACTGATTAACTTGGCTCTTGTGGAAGTCTTCTGAAATAGAATTGTCACTTTCTTGCACTTTTTTTTGACCATGAAGAGTTTTCTTCATCATTTATTTTAAGGATGAAATTAAATCCAAGACTGTAGGGGGTCACCAATAGATTGTGTGTAGCAGGTTGCAGTGAGGCTCTCCTAATTCTTAGCGTATTCCAGTTTTTATTAAGTTTAAAAATGTTAAGCCTTTCCTATCATTCCATAACTAAATATAGTAATGAAATTTTATCTGAAGTCAGGAACATTATCCAAGCCTGATTTGGTGAGGGTAGGATACCGCGCCTTCATTGAGTGGTACAGATTGTGTTAAATGGGCCTGAAATAATGTTCAGGAAAGAGAATCACTTTCTATTCCTCTTGACACAAACAGTTTGTCACAGATATGCATCCCTCTCCCCATCTTGTTAGCATAGTCGTTATATGTTTCATTACAAGTTTTATGCAAGTACTCTAGTTTTTCTTGATTGGGTTTACATGAAGACATTGCCATTGCAGACGAGGTGTTATTAATATATGTGATTACCCATGTAATTAATATGTGTAATTACATAGTGAGAGGTGTGGCAGAGCGGGGCTCCGTGCTGATTTATTGTATAGGCACTGCACTCACAAAGACACAGTTCAGATTTTATGCTTGACATTGACTCCCCCTGTAAATCTGCAGCGTTTCATCGTCAGGGTATATGGTTTTCGTTTAAGTTCCGGAGATTCGCTTTTACGGCCATGGAGAAACTGGATTATGATTGTCTTTTTGCTGTGGCTGTGTCAAATGATCCACCCAGAGATCCCACAGAAGAAAAGTTGGGTGTGAACTCATGGTTCTAAGTACCTGAGCCCCACTGCGCTCTAGGCGAGCCACACTCCTGCACAGGTTTCACTTGCTTTTTTAATGTTTAAGCTCCACATTAAACTTATTTGTGAAATCATCTTTTCTCCTCCTTCTCTTTTGTGTTTGGGTATTGTCCTTCTTAATTAAACCTCACCTCCCACCTTTTAAACATCTAAAAACACCCTTTTGCCTTCTATGCCACCATCATCCATCTCATCATTACACATTTTTTAAAGCTTATAAACAGGCATCAAGCCCTCAGCTTTCTTTTTGTAGCATTTTTTCTGTTCCTCTTTCCCCTGTCCCCGTTCTACCTCTTCCCACTGCATGGGATATTTTTTTCTTAGAAAGGAATTCTGAATTATATTATGGCAAGAAAAGGAAAAGGGCAAGGACCCCACATTGGAAAGGACTACAGGAGAGGAGTTAAACTCGATTAGTGAAAGTTGGATGCGGGCGGGTAACAAGGGTAACCAAGGTTGATTGTGAGATTTATCCTTTTTCCAGGTAACTGTCCTGGACGTACATACTATTGGAGAGAAGCTAAGAAGCCCGGTTTATAAGAGTCTTACATGGTAATAGAAGGCATATTTATGCCTGGCATTGTATGTTAATGGGCAAGCAGGCCAGGGCCTGGCTGATTTGAGTCTGCTCACTGCATGCTGCCGCTTGTTGTTTCCAGTGTTTTGGTTAGGATGTTGGGATGGCCCAAGGGCCCAATAACTACCAGCGTATAATTTTGATTTGAGTGCTTAAGTAGATATGCTTTCCTGAAAAAACATGAGCAGTAGAGGTTGACTTGGATTCGGAGGATGCGGCTTGTTTCCAAGGGGGACCTGGGAACAGATGTGTTGCCTGCTCTGAATGCACTGGGATCCATCCATGTTTTGCTTACAGAGCCCCTTCTGTCTGGTGCACTCTGCCCTCTAAAAGCTTCCTGAATTGCTTTGTAAACAAGGCAGCTACTACAGCTGCAACTGTTGGATTAGGACGTTTGCCAGCTTGAAATTTATCCCTGCCCTAACGCATATATCTGGGAGCAGGCTGAGTGAATTCTTTTTTTCTTCAAGCATATGGAAGCATTTACTGAGGAAGATTGCGTCGAGGGCAAAAGAGAGCTCAGATACCTTAAAACTGCATGCATTCCCCATGGGTTATTCTGACTTTTTATTCTTTGCCACCAGGTCAGATTTTAGCACCTTTCCTGTACTTTTCCCCAGTTACTTAGGGGGCCTACTCCTTCATTAAAAACCCGTAATTCCAATGTCTTTTATCCTGGTGGGCCACTTGGATTGAAGAGGACTAGATGAAGCCCCTTGAGTGAATGAAGATTGTTTTTCTAGACTCCTTTCTTTGGTGTGCTAATATTTAACAATGAAAGAAAAGAAAGAAAAAAATAAAACAAAAAAAATATGCAGAAACAAAGAAGGGATAAACTGGAGATTGGGATTTCTTAAGCAAGACTTGTTTGGGGATTAGCCCTACCTGGCTGTGGCTTCAGTGACTGTGACCGTGTGGATTTTACATTTTCTTTATATGTTACATAGGGAGGTGCTGAAATGTCTTCTTTGAGTGCCAAAACCACCAGAGCTCTTACAGAAATTGAAGTTGAGTTTTGCTTTATTGTATTTTTGACTTGTTGATGCGTTCTCCGTTTAAGCCTCTTCCTTCTCCCGTACTAGCTTCTGAAGACTTCTGCTCAGGTGGCTTCCTTTGTGCTTTCTCACTAGATTAGGATTTTAAAAAAGGTCCATCGTTCATCTCTTCTTACACTTTATAGCTGCCTGGGCTCCTTTTTGGACCCCTTTAGTCTGATGATCCGTGACGCTGTGCAACTAGAGTTGGTATTTGCCAATCTGTATGCTTTTGCTTTGTTTCATATTACTGGATTAGAATGAAAATCTATTTTATTTCAGTAGCAGCAGAAAGCACAAAATTTTGAGGATCCTGCCAATATTCTCTTTCTGGAACAATATCAAAAGTGTAACTTTTCTGTTGGAATAAGTATTTTCTGGCCAACATCATCTCTCCCTCTGCCCCCAGCTTCTGTGTGATGAAATAACACTGGCTTCTTTTATCTCAAGGTTTGGGCTGTTCAGAAGTCCTTCCACCTAAGAAGTGGGTGTCCTAACTAATTTTCTGTGGGTTGAGTTGGTTATGAGTAAGTGAAGGAGGAGCTAGGTAGAACCTTGGTGATGTAACATGGCCTAGTAACAGGAGGACGAGGCCAGGTTTCCCAGGACCGTGATAGGGGACGCTTCCTCCCTCTGTCATGTGATTTTAGACCAGTGACCAACGCAGTTGTGAGCTTCCCTACAGCTCTTGGCTGCTCTTCGTCTGGGAAGAGTGCTGGCTTGCATCGTGGGATGGAAGTCCAGGCCTTCATTGATTTATTCCTTTTGGTTTCAGTCCCAGATCTTGAACTGTGCAGGGATTTCAGCTGATCAGGGACAGCCAACTAGCTGTAGTATAAAGAAAATGAGCTATTGTGCTTGGGGGAAAAATTGTTGTTTGAGGAACTAAAATTGACACATTTTCTTTAGGCAGAGGAAAGTTAATACATCAGAGTGTTTTTTTTTGAAGAGGTCGTTATTCTGTCCTTCCCGTTCCCAATGTTCACGTGTAAAAATAAGAAACAGGGGTGCTTTTGTTTAAGCTGTTGCCAATGCAAACGTTTGCCACCTCCTTTAAAGTTTTATTTTTTAAAAGGGATCTGTTTGACTGAAAATTTGCTCAGAGGTGAAACTTGTCATTCAGTTTCCGAGCCCACAGGCAAGTGCCAAGTGCACCCCTCCCCCATCTTCTCAGAGTAAGGAGAGCACATTGTAGGAGTTTGCTGATTAGTGGCATATTTTGGCATCTGAGATTGCTCTACTTCAGTACACACAAAGTAAGACGGTAGCTTGTCATTTCAAAGTTAAGTTGGAAATAAAAGTGGTCCTCTTGGCTGGGCTTTTGAAACCTACGGAATGTGGAACATTGGATTGTTGGGCGGATATCTCGGCATTCAGCAGCACTTTATGAAAATGATGGATGGCTCCGGACTTTCTGCACGGAGGTGCTGCTGGCCCACGCTCCATGTACCTGTGCTGTGGTTCATTGTCATTACAGTGATGGTGCATTTATATTGAACTGACCCAGTGTTTCCGCCTGAAACAACATAAGCTAAGTTTAAGAAACCATAACACTATAATCTCTTTCCCTTGCGAAATTAATACAGGAGAGAAGTGGACTCAGGTCCCCTTTCCTCATTGTTAACATTATTAGCCATTAATGCTTGCAGTCTTAGAAAAGTACAGTGAAGAGGGAACGAGGTCTTTTTGTTAGCCCTCCCCCCAGACTGTAGGAGCACGTCTAAGGCTCGTGCATGTGGACCTGCCAGGTGGTGAATCAGTACAGTTATTTCTGGTGAAAATCAACAGCAGGAAAACACAATACTGCAGTGTGATGTGAGGTTGGAAAGTACCTTTCTTGTATATATCCCCTACACTATTTTTTACCATGCTTCCTCAGCCGTGGGGCTTTTTCGTGGCTACGTATCCCTTCTCAATATGTAAACATACTAATGCATAACCTGATTTTTATTTCAGAAAATGGGATTTAGTTATTTAATCTCCATTAAAGGCATTGCCACTGATTTGGATTTTGTTTTTAATATCAAACCTCTTTAAAACATCTTAACACCTTCAATATATTCTGGGATTTAGTATATTCTAAGAGACTTGGTTAAAAATTTTCTGAATAAAAATCTTGACGGAAGGAACTGAATATATGAATGATGAGGGAGGAAATGTTTGGGTGTTATTAAGGAAACAACAAGGCAGCCCTAATTTTAGAATAGAGGGTCTAAAGATACCCTTTATGTTTTTGTACTAATCTAAAATCAAGGAGAAAAGATATCTTGATGAGGAAACTGAGAAAAACCAATCAGAATCAAGCCAAGTCTAATTGGTGAGTCATTTAATAGTGAAGGCCTGTGTTTGTGTGGTGCACATGCCTTGTGAAATTATATAGGTCACATTTCTAGAAAAGCTTATAGGAAATACTGCACGTATAGGAAATATGTAACCACAATTAGCTTTGTCAAAGCTTAATCCTGCCGTGTTTGCAACCCCCCCATTCCCTATGCCCCCTCCCTTTCCTCCTTCCCCATCCTCCCTCCAGAGGTTAAACTCTAAACCTGAACTCAGCATTTATCAATCCCGTGACTATGTTAGTCATTTCCTACAAACATGTATCTATATATAGGGTGTAGTATTTTTGCATGTTTTAAATAAAATATTAAGCATAATGGTATAAAT
This sequence comes from Nycticebus coucang, assembly GCF_027406575.1. Taxonomy (NCBI): domain Eukaryota; kingdom Metazoa; phylum Chordata; class Mammalia; order Primates; family Lorisidae; genus Nycticebus; species Nycticebus coucang. Next base: position 120,075,678 of record NC_069785.1, on the reverse strand, counting down.
ACTGTCATGCTGCCATATTCTGAAATTAGCTTTTTACTTTCACCCTTATTTTTGGAATTTGTTTGTCTTGGTGCATGGATTTCTGGTTCCGTATTTTCACGGCTTTCTGAATATACCCTTGTTCATTCATTCTCCCACTGACCGGCTTCTGTGTAGTTCATAGATTTTGGCATGTAGGAATTTTTCTAGGGCAATACCTGGAAGGGGAGTTGCTTGGGACCCCCTGAGCTGTCCTGGGGAGCTAAGCTAGCTCATGCAAGCTGGCTCTCTGGCTTGGGATTTTGCTCATGGCTAGTCCCATGGTTCCGTGGCAGCGCCCCCTCAAGCTTCACAACTTCTCCAACATCCATATTGCCAGAAAATAAAATTTCTGTCAATTTGATGGTAGTGAAAACATCTCCTTGTTTTAATCTGTGTTGCCCTGACGTTTGAGGTTATCACTTCAGATTTTTTGGCCTTTTGAGGTTTTCCCTTCCATCAGTCCTCTGATCAGATCCTTTGTTTTTCTATTGGGTTGTTTTGCCTTCTTTGTGATATGGAGAAATTCTTTATGTTCTGAATACTAATCCTTTGTTGGTTATTTGCATTTCAAATCTGTTGCTTATTTTTATTTTTTATTTTGTTTATGCTATCTTTTGTTGTATAGAAGTTCTTAATTTTAATGTAGGCAGACTCAGTATTTGACATTATGGTTTGTGATTTTTGAGTGTCATTTTAAAAGACTTCCTTACCTCCAATGTTCTCTCTTTCTCTTTCTTTGAAAAGTATTTCAGAGTTTTGTTTTTTTCTTTCAGTTAACCTATGAGAAATGTTTGAGTGTGGTGTGTAGTAGGGATCTAATTTTATTTTATTCCTATGTGGATATCTGATTATCTCAGTGATAACTTTTTAAAAAAGTATTTCCTTTCTTTTTCTTTACTGAGAAATGACGCTTACTTTTAAAATTCTAAAATCAATTTGAACTCTAAAAAACTGATTTGAGACTTGACCCAAAGAAAAAGAAATTGTACAATCAGTGCCCCAGATTCCCATTGGCCAGGTTATCCATCGTACATCAGAAAATTAAAATGGTTCCATAGTGTTACCTCCAGACTTCATTCAGATTTTACCAGTTGTCCCACCAATAACCTTTTGCTACTGCAGGATTGCATCGAGGATTACATATTGCATTGACTTGTTATGTCTCCTTAATGAATCTGTGACTGTTTTTCAGTCTGTCTTTATCTTTTGATGACCTTGATGCTTTCAAAGAGCACTGGCCAGATATTTTGAAGAATGTCCCTCAATTTGGATATCTCTGATGCGTTCTCATGGTTAAATTTACAAGCATTTGTTTGCAAGAACATGATTTATGTTCTTTCAGTGCATCGTATAGGGAAGGCCGTAGTGACATTTGCCCTGTTATTGGCAGTGTTAACTTCAATCTTGTGGCCGAGGTAGTGTCTGCCATGGTTCTCCAGGGCGGAGTAACTGTTTTTCCCTTTGTCGTGAGTATCCGTTCTTGCCTGTGATGTTTGCTGAATGATTTTCTATTTCCATAATCCTTTCCACATTTATTAATTGGGGTTCCATCAGCACCATTTATTGAAGAGTCCATCTTTTCTCCACTGAGTTATATTTTTACTGCCTCTGTGCCGAGGTATAAATTTCGCATCTCTGCTGGAATCTGCCAAGTCCCCCCTGAAGGCTTTGCACCCTTCTACCGTCTCTCCAGCTATACACGAAGGTGCCGTTTCCCTTCAGCCTCATCAACAGAGCATGCAGTCAATCCAAGCAGAGAAAAATGAATGTATGTCTCTTATTATGAGTAAAGTTGACCATCCGTTCATCCGTATTTGGGGCCATTTTTACTTATCTTCTGTGTATTCTATGCCTGTATGTGTCTTTTGCCTATTATTCTATGGGGATTCTGGTATTTTTCTTTTAGATTTTTGAAGAACTCCTTGTATAGTAGGCATATTGTCCCCTTATCTGTGATAAATTGCAACTCCCCCCCCCCCAATTATGTCATTTGTCTTTTGGCCGATGGTTAGTTTTTTCTCTGTGTTCAAGGTCTAATGTTTTTTAAAATCAATTTTTATGTAGACAAAGTTATTAAGCTTTTATTGTTTCTAGATCCGTTTTTTCTCCCTGTTTATAATGAAATTAACTTAAGTTTTCTTTTAATGAGCATATGGGTTTGGTGGGACAGGGCGGAGTGGGGTTCTTTTTAAAGACTGGTTTTACATTGCCGGCAAAGTTAAGAGGAAAGTACAGAGATTTACTTGTACCCACACGTGCACAGTGTCCCCCATTTACCATCATCCTCCCCGGGGGAGGCACACTGGTTACAACTGATGACTCTGCGCTGATACGTCATCACTGCCCAGGGGCCACCGTTTAGGTTCGGGTTCAGTCTTGGTGTGTACATTCGGTGGATTTGAACAGATGTATAATGCCATGTGAGAGGTCAGACAGTTAAGTTCTCACATTCATCCTAGGGGAAAAAAGTGCTACATGCTCTTGCCAAATATCACTACAGTCACCAGATGGCCAGGGGCAGTACATGGAGTTATTCAGCACCGAGGTATGTAGCATTAGGACGGGTCGCAAACTTCATTGTCATCCCTTCTATTCATCACCGTAAGTTATGCAGAGTATTTTGACTGCCTTAAAAATCCTCCACCCTGAGCCAGTTTCATCCCTTTCTTCCTTCTCCCCCTGGCAGCCACCGATCTGTACACTGTCTCCATCGCTGGCATTTTTCAGAGTGTCATATAGTTGAAATCTCGCAGTGTGGAGCTTTTCCAGTTTGGCTCCTTTGCTTAGTAATTGCCTTTAAGGTTCCTCCGTGTCTGTTCGTGGCTTGCTAGCGCATTTCTTTTTAGCACCACGCGCTATTCCCTTGTCTGGATGTGCCCCAGTTTATTTAGCCTTCATCTACCAGAGGATATGTCGGTGGCTTCCAAGTCTTGGCAATTATGAATAGCACTGTTATAAACATCTGTGTGTAGGTTTTTGTGTGGACATAAGTTTTCAGTTCTTTTGGGTAAATACCAAGGAGTGTGATTGCTGAATTGTATAGTAAGAGGTTGTTTATTTTTGTAAGAAACTGCCAAACTGTTGTCCAAAGCGGCTGTACCATTCTGCTTTTCTGTCAGCTGTGACTGCGAGTTCCCACTGCTCCAGGTCCTCACCCACACTCAGTGTGTCTGTTGGCCGTGCTAATAGGTGTGTTGCGATATTTCCTTGCTGTTTTAATTTTCCTGATGACATATGATATTTATATGTTTATTTGCTAATGATAATATGTGTCTATCCGTCTGTATTTAGCTATATGTTAATATCTATCTATAATCCATGTTATATTTGGAGTATGTTCTGGCATACAACATGAGGTATGGATAGAACTTAACTTTTTTTTTCCCCAGTGGCTATCCAGTTGTCCAAACATCATTTATTAAAAAGTTCATCTGTCCCTCCCCCACCATAACCTTAATTGTCATTAACTGTCCTCATGTCAAAATTGAGTATGGAGGGAGGGGGGTGGGGTCTTGGTGTGTGGCACACTTTCTGGGGGCAAGACATGATTGCAAGAGGGACTTTGCCTAACAATTGCGATCAGTGTACCCTGGCTTATTGTACCCTCAATGAATCCCCAACAATAAAAAATAAACAAAAAACTGGGCGGCGCCTGTGGCTCAGTCAGTAAGGCGCTGGCCCCATATACCGAGGGTGGCGGGTTCAAACCCGGCCCCGGCCAAACTGCAACCAAAAAATAGCCGGGCGTTGTGGCGGGTGCCTGTAGTCCCAGCTACTCGGGAGGCTGAGGCAGGAGAATTGCTTAAGCCCAGGAGTTGGAGGTTGCTGTGAGCTGTGTGAGGCCATGGCACTCTACCGAGGGCCATAAAGTGAGACTCTGTCTCTACAAAAAAAAAAAAAAACAAGTTCATCTGTTCTCCCTTTGATTTGAGATCTTCCCTTAACATATACCAATTTTCTGTGTATAGTTGGGTCAGTTTCTGGACTTTTTGTTTTGTTCTGTTTTGTTTGTTCATGTAAAAAATCCACCCTGTTTTACTTGTAGAACTTTTATGTTTTATTATTATAAAACTGAGGGTCGTATTTGCCCCACCCACACCCCAAACGTGTAACACACACAGGCATATACACACAGCTTTTCTTTTTCAGGTTTTCCTGGTAAGTCTTCATTTGACTTGTTTGTTTTCTCATTTATTTGAATGTGGATTTTTGCAGGCGGCAGATCTAATTGGCATCTAAATAGCTGGCATTTCTTTGCTATTTCTAGAGACTTCGTCGCCTAGTATCAACCAGTTTTTTTGTTTGTATGTGATTTCTTTTTAAAAGGAGTGCTCATTTTCTGTTTTCTGGGTACAGAATAAATATCTGGGTATAGATAACCCATATATCACAGACAATTTTAGGCATGTAAAGTTTTATGTGGGTTTCTGAAGCAAATGTGAAGCATGTTTAAGATTCAGGGATATCCTGCAGTCTGGTCTCCTATCAGAAGTTCATCGTGTAGGTCAGCGGGGAAACTGCAGGTGGACTGTGAGCCTGCGGAAGCCGTTTGAAAGAGGTGTCTGTATGTAATTTTCTGGAGAGAGGAGTCATCAATCTTTTAAAGATGTTTCATCATCTCAAAAAAATAAAAAAAAGACTGTTCTAGGTGAAGGTGAGGAAAAAATAGAATTTAAATAGTAATAAAGAATAAGAAGTGGCTTTGAAAAATTGAGAAATGTGGAAAAAATCGCTCTTCTTAGACTATTGTGCTCAAGATACATTGCTTATGAAAATCAAAGTTATTTTAATATTTTAGTAGACAAAGTTTCTAAGAGGTAAACATATGCATTTACAATAATGGTGTTTTCTCTCATCTTTCTTTTAGGTAAGTGACAATCTTATGCTTGATACATCAACTTCAGAATGGGTGGATTTGGGGGGCTCCATCCCTCATCTCTGATGCTGTGGTAGTAAGTTTTATTTTTTATGTCTTGTCTGCTCTCGTATGGGGTGGGGGCGGGGTGTTGCTTGACAAAAGAAACTAGACGATTTCCCATAAGCCCTTTGCCTCTTTTACTTACACGTTTTAAGCACTCTGTGTGTGCAGTCTGTGAGATTACACGGAAGAATAAAAAGATAGGGTTCCTGCTTTCAAGAAGATTAGATTTCATTTAATAAGGATACAGCAGAGAGAACTTGGGTTTTTAAGAGTTGTATTAGGTTTGAATTCCACCCTTCCGTTACTAATTGTATGATGGGTCAATTGGATATCCTTTTCTTCCTCGGTTTCATTTATTAAGTAGGTAGAATAGTATCTCCCTCATCATATTTTTGGGAATATTAACTAGGTATAATAATATCTCCCTCGTCATATTGTTGGGAAGATTAAATCAGGAAATATCTGTGCTTATCAAAGGGTTTTAAAATATAGATTTTGTTCCTCATTTCTTCTTTCCAGTTTCAGCTCTTTATCCTAAGATTTAGAAAGAAAAAGCAGTGTCTAGAATGTAGGAAAATAGAAACCAGCTCTCTCTTCCAGTTATCTGAAGTGTCTTTGGCTGAGACACAGGGAATCTTGGAGACCAGGCGCCCAAGGATTTTGTGAAGGAATCTGTAGTGGGTCTAAGAAGGCACTTTCCAAAGCAGCAGGCATCTCCTTGAATTTCATAGTCACATTAGAAAGGCCTAGTTAAGTGCAGCTTAGGTTTCACGAGTGGCCTAATTTGAATCCCCCTAAATATTATATATGTTAGATTAGAACATTCGGTTAAGAAAATATTCTTTTGTTTAACGTAAAATGGAATTTAAACAGACGACTGAAGAATGTAAGCAGAGATTATTTGATCTCATGCGACTTCTTTAAATAATTATCGCTTTGTTGTATTTGGAATTTCTAGCTATCTGGCCTAGTAAGTGGATGAGCAGGGTCCACTGGGAAAGGGAAATATGCGCAATCTGGTTTTGAAAGTGGAAGAGAACTGTGCATAAGCTGGAAAGACCTAAGTCAGAAAAGGCAGGGAAAAGGCCAGTGTGGGCATTTTACCTTGTATGGCTCAAATACCTCTTAGCCAGTGTCACAAGGCCTAGCTAGAAATGTCCCTCTCTAAGGAGAGGCTGGGGCCAAGGGGAGACTACAGTTCATTGCGCATTTAGAGATTAAAATATCTCCAAATTAGTTCCAGTGAATCATTTTAAATTATTTTAAAAGCCCTTTATATTTTAATCAGAGCCTATTCATGACCAGTTAATTTGGATGGCACGTTCTAAAATTACTTTCTTACCATGATGTGTTGTGCCGTTGCTGTGGAATGCAGAAACCTCTTGGAAGGGGGATTCGTGAAGTTGGTGCAAGTGCCAAGGAGCTGTTGATCTCAAGTCAGTGATTGCTGGCTTATGTATAGACTAAGGTTTCGTTCTTGCTACCCAGTGTATATAAGATCATGAGTAATGCTGCTCTTATGGAGAGGGTGGGTGATTCCACAGGATGCCCAAGATCTAGCAACATGCCCATTTCCCCAAATGCTCACGAGGACTTGATGCTGGGAGGTTGCTCTAGCACTTCTACATTTGGAGGTAGTCTTCGGTTTAGAGTAGTATTGCTTTAGCAGTCTTTGGTGATCTCAAAATCTTTATCCATTATTTTGCTACTTTTTCCTACAATTAGTAAAGGTGCATGCCTAGTTAAGGACAATTTCTAACTGTATGGAACACTTCCTTAGTTGTTAATTGAAACATCAGTGTACAATGCCCCTTATTGTCGATTTAGAAGATAAAAATAAATAGAGGGTTATATGGATTACATGTTGGTCCAAGGAAGACTTACATATTCTTTTCTCTACTGGAAAAAAGATGAAACTGAAACGCAAGGAAGACCTGCTGAGGTTACAGGTCAGTTTAGCAGTAGAACGCTAGATAATGCTGCTAGTGATAGTAGCCTTTGTCCTCTGCTTCTCTTTAATTGGAGGAATGGCCTCATGCTTAGCCAGGCTATCATCTCCTTGGAATTTGTTCCTTTTGCAGTTAACTAAGACAGAGGGTCTGGCAATGTCCAGCTTTTCTGGGCTTTTCTGCTGATATGTTGGCTCAAGATACCAGCCTCCATCTGGGATGTTACATGTTATCCATTAGATACCAGTCTTTTGCAGGGAAAGAATAAAATAGGAGAATAAAGAGACGGACAGGATGAGGTTTTAAATTATGGCACTGAGTAACAACTGCTAGTCAAGAAGTTTTTGGCAGTTTGTTAGAATCTCATTTTAAAGCAATAACACACTCAGGGTTGTATTCAAACACCGAGATATTTGCGTCAACCTAAATTCATGGTTTTGTTTTTTTCCATGTAGCTGCTAATTATTGAACATAACGAGGCTTATTCATAACTTCTTTTCTCCTGCTTGATAGCCATAATCCTGTATTTGTGCTGCTGTCATTCCCATGGTAACAGACTAATGTCTGAAGCGCAAGATTATTAAATACAGAACAGTACATTAAAATAATGCTAAGGTTCTGACTTACAGAGAGGCTTTCACATTGGGGCAAACTTCAAAACAGAGAACACTTACACCAAAAGCAATTTACTTGGCCAGTAATGTTTAGTATTCCCATAGCTATTATGGAAGAGATTTGTTTGAATTATAGCCTCTTCCTTCCTAGCCCGTCATCTCCTCTGGCTTTGCAGCCAAGTCTTAATCTGGTGTTTATGATGTCAGCCTGTTGCCATGGGAGTTATTCTGTCACAGATGTATTGTGACTTCACTGCAGGATAGAGGCAGAAGGGAATTTAGGATGAAGGAGAACAACTCTAAAGTTAATCTCCAGCATTTCTGTTCTACAAAGAAGTATTCCCTTCATCTTTATGTGCTCTTAAGCAAAAGTTAGGTGAGTGATACTTGGTCGTAAATGTGGTTGCAGTGTCCAAAATGCCAAAATCCAGCACTAAGGAAAAAAACGTCACATTGCTCGACCTTAGGTCTTTGAAGAGTGGTCAAGATTTATGTTTTTAATCCTATGCTGCGGTAATGGAGCACAGCCATGTTTGTGGCACATAAATTGATACACCGGTTTTTATGGTTTTCTTGTAAGGGCCTTTTTTGTGTTTTAAATCTGGCGTGATCACAGTCACAAGGACGGGCTCCCTGTCTCGCGCCCTTTGCTCCCACCATTGGTAGCAACTTCACTCTCCATGGCCTGTGGGCAGATGTGGCAAACTGAGAGGGGTCTTTGAAGCTGAATTTTGTAGCGCTCATAACTAGCATTGCTCATAATTAGCATTATGGTCCCTCAGGGGCCCCTTTGTCATCTGGTATCTGGGCCATTCTCCCATTTGGGTGGCATAAAAATAATCCAGACTCTTCCCTAGGGTTGAGAGAGTTCTGCATATTTAAGGTAAGATTTCTGCAGATTCAAGTACACAGGTGGTACTGTGTGCAGGATGAACTCTTTGAATGTCACGAACCAATGGTATAAATAGAATGCATTCACCTGAAGTCATTTTTTTTTTTTTACAAAAGATGTATAAGACAGACACGTGGACTAGAAGGGGAAGAAAATGCTAGGTAATGGGTAGAATCTTTTGGGCCGTATTTATGTAACATGTACCATTAGAAAATTAGTTACAATGAATCTTTTTAAAATCCCTAGCACAGGGTTTAGGGTTTTTGTCTTCTGCTTCTCCATTTTTGTCCTCCGTAGAGGGTTTTCATGTTTTTTCCCATGTTAGAAACAGGAAGGCAGGGGAGGCCAAGTGAGTCCCCATCCTCAGACTCTTTCTGGTTACTGCCAGTTTGTCACTAGAAAGCCGTGGTAGTCACCTCGGAATCTGCATAACCTTGTTTGGAGTTTGCTCTCTCCCCCAAATCAGCATCCTTCTCAAAGGAATGGTGCTGAGCAGTGCAAACTCATGTCAGCACAATATGCCATGTACCTTTATAATGATTTTTTTTTAGGATCTTGTTGAGCCAGCTTCAGAAACAACAGTATGTGTGTAAATGATTTTCTTAAAGAAGCAGATCCAGATTTTAAGGATAGGTTTAGTGATTTTTTTCCTGTCTCTTTCTTTTTTTTTTTCCTTTGTTTTTTGTTCTTTTTTTTCTTCTTCTTTTTTTTAAATCAGTTTTTCTGGGACAATATCTATGGCAAATCTCAAAGAAGGTGCAAGATTTTGTTTGGTTTCTATACTTTATGTTAGTGGTTCCCAAAACAGCATCAAAAAACCCTGATTCCTGCTTTCACCCCCAAGGATTTAGGGGGTGTGGGCCTAGACCAGTGGTTCTCAACCTTCCTAATGCCTCCTAATGCCGCCACCCTTTAATACAGTTCCTCATGTTGTGGGGACCCCCACCATAAAATTATTTTCATTCCTACTTCATAACTGTAATTTTGCTACTGTTATGAATCGTAATGTAAATATCAGATATGCAGGATGTATTTTCATTGTTATAAAGGGGTAGCGACCCACAGGTTGAGAACCTCTGGCCTACACCTTGGAATTTTTAAGAGATCTCTGAATGATTCTGTTCTACAGATGAATTTGACTATCTGCTGCTTTCGGTATAGTAACGGCTGAAAATTCAAGTTTCAAGGACAAATCTAAATATCACACATGTATTTGATTTTTAAAAATCTTCAGTGTTCCCTTACTTTTGCCAAGTCTTACTTCTTTTGTTATAAATGCACACCGTTAAAATAATCCACAAGCTCTGATGCACTGATCTTTCTTCTGGGATGAACGATGGATGAGCATTAATTACCTGATTTTTTTTTTTTTTAACTGTTTACTTTTTTTACTTTTTAAGAAATGGACTTCAACGTTTTATAACTATATAAACATTATATAAATTTCATGTTGAATTCAAAGAGAGAAATTTAAAAAAAGTAATTTTGGAAGATTTTTTATAAGATTTTTAACCTGGACTCTGAGACCAAAAAAAACAACAACTACAGAAATCACTAGTTAGGAAGGAAAAGGACAGAGTTTCTGTTTTGGAAACTTGATTAGGACTGGAAATTGAACTTTACTTTCTGACACTGGGTTCCACACTCTGCCCAGCTCTAACGTGTGCTCAGCTTGCATGCAAATTGTTTTCCTTAAGCTCTTTATAAATGATGAGATGACATTAAAAGAATAGTTTAATCATGTTTTCATTTTTCAATATGTAACGCTAGAGGACATGGGGAAAAGTAGATTTCTTCATCTCATAAAACAAAGTAGCTTTGCAATAAAGTTATGACTAAAACTTAACCCAGCTTTTTTTTTTTTTTTTTTTTTTTTTTCATTTATCTTCCTTATTGCTTTTCACATCTTGGTGGTTCCTGTAAACATGATTTTCCCTCTGGAACTAGATACAAAGCAAAAGTTATAAAGGAAGGGGTTGGTATCCTAGCATCTTGCTTTTGATGTTTAGCCTTAAGAAATGTATTTGAGCTTAAAAGAAAAGTAATAGGTTTGCTTGAATTTTCTTTCTTTACCTTCACATTCATTTTTAGTGCGTCTGGATAGCCCTAAAACTTGGCTTAGACGGAGACCTGATGTAATTTTATGGAGCAGTGCTGTCAGGAATCTACAGAGGATGCTCCTGTTTCTATTGACACAGCCTTGTAGATTTCCAAAGAGCATGTGTACCTGTTAAGTCTGTCGCTCTGCACCTGTGAGGACAGCCATCAGCTTTGTTTTAAATGTTTGAATTTGCTTGAGAATAGTCTAAATGATGATTCTAGATTAAGAAAAAGGGCTTCCTCTAAAAGCTTGAGTAGTTTTTTCTTTTTCTTTTTTTTTTTTTTTTTTCTCTCTCTCTCTCTACTTTTATTTATTTATTTTTTTTAGACAGAATCACTTTGTTACCCATGGTAGAGTGCCCCGGTATCATAGCTCACAACAACCTCCAACTCTTGGGCTCAAATGATCCTCTAGCCTCAGCCTCCCAAGTACCTGGGACTACAGGTGCCTGCCACAATGCCCAGATAGTTTTAGAGACAGGATCTTGCTCTTGCTCAGCTGGTCTCAAACTCCTAAGCGCTTGAGTAGTTTTTTCTTCTGACATCCAGGAAGGTTTTTTTTCTTTTTTTTTTTTCTTTTTTCTTAAGATAAATTCAGCATTTTCCTAGTGGATGATCCATCACTGTGGTCAGTGACTATGTTAGGCTGATTTATTGAAAAATTATTTGTTTATTATTAACAATTTTAGTTTATAGTCACCGTAAGGACAGTGCTAATGTTTTGTGTTTTCTCTAAGGCTTGTTCCTCTTTCATAGCTATGTAAATTAGAAACTAAAACTTAAAAGATTTGCTGTTAAATTTCACGTTGAATTTAAAGAGAAAAATTTTAATAAAGTCATTTTGGAATGAAAGAACCATATAATGTTATTCAGAGGTGTGGGTTTTTGTTGTTGTTGTTCTTTTTTTTTTTTTTTTTGTGGTTTTTGGCTGGGGCTGGGTTTGAACCCTCCACCTCTGGTATATGGGACCGGCGCCCTACTCTTTGAGCCACAGGCGCCGCCCGTTGTTGTTATTCTTTAATCTTTCTTTACTCCTCTATGAAATCCGAATGAATTTTATGAAATCTTTTATTTACTATTTTTTTGCCGATTCTAAAGGTAGAACACATTTATTTTAATAAAAAAGAAATTTATGAAATATAGTTTAGAACTAAAATCCACCTATAATCCTACCACTCAGCAATAAATACTCTTGATACTACCATTTTCTGCTTTCCATGCCATTACCATGCGTGTGAGATTAGACTATGTCTGCTATTGTTCACTTAACATTATATTTGCAGTCTTTTGCCTTTATAAAGCTCCTCCAACCACAAATATTAAAGAATTTGTAACAATTGATTTTGTGGATATGCCTTAATTGACTGAGCTATTTATTCATTTTTAATTTTTTAGATTGTTTCCAGAATTTGGCTAGGGCGAATAATGTTTTGATGAACATCTTTGTGTTTGATCGTTGTCTATATTTCAAAGCATTTCTTTGGAATAAACTTTCACAATGGAAGTGTCTATATCAGAGATAAGGACTTAAAAAAATATATCTCTGAAGTCCCATTTCCAAGTTTCTCTGGAGTGGCTGTTTTAATGTCACGCCTGTTGGATGGAAATGACCCTCTTACAGCATGGTCACTGTGTTTTAAGAATATTAGTTTTTCGACCTTTGATAATTACACAGAGGAAATATAGAATTTGGTTTTTATTTGTGTTTGTTATGGGCAAGCTGATTTTCCTTTGAATGTTTATGGACCATTTGCTATTCTTTTTAGCAATAGGTTCTTTACCCATTTTTAAATCAGTGTTTAAGAACATGTGTTTATGTGTGTGGAGTTTAATCAATGTAAATAGACTTTTTAGGATAAAGATAATAACCGTTTATCTGTCCTATTATAACTCTTTAAAAATTCCCTGCCTGTGAAGCAAGTGAATGATGCCCCATGATTATATCAATGTACACAGCTATGATTTAATAAAATTAAAAAAAATTCCCTGCCTAATTTCTGTCTTTTCTACTTGAATAAGAAGAGCTTTAAGAAATCATTTAACTTAATGAATGATTCATTCATTTAACTGACACTTAATGAGTATCTGTTATGTGCCAGACACGGGCATATATTTGAACAAAACAGACAAATATCCCACCCCCTACGCAACTTATATTGGGGGGGGGTAAGAAACAAGCAATTAATACAATAAATGAGCAAGTTATATAGTGTTTTAAGGGTGACAACATTATGGAGAAATATAGCAGAGTGAAAGGGTCTGAGAGTATGAAAGGGAGTTACAATTTCAAATAGGATGGTCAGGGGCGACGTCTGTGGCTCCTAGGAGTAGGGTGCCTGCCCCAAATGCTGGAGGTGGCAGCTTCAAACCCAGCCCCAGCCAAAAACTACCAAAAAACAAAAAAATAGGATGGTCAGAATAGGCTGTAATGAGAATATGACATTTGGAACAAGATTGGAATTCATTGTTTTTTACTTTTATAGAAGTATTTGCTCTTTGTGGTGATATTATCAGTAGGGGTCTGCTATTTTGGTTTTCAGCGAAACGAATTTGATTCTGTACATGCAGGTGGGTGATCTCTTTGTTTAGGATGGACAAAATGAATCACCTCGGTCCAGAGTCCTCTTCCACATTGCTGGAAGGGTTAGGGAGTCAGTCTTCCTTGCAGGCATCAAGAACTCTGCCTTTAATCTGGCTCCATCAGCTGCAGCACCAGAGCCTTGAGCTCTTTGCCCCTGTGTGTCAGAAGGTACTTAGCTGTCAAGAGGTTTTTATATATGAGAGTTGGGGGTGGAGACGAGAAGTAAAACTGGGGTGAGATTTAGTTAACATTGGTGAGAAAGAATTTCATTTTTCCTGCACTAAGTGCTAGTGTTATATTTTGTTTTAAGGGAGAACAGTAAGAATAGTGATAGGAGTGGGTTTTCACTTTTTATTATTTAGGTGTTGACATTTCTGGATGTTTCTCTCCCCCGCCCCCCATCTTCTTCTTCTTTTATTTTTTTGCCTTTTCCTTTTTCAATTTCTACGTCTTTTTCTTGCTTAATTTAGAATTTGATAATGTGGCTGAGTATTATTTATTCTGTGACATATTCATTGCAGTTGGTTTTTGGAGCTGTGTTCCAAGGCCATTCGTATTTTAGAATGAAACTACGTTGTTTTGCATTTATCACTCAAGACTGAAAGACTATTGTAACCGTTTTGCTGATTAAGAATGTGAAAATGTGAAGAAGAAGAAGAAATAATGGTAATGTCACCTTGAATAGGAACAGGAGATCATAGAGGAGGTCTTTATTTTTGTTCATTCAAATTGATTAATTCTTCAAATAGTATGTTTAATTGTAGTCACCTTTGGTAGCTTAGCGCAGACCGGTTATAAGAAACCAGACACTAACGCACACTCATTTCTTTCCCAAGTTTAGGGACAATTGTTGATTCATAAAACACGACAGGAACTTTGGGTTATTGTCAATCGTACGACTTTTCTTGTAGGCATTCCTAGTGCTTTGCTATCGGCAGCCATTAAATGGATTCAATTTGAAATCTGAATGAGAAATTAGCGTGTTCTTCTGAATGTGCCTCACATAAATTTTAAATGAAATGTTTGACTTTTTCATACAAATCAACATGGCACAAGAATTTTAATTATTTTTCATTGGCTGAGTTTATGAAATTCAGTTGAAGTTTAAGATTACTCAAACCAGGGTACATTAAGAAATAAATACAATTAAATGCTTACAAATGTGAAGGCCTTAAATAAGAACTGATCCGTACAAATTAATCTAGAAACTCCCCTCTTTTGTTTTTTTCATACAGAGTTCTCTTAATTCCCTACCCCACTTAAAAAACGAAAAGCCTGACCTTTTGGGAGTGACTATGGAAGCTGTTTTCCTTTTAGCCTTTCAATGAACTAAACGTATACTTCTAACCAGGTGCTTTCTCCTTGCCTGCTTCCTCTCTCTTCTCTCTCGCTCCCCTTTTCCCTGTATCCCTGTGTCTCAGTGAACATCACCATGAACCCTAAGTGGAGACAGGTCCTTTGGGCTTCTCCTAGTCTAATTGGGCTTGACCCATGCCACCTGTAGGACACCAAAATTAAGTGGGGCTGAAGTGAAGACTTTCAGCTTGGATGTACACGCCTGAGCATCTGAGCAAGAGTGGTAAGTAATGTGACTGTTTAGCTCACTAAGTTAGCGCTCAGGGTGGGTGAAGCCACTGTCTCTTGTCCTGGGCTTCATCCTTGTGCACACTGTGGCTTCTCCTCTTCCCTCCTGTGGGCTGGGCTGGCCTACAGTAATCCCCCTGTCCTCTGACGGCTCAGAAAAAGGAGAAAGGAGGCATCAGTGGCTCATGAATGTGTGGTTACACAACTTTAAATAAGCACCACTGGATACCGTCTGCTAGTGTGACTTTCCTCTGTCTGTTTCTTATTTTTGTGACAAAAACAGTTCAAGACCAGCTGTGGTGGCTCATGCCTGTAATCCTAGCCTTCTGGGAGCCCTGGGTACGTGGATTTCTTGAGCTCAGGTGTTCTAGACCCTGTCTCTGAAAAAACTACCCTAGCCAGGTGTTGCGGCAGGTACCTGTAGTCCCAGCTACTGGGGAGGCTGAGGCAAGAGGATGGCTTGAGCCCTAGAGTTTGAGGTTTCTGTGAGCTATGATGCCACAGCACTCTACTCAGGGCAACACAGAGAGACTCTATCTCAAAAAAAAAAAAAAAAAAAAGCTTAGGTTAGATTTGCATAGCTGAACATTCATAGTTCAGTATCATTTACTTACATGTATAACAGGTGTCCATTGAAGAACTTATAAAGAAATAGAACTTATTGACTTCTAGTAAGTTGTTTTTAAGAATTAAGCTTTTTGTATCATTATTACATAGGCATTATATATTTGGAGTACATAGAAGTGGAAAAAAATTATCCATAAACCATCTCCTCAAAGCAGAAGACTAGTATTGACATTTTCTTGGTTTTCTTTCTAGCCCTTTTTGTGAGTTTTTTCCTTTTTATCTTTTTCCTTTACTTGGTTGTGATCATGTGCATCAACTTTAATCCTGTTGTTTTTATTTAATATTGTACCTTATATTTCCAATTGTTACAAACGTTTGTAAATACATTTAAAAACTGCATAATGTTCTTTTGATTTTACATAGCGTAATTTTATTAACCATTCCTCTGGCTTCTAAAAACTACATTTAATATTTTCAGACTTTTTTGCTTTTGTAAATAATGCTCTGCCAAACATCTTTGCGCATAATACTTTAATACTTTTTCTACGTTTAGGTTACAGTTCCAGAAATTGTCATAAAATTAGGAACACTGTGTATATTATTTAAAATTCACCGGTCTGTGTGGGAGAAGAGGTTTTTTGTTTATTATTTTAGAAATAGGGCTTTTTTGTGTGTTTGTTTGTTTTGTTTTTGAGACAGAGTCTCCCTCTGTCACCCTGGGTAGAGTGCCACGGCTTGCAGCAACCTCAAACTCTTGAGCTCAAGTGATCCTCTTGCCTCAGCCTCCCTAGTAGCTGGGACTACAGGTGTGCGCCACCAGGCCCAGCTAGTTTTTTCTATTTTTAGTAGAGCTGGTCTCAAGCAGTCCACCTGCCCTCAGCCTCCAAGAGTGCTAAGATTACAGGAGTGAGCCTCTAGGTCCATTCTAGAAATAGTTTTAAACTTACTGAAAAGTTGAAAAGACAGTATTATACAAAGAACACCGTGTACCCTTTATACTGGTGTGCTTTTCATTGAAATTTCGCATTATTTACTTTTATCATTTGTTTGTGAACACACCCCTTCTCTTTTTCACTCTCTCTCTTCTCTTTTCCCCTTTCTCTCTCTGAATGTTTTGTTCTGAACCATTTGAGGCTTGTTTGCACACATTATGTCCTGTTGCTCCAAATACTTCCTAGTGTATTTCCAAAGAACAAGATTTTTTTAATGTAACTCTGGTGCTATTATTATCTTCAGGAAATTCAACCTTGACACAGCACTTCAATCTTCTTTCCATATTTCAGTTTGGTCATTTGGTCTAATACTGTCATAGCATTTTCCTTCTTGCAATCAAAATCCAGTCCAGGATCCCATTTTACAGCTAGTTGTTATAACATCTCTTCTGTGTATAATGGGGAACTGTTCTTTGGTGACATTTGCTTTGTCTTTTGTGACGTTGACATTTAAAAAAATATATAGCTCTCCCCCTTCCACCTTTTGTGTTTTTTTTTTTTATGTGAAAAGGTCCTTTTCACTTTCTGTCTGGTGTTTGTCTGGTGTTTCCTCATGATGAGGTCAAGGCTGTGTATTCCTAGCCAGAATGATACTGAAGTGATGCGGCCTTCTCAGAGGATCTGATGTCCCTCTGCCTTGCATTGGTGATAATTAATTTTGCTTAAGTGGTCAAGGCATTGCCTGATTTTTCTGCTGCATAATTACTAGTTTACCCTTATCACCAATAAGCATCTGTGGGGAGGTACTTTAAGATTATGTAAATGTCCTGTTCTTTAAAAATTTCCCCCCAGATTTCACATCATTGATGATCCTCGCTTGAATCAGTCTTTTCTATGATTATTTTGCAACTGTAGCATTTCATCCACCTTTACCAGTCAGTAGGCAGCGTTTTCCTTTAAAGAAGAACTCTTCTTTCCACCCATCCACCCTCCCAGCATCTATCTATCTACTGTATTAACTTACCGATTCCCCCTTTCAAAGGCTTTTTGCTCATTAATTATGTCAGTGCTCAAATTCTCCTTCTGACATGCCCCCACTAATTTTTGAGCACTAATTTTTTTTTTTTTTGGCATAACTTGTTATGCTCATCTTGTATGTTCTCTGACATAGCCTTGAAATCAACCATTCATCTGAGGAATTCTGAGTTTTTTAGAGGAGAAATAGTGTTAGAAACCAGCATTGGCGTGCTGGGTGTCCTGCGTACTAACCAACTTGATTTGCTTCTAGGTTTTTTTTTAGGAGCCTGAAAAAATAACACACGCATATGTGTGTGCGCGTGTGTGCATGTGTGCTTGTGTGTGTGCACGTGCTTGTGTGTGCATGTATGTGTGTGTGCGTGCTTGTGTGTGCATGTGCGTGTGTGTTTGTGCGTGCGTGTGTGCATGTATGTGTGCATGCGCGTGTGTGCTTGTGTGCGTGTTCGTGCGTGTGTGCTTGTGTGTGCGCGCATGCTTGTGTGCGCGCTTGTGCGTGCGTGCGTGCTTGTGTGTACATGTATGTGTGTGCATGTGCGTGCGTACTTGTGTGTGTGCGTGCTTGTGTGTGCATGTATGTGTGCGTGTGCGTGCGTGTGTGCATGCATATGTGTGTGTGCGTGCTTGTGTGTGTACATATATGTGTACACAAGCGCATGCCGATTTATAGAATTAAGGGCAGCAGTAAACTTCACAATTTCTCCTTTCCCGAGTTTACACTGGTATTTCCACATCTCAGCTATTTCCACAAGGGATGCCTGTAATTTATTATCCATTCCATAATTTATTCTTCTTTCACAGCGAAAGCCCTGCCGCCTCACACATTTGTTCAGTTACTCAGTGCTTTAATACATCTAAAAATAGCTTCCGAATTGCTTCATCCGTAGCACTACAGACAACAAATGTATTTAAAAAATTCAGAATATGTTTGCTGTTTTCTCTTTGTACCTTCTTCGAAAAGAGTATATAGTAAAATTCAGAGAAGATAATTTATATTATTCTTTTTCTCACCTCTCTCCATAGTGGTTATGGTATTAATTTGAAGTATATCTGCGTTCTTTGCCTTCAGTTTGCTTTCAATTTTAGGTTTTTATTTTTTCCTACCTCTGTTTATTGATTTTATTTTTGAATGTGTTGAACACTAATATACCCTCCAAATTCAGAATTATGTAAGTTGTTTGGAGACATGTATCACTGCTGGAAATCAGTCACTTATTTAAAGGAAATATAATTCATACTCTTAAAAGTTTAAAATCATCACCTTACTTTATTCTTCTAATTTCTTTTATTATTATTATTTTTTTAAATCAAGCATACCTCTTAGGAATTCAAAGGAAATAAAAGCAACTCTTGATTATGGCAGTTAGCCTTATTTTTTTGTGTAGACGAAAGTAAGAAATGTTTGGTTCAAAGGGGAGGCAAGTGCCAAGTACTTCATGACATAGCCAGTTTAATCATTTAATTTGTATATGAGAGGGATTAAATTCCCTGATTCTATACAATGCTGCTACCTGGTATTTTTGGTTTGGGGTTTGTTTGTTTGCTTTTGTCTCTGACTCTTACTGGAGATAAATTTCATTAGTTCTCATTCGTATGGTTTCACTTTGCAAACATCTCCATGTGGCAGTGTTGAGAAGTGATGCGTTTGATGGGTGATTGGGCCATGAGGGCTCTGTTATCATGAATGAATTAGTCCATTCATGGATTAGTGGATTAAGGGGTTAATGGATTAATAGGTTATCATTGGAGTGGGACTTGTGGTGTTACAAGAAGAGGAAGAGAGATCTGAACTGTCATGCTCAGCCCCCTGGCAATGTGATACCCTGCGTCACTGGCAAGGTTACCAGATGTAGCTCCTCAACCTTGGACCTTGCAACCTCCAGAACCATTAAAAATAAATTTCTTCTCTTTATAAATAGTTTCAGATATTCAATTATAAGCATTAGAAGACAGACTAACACAAAATATTTTTCTTTAATATTAAGGCTTAAAATATATCTAATATTAAAGACTGACATATACACCATCTCTACATAGGATTTAAGTGTTCCTCCCACTTAGGGTTGTGGCAAGATTTACAGGCTTTCTTTTTTAAATATTTGGAATTTGCCAACACCACATTCTGATGTCTTTTCTTGTCCAAAATTACAATTGGGGTTTGTGGGATGAAGGGCTTACAACAGTTAATCCTGGATAATTTAATGGACTGTCGGACAGCTTAAGGTGAAATGATTGTTGCAGGACAGATCTTGATTTGGAGAATTAAGTACAGCAACAAACTTGGCAATTGCTCCTTTCATGCCCGCAGGTAATTTTGTTAGTGGTAATCCATGTAATCTTAATATCTGAGTGTGTCCAGTTTTATCCTGTTCTTATGTATAGGAAATGCAGTGCAGAAGAAAAGATAAAGTAGCTTGCACACCAAAGACTCTATATAGTCAGTGTCTAGGGGCTTGTCAGCAAGCTTACTTTTATTTTTGATACCGGTCAGTTGCAACTCTTGTAAATTAAATTAGAAATGGATGTGAAGGGAGGCTGCCTTTCTGTTGCCAATTAGCTGGCCTGGGCTGTCTGCTCGAATGGTGAAGTTAAGGCTTTTATCTACTTGTATTTGGGAAACATTTTCTGGCAGATTATGAAATCTTAAGTTAGCCCTTGTTTTAATATGTACCTGAGGTTTTTTTTTTTTTTCTCTTTAATCCTCAACATTTTCTTAACTATAATTAAAAATTGGTCAGCTTCGTATTAGCCCTCATATACATTCCAAGGCAAACATAAATTAAAACCATGTTTTTGAAAGCATATGTAATAGAATAGTTGAGATGATCCTCAGAGTCTGTCCTGTTCATGGCCTTGGCTGGCTGGCTGGCTGGAGACATGGCTTCATGATTGCCTGTTTCAACTCCTAGAGAAATGAACAGATGGAGACCTGTATTCAAGGTACTCACACACGGGAAGAGCTTTGGAATGTCTTTGGCAGTTTACTCGGGAGCAGCAAATCCCATTTCCACAATTTTCGATATTTTTTTACATGTTTATTGTTGAGCCTTTTTCCCCAAACTGCATTTAATGCGTCAGTTGTTTCTGTCTTGTTCTTGAATTTTTTTAATTGAAAATCTGTTTTTACAAAACGCGTTTAAAAAATAAATCTATGCTGCTATGGTAGCTAGGTGGTAAAAAACTAAAATGAGTATGAATGTAAGTTTTCTGTAAGGGTTCTGAAAGCAATCATAGGATCTCTTTAAGCTCTACTGTATGGGGAGGCAAGTGATCCATCACAAGCACAGTCTTGGATTTGGGTCTTCTATTTAGATTAGGAATGTTAAGAAAGATGGATGGGGAATGTCTTTTAGCTGCGTTGTCCCCAAAACATGAAATGAAATCTAAAGACTCTCAAAGAAGGTTTCAATTACACTAGCAAATGACTTGAACAAGGATTGGGTAAGGGGAGGTCACGGGCCAATGGAATGCCAGTTGTGGATTTATATCGTTTAAAATGAAAACATTATTTCCATTAACCCCTTTCCACTAACACCTCCACCAGAGTTATTTTCAGATTGTACGTTTGTAGGTGTTAGTCATACTTGATAGAAATACCTTATCACTGGTGTGAATTGCACAGCCGTTGCATGTGTGCATATATTTTTCCCCTGTCCAATACACAATCCAGGGTTTCATTTGGCTAATCCTGTAGAGAGCTGCTGGCATCCTTGTGTTCTCCAGACTTGATTTTAAAATGTAGCAGAAAGCTACCCAGTTGCAAAGAAGCATTTCTAAATGTTTTAATTAAAAACAGAATAAATGGATTCTGTGTTGTGGTTCTCTGTGATGACAGCTATCAGCTGCGGAATCATGCTGTGTACTTGAGTTTAGGGAGGGAAAATTCTAGGTTTAAGGGTGACTCTCAGTAGACTTGCCCTTACCTGTCAATGTGGGTTTGAGTGTGGGTTTTGCCCTCTCAGTGCAAATGGAGAAAAGAGTTGGTAAGCAGGAGATGAAGCATCCTTTTAATGAGTTGGCTAAAGTGTGCATTCAGGGCCGACACTTTAAAAGAACACCATTAATTTGAATAAAATAGGAGAAGGTAGGTACTTTGTACTTCCATAAAGCACTGAAGGGGATAAATCCAATTATCTGTTCAATATTTAATGGCCATAAAGTTTAAAATTTTAAAGGCAGTACCTTGGAGACTGCTTAGTCAATTCTGTCCATATTATTTTTGACATTCAAAAGTCAAGGTAGAATAGCCATATTGACGGTAGTGCTCATCACATTGGTCTCCGATTTGGTGGCAGTGACCCTGGGATTTGTGTTTCTGTACATAGATGAAGATCAGTTAGTTGCATATATATTTTTTTTTGAGAGTTCTTCGAGAAACCTTGGGGCGGGGTCCGCTGAGCTTCCCAGTGTTTCTTGCAGCCCCTTGTTATTGATTCTTGGCATGAAAAGGAACTAAAGATTAGTGACTAAAAAAGTTGAAAACAAAAGAATCAGAATAAAGATCAGCTATTGCTTTTAAAAAAGACAGAAAGGTTTTGGAAATATAGTCATACAATTCCTAAGAAATGCTATTAGAAACTCTTTAAAATAAGAAAGATGGAGACTTTACGTCTTTCATGTTTACATGGATGGAGCTGGAACATATTCTTCTTAATAAAGTATCTCAAGAATGGAAGAAAAAGTATCCAATGTACTCAGCCCTACTGTGAAACTAATTTATGGCTTTCATATGAAAGCTATAACCCAGTTATAACCTAAGAATATGGGGAAGAATATGGGGAGGGGATGGGTGGAGGGAAGGTGATTGGTGGGATTATACCTACAGTGCATCTTACAAAGGTACATGTGAAACTTAGTAAATGTAGAATATAAATGTCTTAACACAATAGCTAAGAAAATGCCAGGAAGGCTATGTTAACCAGTGTGATGAAAATGTGTCAAACGGTCTATAAAACCTGTGTATGGTGCCCCATGATCACATTAATGTACACAGCTATGATTTAATAAAAAAAAAAAAAAGAAACTCTTTAAAATTCCAGCCCTATTTTTATACTTTTTCTTCACTGTGTTTCCCAAGCAAGTTGGGGGGGATGGACTTTAAATTCTGCCACCTCTCTCTACTCTGTAGCTCTACTTAGCCATTGATGCAGGTGGGTATTGCTCTTAACCGTGGTTCAGAGGCAGCTGAATCATATAGCTTCTAAGAAAATCGATGCTGTAGTGACAGTTGGAATGAATGCCAGTATGACAGAGTGATTTTGTGATATGGTCTTGGAGCTTTATTCTTCCTGCCTATTAGCTAATACAGCATCCTAATTAGCCATTAACATGCTCTCACCTTGACTCCAAACTATAGAAGCGTATCTTGCTGTGTTTCAGAGAATGTAACTGCTAGTTACCTTTTTACTTACTATGTTTTATATATTTCCCTTTGCATTGAATATTCCCCTTTGTGCATTTCTGCAATAGAGCTGTAGGCTCCCTGGGCATCAGATCTCTTTCAACCTGACTTCAGTTGCCTGTAGCTTTTTATTCATTTATTTACTTATTTTTAAACTAATACTATGTGCAGATAAATTTTGACATGCTGCAGTCTTACCGTTAAAATGTTATAGGAGAATCATGCAGGAAGCCAACTTTTTATGGAGATTAAGGAAGCAGAAGTTAATAGATTGCATGAGTTATGAGATGATGACTTTTGTTTTCAGATAAGTCAGAATTTTAAGAAGGGCCAGCCTATTGGGAGTGCTTTAAGGGGTCTGCGGTTTTCCTGGGAATACATACAAAGTCCTTTTCTTTTTCTTTTCTGTTTCTTTACACATTTCCCTTGAAAGGGAGACCTGGTTCATTTTACTCTATCTTCAAATGCAGATTCAGCTTATTCCTGTCGCGTGTCGAGTATCTCTAAGGGTGACACTTGCTGAAATCCAAAATCATTTAGCTGCCCTGGATCTTTGTTTTGCTCCAAGTGTCTTGAGTGATTTGGCTGTTAAACCAGCAGAAACCTTTGTTTTCTTAGTTTCCCATAAAGGAAATAAAGGTGAGAAAATAATGATTTCCTGGATAATTCGAAGAGAAGATTTAACATACAAATCTCCAACATGCCACTATACCAGGACTTCCAAATCAGCTTATGTTATAACTCAGCATGATAATTGTTAAACTCACTTATTTTTAAACAGCTTTTATATGTGACACATGTTAGGAGAGCCGGAAGAGAGGGACTTTTAACGCCATTCTTGAATGTAACATATATATTTCTGAACTCTTAACCTGGACTATTGCGTTTGTTTGCTCACTGTTGATTCACACAGCCCTTAAACTACAAGCTTTTTGAGGACAGGAACCCTTTCTCATGCATTTTATATTCCTAGAAAATAGTGTTTCTTTTTTCGTATGATTTTTTTTCCTCCATATCTTTATATTGCCAGTATTATGCTTTACATAGTATATCTATTTAAGTAGACTTATTGATTTTAGAGATAGTTTCTTGCTATGTTGCCCAAGCTGGATTCTAACTCCTAGGCTCAGGCAATCCTCCTGCCTCAGCCTCCCAAGTAGCTGGGACTATAATCATATTCCACTGTGCCTGGCTTTATTTACTTATTTTTTTTTTTTTTTTTTTTTTTTATTGTTGGGGATTCATTGAGGGTACAATAAGCCAGTTACACTGATTGCAATTGTTAGGTAAAGTCCCTCTTGCAATCATGTCTTGCCCCCTAATGTCATCTAAATCACTATTAGTCATGAAATTATAGGATCATTGTGCTATATCTTCTTTTAATGCATATTTACATGAAGATTCCAATTAGATAAGATTTTATATATGTACTACTTGAAATCATGTCCCGTATCCCATTTGCACACCCTCACATTTAGTCACTATCGTTTAATTGTGGAGGCAAAGAAGTAAGATTCAGGGCCTTCGTATGTCAATCGCTTATGTGTGTTTTCTGCATTAATCCTTGTGACGATCCAATGAGGAAGATGTCTCCACTTTATACATGGAAAAGTCGGGGTCAGAAAAGTTAAAGGACCTTCTTAAGGTCAAATAGTTTAGTAAGAATTAGAGCTGGGGTATTAGCCTAGGTGCATCTGCCTTCCAAGTGCCGTTTCTGCTACCTGTTGCGGACTCCCAGCAATTCGCGAATGAACCTCGCACATTCCTACAATGGTCTGCTTTCCCATTGATTGTTTTTTTCTCTCTGGCTGGAAGCGCGATGCCAGTGACCGTGATTTTCCTCTGGAATTGCATTTTGCACCGTCTTGAAAGTTGTCAGTACCACCTTCCTTTTAAGGTTTGTATGAAAGGGAGCTTCTTAGCCCTGCAGAGAGAACTATGCTAATGTTTGATTTTTTTTTTTAAAGAATCACTAATTAACGGTTTAGAACAAATATTAAGGTTTTCGTTTGTGTGAGAAGTATCCTCTCTCTCTGTGTGTAGTTTCATTCTATCGTGGCCTAAATCATGTTATACTTTGGAGGTAAAGCCTGGAGATGATTTGATTCTTATCCAAAATGAATGCCTGAATCCTGTTTTCAGCATACATGTATAATTACCTCACCTTTGCTTGGTTACCTCTAATTATGGAATCTCACGGTTTCCTTCTTAACTGTTACCGAAAGACAAAAGAGAGTGAGGCAGCCATAATCTTTCAGTACTAATTTCTTAGTATTTAAAAGTTGCAAGGTCGCCTCGTGTCTGCCTGTATTCAGTTTATTCATTTTGGTGATAGAGTTGTAAAAATATTCTCTGTCGTTTGACAAATTCAGAAAACATTTTCTATTTCTCCTTAAATCATTCAGTTCCCATTTCAGACAATCATTAGGGTTTCATTTTCATTCGCTGGATAGTGAACCCAGAGATTGTTTAATGGGATCACTTACATTGATGGATGGTTTCATATTTGGAAGATAGCACACAGTAGCACTTTTAGGAGAATAATCAGGACTGGCATGCGAGGGACGCAAACTGCTCAAGTTCAAAATCAGAGCTAGTGTAAGTGCCGTTTTGTGTAACTTCTCTTTAGCTTTCAGCTGACCATTTTATACTTCCTTTTTCTTATAACCTCCCGAGCCCCCATTGCATTTCTTCTTGGTTTCTTTTCTGACTTATTTTCCAAGTTTACTTTACATCTTCCAAATTATAGGGAATGGGGAAATAGAGGAACTGCACGCCTTCCTTTTGAGTATAGAGCTGCTGCGCTGGTTTGGAATAGAGAGGGGCTCCTGGGCCCCAGCAATCAGTGTGTATCGAGGGTTGGAACTGGTGTATCTTCATAGCTGACTTTAAATAGGTTATTTTCACCCCATCGACCTGGCCTATTATATTCGTTGATTTTTATCATACAGTCTATGCTATAGGGGGAGGAAAAGGCTGCATTTTATTATCCCCTCATAAAATTAATTGGTGCCTAAAACAAATATTAGTAAACTGTATTTTAGAACATACCAAGAAGATGGATGTAGTTTCAGTATGGAAGTTATAGTCTGTGTGTTTATGTCAATAAACTCGTAAAATCGGAAGAGTGACATGAGTAATAATCTTATTTTTAGTCTCAAAAGGTGAAGTGTAGCAGAGGTGGTGACCACATAGTTCCCCCAGAGGCTCAAAGAAGTAAATAATTTAACATGACCATACAACAACATAGGGTTTTGCTTGTTTCAAAAAACTCAATCACTAGCCCTTCTCTGTTTGATCGAAGGAACTTCTCTTTATTAAAGCCAAAAATCTAGCGCAGAATTTTGTCAGTTGGAGAATATTTTGAGCTTCTGTGTTTTGCCTGTAGTTTTTTTTTTTTTAAATAGACAAATGTGTGAAATGTTGGTATCACAAGAAAACGAGGCTATTTTTGGTCTTCTAAAATGTAACTCCATGGTCCCCAGGATGGACTGAATTTCTTTCTAAAGTGCTGTTTTCTTCAACCTAACCTTTCTGTGGGGAGGAGTAATAGGTTTATTGTCAGTACTGCGGTTTTTTTAATTGAAGATAAACGAGTTTTCTTTTTAAATGTCTTCAATATTACATATCTTTCAGTTTTATTATCCTAATTTCAGTAGATTGGCAAAGCCAGATCAGCTTAACAACCTTAACCTGATTCAGCATTCATTACTGCTGCTAAATCAAATAAGAACTGGCTAATGGAAGCATGGCTTGAGCAGCCATTCTTCAATTTAATTAGAATATTATACATTATATTGCCCTTATATGAGTATACCAGAGACAAAACTTCATGATCAGTTCAGAAGCACTTCTATGCTGTACCCTTTGACTAGAGATATTTATCATTTATTGTGAAATCTCTTCTTTGGGGAAAGTCTTTAAATTATTAAGTTATCAGGATTGCTTGAAGGAATGGAGATGGGTCTAGCTCCATTCATGTGCCACCAGAGGCTAGGAATTGAGACTCCGTTCTCTAGCGCAGAGACTGGCAAACTCTTTCTGTAAAGGGCAGGAGGATAAACACGCTGGGCTTTGTGGGCCCTACAGTTCCTTCCTCAGCTATTCAACTCTGCTGTTGCAGTGTGAAAGCTGCTGGAGACAATATGTAAGCACATGAGTATGGCCGTGTTCCAATAAAACTTTATTTATGGGCACAGAGACTTGAATCTTATATAACTTTCGTGCGTTGTGATATATTATTCTTAAGAAGTTTTCTTTTGCTAATTATTGAGAAATGCGAAACTATTCTTAGCTTATGGGCTGTACAAAAACAGATGCTGAGCTGGGTCTGCAGCATAACGAGCCTTAAGTTTGTTGACCCCTGTTCTATACCATGCCCCTTCTTACTCTATTTTTACTTTCTTATTAACATGTTTATGTACTTCTTTCTATTTCTCAGATGATTTTCGCTGTGTCCTTGATGTAGGCGACGTGGGTGGAATGAACTTTCTGGCTGCCCTGTTATTTGCCAGTCTCTCTGCTTCACGTGGCCAAGGAGAATCTGGTGTTCAACTTCCGAGGAGAGTCATTTCTGATCTCCGTTGGTCGTTGCTGTCTAATTCTCGAGGTGTGGACAAGGCAGCAGCGCTGACTTATCTCATTTTCACATTCTGGGAGACGATCTGTTAGTTCTGAGGCCATTGTCACTTTCTGGTATTACTCTGCCTGCGTGGTCATTAACACCTGGGGAGTCCATAAATTGATCCCAGGTTTGAATTGGAAGTTGTTGGCCCCGAAAACTTGGTGAACAAACTTGTCATTGTTTGTAGTGATGGGAGTAGTCTGAGGTCGGCTTCATTATTGCTCCTTGACCGTCTAATACAAGTGTCAGTTGATTTTTAGCTTGAGTTATAAGGAGGTTCTTGTTTCAGACACTTGGTACCAGAAATACTCATTTCAAATATTTATGACACAATGAATCATTCATACTTAAGGCCGGCAATGTAGTTTTGAAATGGTGTTCATAAAGGACTGGGTTAATTCATCCCCAGATTTTGAGAAATTCTTGGCTCTTAAGGTGCAAGTTCAATTTACTAATAAATGAGAGGGAGAACTCTGTTATCTGACATCGTGGGTACTTGTCTCTTTCTCCTTAAAGCCGCCACTGGCATCTTTTGCAGTAATGGACATACTCTTGTTTATAAGATATTTTCTAGATTCATCCAGGGGAAAAAAGTGCGAATACTCGTTTGTCTCTTGAATTATGGGACTTAAGCATGGATTTAGGTGTACAAGTTATTGCTGGTTTGTAATCATAACTGTTCAGCATTGTAATTTGTAATAAGTTTGTAATTAACTTTAGAATTATTTATTAAATAGGGAATTTGATTAGTTGTCAAATGAGTAACTTTAGCTAGATTCCTGATCAGATTACTTTGTGTGGGTTTTTTTTTTTTTGCAAACAGTTTTAGTCCTTGTTTTGTGTCGTCATGGAAGGAACTTTACCAAAAGTACTTGCTCTGACTCCTGGCTCTCACTTCTGAACATCTTTATTTATCCATTTATTTTTGGTTCTGTGGTTTCTCTCTATAAGGTCAACACGCCAAACTTCTCAAAAACTTTTCTACCATTTCTTTCCTCCCAATAAGCAAATTATTTACAAATGACTTGAAAACAGTTCCAGATATTGGAGAGAGCTTTCCTCGCAAGCCCCCTGCTAGTTTTTTAGGTGGTACACAAAGTTCTGTAGGTCAGCTTGAAATCATAATGCTTGCAAGAAAAAAAAAATTAAAATTGACTTCAAAGGACAACTCTGACACGGTCAATTAATAATTAAAACAGTTTTTTAATGAGCTATGCAATTACCTGTATGTCCCTGGAGATGATGGTTTATGGTATTACTGCAGTGCCCTTTCCTTAGTCATGGCACATGACATTTGTAATTTAAAGTGGGCCAGACATTAAAGTGACAGAACTTTCATTAACCTTGTCTAAAGTTTGCAGATGACAAATGACTTACAAAACATGCTGTTGTCAAAATATACCACATATTTAAGTACCTTAAAAGTCCTATGGGCTCTGAGAAGCTGTGGAGACTCAGAGAGAGACTAGGGCCACCAGTGTCCCGTGGAATCACTCAACAGAATCCCTGGTGTCTGGCTCTAGTTTCTTCTGACTCTGGTAAGTCGCACCTTACCAGAGCTTAATGAACTTCCAACAAGAGCTTCCAACAAGAGCTTAATGAACGTTTCGTGGCTCTCTGGTTCAGGTGGGTTTCCCATGGGTTTTTAAAACACACCTCCAGATTCTCTCAACTAGTGTTTTATGACTGTTGAATAATTTCTTGTAAATCTGCCTTGGCATGGAAACTTCAAGTCTAGAGGTTTTATTTTCTCAACTTGAAACCATTACGCAGTTCTGTTTGATTTTAACTTTTCTGGTATCTGGCTTTTTAAATTCTTAGCCATCCACTTGTGCTATGCCATACCCCTCTCTACTTTTTCCTTTCTCTCTCTTATTTGAAATCTTCATTGTTTGCAGAACCATATAGGAGCGTCCTCTAATTTTGTGATTGTTCTCATATTTCTTTCAGAAGACTATTTTGAAAAACTATGAGGGGGGCTTTTGCTAGTGTTATAATTATAACACTAGTAAATATGCAGTAATTAACACGAGCAGGTGTTTTATGCCCAGCATTAAGCTAAGAGTTCTATCTCATTTAATCCTCGTAATGATCAGCGCTAATAGTACTATTACCCCACTTAAAAATATGGAAATTAAGGCATGAAAAGACTAAATGTTTGTTTATTGTCTTGAAGCTTGTAGATGAACCAGGATTCAAATCTGGACTAAAACCAAAGATCTCATAATAGTAAGAAACATGACCTATCAACTATACTTTATTTCATTAATAATGGAATAGTAATTTCATCTTTGTAGGCTGTAACATACTAGTAAGTAAATATATACTGGGCAATATAGCAGGAGATATGAATTTAATATTATAGGCATAAGTTGATTATTTATATCACATTCCAGAAACTAGTAAAGAGAATTTACAATCACCTTTTAATCCAAGGAGTACATGATAGGTTTTTCATAAGTATCTGCTATCATCATTATTAGCGTGCTCTCTGCATAGAATATATCTTGATTCTGTTGTGGGTCTTTGTTTCATGATGAATTCCCATAAGATTAACAATTACAACCTTCACAACACATTTTGTCCCCTGTAATGGCAATGACCTAAATTTTTAAACACTGGTGTTTAAGACATTACAAAGTACTAATGCCTCCATCCTATCAAATACATTGCCTGTGTTCATATTGCTAAATAATAGTCTAGATTTCTGGATTCTAATCTTAACTATTTTTGGTTGAAGTATAATGTCAGGTACACAAAAGATAAATATACAGTGCAGTAAATTATCACAACATGAACACTGGAGTGGCCCTTACTGTGGTCAAGAAAGAAAACTGTTCTCATAAATACATCAATGTACACAGTTATGATTTAATAATAAAAGAAAGAAAACTTTACCAGCACCTCAGAATCTCCCTTGTGGCCTCTCAAAGGTACTACTTTTCCCTCTTCCCCGGTGATAATCCAGATTTGAACTTTAATGCCATAGTTTTGCATTTTTTATTTGCTTTTGCTTTTGACATTTTTAAAACTTCTTATTGTTGAAAATGTCAAACATACAAAAGCAGAGGGAATAGTATATTGAACCCTCATGTTCCCATCACTCAACTTCAACAATTATTAACTCATGGCCAATGTCATTTCATCTGTAATCTTAACCAACTCCCCCCACCATGAACCATTTTGAACAAAATTGTGACATTATATTATCTCATCCTAAATATTTCAGTGTATATCTCAAAAAAACCCAACTCTCTTTTTTTAGCAACTCTTTTTTTAAAAAAGATAATCACAATAGTATTTTCATACTAAAATACCTTAGTACCATCAATATCCAGTCAACATTCAAATTCTGTAATTGCCTTATATAATTACTACTTTGAAAAAAATTTTATTTGTTTGAATCAAGATCCAAATAAAGCCCATTAATTATAACTGCTTGATCAATATGTCAAGTGTTTTTTTGCCTTTACCTTCTCCTTCATCCCCTTTTTTCTCCCTTGAAGTTTATTTGTTCAAGAAACTGGACTGTGTATCCCACAGAGTTCCCAACAATCTGATTTTGCTTATTCTGCCTTCATGATGTTATTTAACATGTTTTTACAATTTCTTGATTTCCTGTAAATTAGAAGCATATAAGATTCAGATTTGCTTTTCTTTTTTGATGGGATGGGACAGGCACGAGAACGTAGGTAGGCACTTAATGTCTGTTCCTTTTCTATGTGACATCTGTGTGATGTCAGGAACCATTTGAAGGTCATTGCTTAGATTCATTCTTTCAATAGGGACTGGAAAGTGGCAATGGTTTTATTCTCTGTCGTTTAACTTTTGAGGGCTACACATATGGAAGAGGCAATATAAATGCTTTTCAAAAAAAGCTTTGCTTATTAAAACTTATTTTCAAAATTATTAGTTGGTTCTCTACCGTCCTTCGAAAATAACAAGAAAGTTTTGTTTTGATTTAGTATTTTGAACTTGTAGTTTCAAATATGCTTCAGTCCCTTCTAGTGATTGAATTTACTGATGCTCCAATTATCCTGTTAACTGGCTCATGGGAGCCTCTTCCTGTTAGGTCCTTAGACCTTTTAATATGACCCCAGAATCTTTGTTTCTGATCTGATATTTCAGTGTTATCTTAGGAAGTTTTTTGTTTGTGCTTCAGATCCAAAATCAAGTATTTCTTCCATGAGCTCTTTCCATTTAGTGGGACATGTTATTTAGAAACCATAATCTGGCCATGAGGGGATGCTTATTACTGTTGGGTACGTCAGTGTTTTTGGATCTTTTCCATGTACAGAGCTAGGCCACGTGGTGGTGGTGGTGTTCTCTTGAAGGCAGAATGCCTGACTTCATCTTGACTCTTCCGATTCAAATTCAGGACTACATGATTTTTACTTAAAATTATGTATTTTGTATTTTCTCACGCATGCCAAAAATCCTGACCCCAACATTGGATCTTCTTTTATTTTTGTTGTTGGGGATTCATCGAGGGTACAATAAGCCAGGTTACACTGATTGCAATTGTTAGGTAAAGTCCCTCTTGCAATCTTGTCTTGCCCCCATAAAGTGTGACACACACCAAGGCCCCACCCCCCTCCCTGCATCAAACACACAGTGATACAGTTTGGGGGAGGTAAATGTCAGCGTCTGCCTTTTTTACAAGTAACACAGGTGATTCTGATGCTCACCAAATGATGAAAAGGCATGGATCTATTTCAGGAGTTATTTTTATATTACAGATATTTAAACTGTGGCCCCCATTTTCTTCTGAGAATCCTTGTTCTCTTTCTTGATTGACTGTGTACCATCTGAACTCATGTTTAACTCATTGCTCTATACATCTGCTAGAAAAATCTAGTTATCTTACTTCTGTGAAAACCTGGCTGCAGTTATCTTTGACCACTTGGAATGCTCACGTACAAGGTGAACCTCACAACTAAGGCTCTGCCTGAGGCCAGAGAGAGAATCCCCATTGCTTTGAGCAGAAAGCCTGGTACTGGAGTAGATTTGCTTAAGGGCAACTCTTAGTTGATAAAATATCAGAGCAATTTATGTCCTTGTGCCCTCGTCCCCTTTCTTTCCTCTTATGCAGAAATGTTAATTGACAATCAAAGGACTTACAGGCGCATACCTGTATTCACAAGCCTGTGGGGCCCAGTTTTAATATTTCTGTGGATCCAGGCCTGGTTTGGGCTGCGTCTTTTTTCATCCAGGCTCACCCGGGAGTATCAGTGTTTTCCTTGTTCTTACTCCCTTTCCTTGTTTGTGTGTTCAGAGTTCTAGAATCTGCCTCTAGCTGGCCATTTTGTTGCTTCTCTTTCAGAACAGACTATAACTCTGCATTGGTTCACTTATCTCTTAATTGACTTATATTGACAGTAGGTAGAAAAAAAGAGTTACTTAACCTGGAACTGACTCATCATGAGTCATCATCTGGTTAAAAATACAACCACATCAATTTGGATAATCCTTTAACTTTACTTACTATTAGCTTTGTTTTGTGTTAAATTTGCAACTTTCACATTTTTTTTCAGCATTCTTGAGAGGGAGGCCAAGTGACTGCTGTTATTCTCAATTTCTAGTGCAAAATGGAACTTCAGGGCAATTATTCAACCTCTGTGCTTCAGGTCAGACATCCTGTAAGTGGTGGAGCAGATACTTACATTTGATTCCTGGTATTCCTCCTTTTAAAGAGCATGATTTGTAACAGACTCCTTAAAAAAAGGAATTCAATGTAGCTTCCAAAATTACAATGCAAGTAAGGTAATTTTAGAAAAGGTCAAAAACCAATTAGATGAAGGAAGTGAGAACTCTGTTAATTTAGTTTGGCACTAAATTTAGCTTTGAGCTTTCTGTTTGTTAGCCAAGACATAAAGGAAAAACTTTGGCTCATGGAATACTTATCTGATTAAAGAAAGCACACGAATTCACGTGGAATGCAGGCATTTTCTTGGCATTGAATTCTGTGAAGAATATATTATGTGATCCTACTAAGGAATATTTGTAACAATGAATCATACTTTCATGGATGATTTTGTAAAAGATACAAAAATAAACTTCGCATGAGCATTTTTTCCCCTACTCTTCTTAGCCCTTGTCATGTGACTTCATTCCAGCGTTTTACAAAGGAGGATGTCAGACACCAGAGCTCCGGATACATGCTTAAGGGAAGCCTTTACGCTGGGTCTTAGTTTTCATGTGATGTAGCTATTGTCTTTTTTTATTTTTTTTTTTTTACTTTTAACCTATTTGTTTTTATATTTAAAGTGATTTTCTTATAGTAAAAATATAGTTGGTCTTCTTTTTTTTAAAAAAAAAAAAGTTCCAACCTAACAATTGCTGCCTTTTAATATGGTATTTAGGCCATTTATTTTTAATGTTAATATTGCCATGATTCATTTAGATTATCTTTCTATTTGTTTTTTATTTGTCTTATTTGTTTGTTTTCTTTTACTTCTTTTTTTTTTTTTTTGCCTTTTGTGTTAGTATTGTTTATAATTTCAGTTTATCTCTTCTGTTGGCTTATTAGCTATAATTCTTTTTTTATGGCTGTTTAGGGCTTATTGTATATTAAAGTATCTGCAAATGGTATTATACCATTTCATGTGTAGTGTGGGAAGCGTATGTTTCCTACCGTCTTTCTCTCCTGTCCTTTGTGCTAATTTTGTCAAACATTTTACTTTTATACATGTACTATAAATTCTTTATATTAGTGCTCATTCAATTATCTTTTAAAAATAAATAATGTAAATACATATTTTAAAATGTTTTAATAATAGAAAATTCTTATATATTTATAATTTAGAAAGTGCATTTTTGGTATATTTTATTCCTCTCTCTAGACCCTTAACTTTTATCCGACATCTTTTTCCTTCTGTCTGATGACTTGAACATTTTTTGTAATATGGATCTAAAGGTAATGTGCCGTTAACTCTTTTATTTTGTCCCTCCCCCCTTTTTTGGTAATTGTTGTTTTGGGTAGGAAAGTAAATTTGATCCCTGTTAACTTCATATTGTTGGGAAATATTATAGAAGTCTTTCTTGGTTTTAAAGGTAGGTTATAGAGTCAGTCAGAATTCTTTAATAGCTGAGTTGTGGTGACATTAAGGATTTGCCATGGGTGCTTCTGACTCTTCCTCCAGAGCAGTGTTTTTCAACTTTTTTTTATCTCATGACATACTTGAACCTACAGTTAAACTTTCACTGCTCACTTAAATTATGTTGATCCAAAAAAAAAAAAGAGTTAAAAAAAGAGTATTATCACTGTGCTTTGAATTGCTTTCAAAAATAATTTAATTAATTATCTCTAAAAATTTTCATGGCACACTGGTTCAAAATCACTGATCTAGAGGTTGGTGGTATAAAGGGATCAGGGTGGATGACTCTGAAGCCCAAGTTGAAGATGCAGCCGTGTAGTCTGCCTGGGCTGTCATGACAAAGTATTGTTGACTGGCTGGCTTCAACAACAGGGATTTATTTCTCACAGTCTGGAAGCTAGGAAGGGCAAGGCCAAGTTTCTAGAAAGGTCATTTTCATTCTGAGACACTTCTCCTGGCTGTACGGGGCCCCATCTCTATGTGTTTACGTGTTTAGGAGAGAGAGAGGAAGACAGAGCAAGCTCTCTGAGGTGTATTCTCCTTTTTCTTGTTTCTCTTTTTTTTTTTGAGACAGAGTCTCACTCTGTCTGTTGCCCTTGGTAGAGGGCCATGACGTCACAGCTCACAGCAACCTCAAATTCTTGGGCTTAAGCGATTCTCTCATCTCAGCCTCCCAAGTAGCTGGGACTACAGGCATCCGCCACAACACCCAACTATTTTTTGTTGTTGTTGTAGTTGTCATTGTTGTTTAGCAGGCCCAGCCCAGGTTTGAACCTTCCAGTTCCAGTTTATGAAGCCAGAGCCAAAACCACTGAGCTACGGATGCTGAGCCCTTTTTTTTTTTTTTTTTTTTTTTTTCTTTTTATTATAAAGAGACCAGGCTGGAGTGCAGTGGCATGATCATAGCTTGCTGTAACCTCAAACTCCTGAGCTTATGTCATCCTCTTGCCTCCTGGAGTCTGGGCATCACAGGTGTAAACCACCACCCCTGGCCTGACATCTCTTCCTTTATGGACACTAATCCCATTATGAGGGCCCCAGCCACAACTTTATTACCCTAATTATCTCCAAATACTATCACGTCAGGAGTTAGGGCTTCAACGTACGAATTTTGGGGACACAAACATTCAAACCATATGTATAATAGCAGCCACAAGTTATACTTCAAGTATGGTGTTTTGTGAACCTGAATCTTTCTCCTTTTAACTTGTACAGTTTGTGCTGAAGGCCTCAGAACTGTACATCTGCTCTGATCTCTTTTTAACTGCTCTAGGTGGCTTCGTGGTAATGTAAGAAACACATTACCCATCAATAGATTAGAACCCTACCTATACTTGTCTGGAGAGAGAATTTCTGTTCCTGTAATTCTTTTTGAAGTGCCAAGAACTTATTCAGTTTCACTGGATTAAAGAGAGCAAAATTATCTGCTTGAATCAGGAGCAAGACAACTTGAAGGAAGAGATCAGGGCTGTGAAGCCTGTTGGGAGATCTGCATTTATAAGGAGATGGCTTCAGCAAGGATAAGTCATATCTTAACATCTTACTCTTAAAGGACAGATTTGTTGCAAAGAAAATGGAAAAGGAAGGAAACAGTGCTAAGTCTTTATTCAGTGGCAGCATTTCAGAATTATGTATTGTAACTCAATTTTTGCTTATGCCTCTCCCTTCAGTTAATATTAGAGTCAGAAGCCTGATCAGACGCAGTGCTGTTTTTTTCTTTCTAATCAATGCTGTAGACAGGTAAGATCTGTAAGCATATTAATGAAATGAGAAATCTCACGTAACTGAGGTGGTTGAACTATATTTCTGTTGTTAATGTGTTGTATGATTGCAAATCTACTTCTTTCATTACAGAGATTCTGGGACAGCAGTATGCCCTGAGATTTGTTCAGAATTTTATGCGTAGTTAGAACTTTATATTTTAATTCACTCTGTAAGTTATCGGCTGTTCATTCTCCAGATATTTGAGAGATGTTTTTTCTTTCTAGCTTTAAATTTTCATTGAAAAATAAAGTTGTTTGATACATTTTCATCACACGGGTTAACATAGCCGGTCTATAAAACCAGTGTATGGTGCCCCATGATCGCATTAATGTACACAGCTATGATTTCACAATAAAAAAAAAAAAAAGAAAAAAAAGAAAAAGAAAGTTGTGACTTGTTTTTATTTACATTAAACAGTACATCTCTGCCAGACTTCTTACAGCAAACAGGATTCTGAACTATTACCCGTTCAGTTTGTATTAGCCCTCTGAATAACCAACTAACCACTCCTATAGAATTCTAGGACAGTTTAAACATAAAATGATAGCTTCCCTAATGTTTCTCACATTTCCCAAAGGTTTCAAAGCAAAGTGCCCTGGGAAATATGTGCTTGGATTGTGGAAAGGATCTTTCTTTTGGTGGCAGTTTTGCGCGATGCTGGGTTAGAGGCATTTTAGTTTTCCTGTGCCTGGGGCAATCAGCTATTTACAGTGATTCCCTGATGCTTTATTAAGGAAGAGAGGCCTCTCTTCTTTGGGTTCATCTAACAAATTATTATTGTTTACCTAAATATTGTTTTAAGGATTTTATCCACTCTGTTATGCACCGGGTAGCCTCTAGCCACCTATGGCTATTTCAATTTAAGGGTAACTAAAACTAAAAATTCAGTTCTTTAGTAGCACAAGGCACCACACGGGCTCTATAGCCACATGTGGTACGTGGCTACCTTGTTAGAATACATAGAATGTTCCTGATGTTGTGACATTGAATGGTGCTGTACTAGAGGTTTTTCAGATTCATTTACCCCACAATGTGGTTGTTGTAGTGTCTTAGAGTCATGTGAACCAGCAGGTGGATAGGAACACAAGACACAAACCAAAACATGCTGTGAGGACGATTACTATGGGTTATTGATGTGTTTTTGTTACGGGGTATGCCCTAATATTAGTTTTCCCCATAGAATATTGTCGCTCAATTATGCTGCATTATATATGGACAAATTCTTATACAGGCTGTTATATTGCAGATAATCTTTCAATTATATACTACTTTATTTTGAGCATGGAAATGGCCTTTCATGAATGCTCGCTTATGATGCTTAAAGAAATCAGTTGGCAAAATCACATTAAAAAAAGAAGGAAAGAAATTTAACACAAGTTTAGTAATTTGGGCATGATGTCATAACTGCAAGTGCTGGGAATTATTGTAAAGAAGTCTTTTCTAGAACAGATAAAACACCACCAGAAGTGTCATTGCTATGGTGATCACAGTTACATGCTGCAGGACTTAATGTCGGCAAATGGCCAGACCATTTAGCAAATTGTACTTAGGATAACCACGTCATATGTGAATTTTAAAAAGTGCTATACATCAAACAACCTAGAAGGGAAATGGATTTGCTCAGGACAGTATCACTAAAAAAGTGACTCTAGTGATAGTAAAGATACTTTTGTGCCCAGAGAGTTCTTAATGAAATGTGAGGAGGAAAGAAGACAAAATCCTTTTTTGAGTTAACTATGTTTCATAAAACACAATGTGATTTTGAACACGTGCCTACAACTGAATGAAGGAAATACCACGCACAAACATTTAGCCATTTCGGTCTTCGTCTTAAAAGTTAATGCACAAACATTTAGCCATTTCGGTCTTCGCCTTAAAAGTTAATGTAAACAAGTTGTAAAAAAAGAATCCCACAGTTCATTTTTGGAAGAGATCACCTCATATGGAAAATGGGAGCTTTTCTTATATTCAAGATTCACTTAAATTTGGACATTAAAAGAAAGTGTCTATTTCTGGAGATGACCTTACTTTCTCTTTAAAAGAAGCCCTTAGAATTTGCACAGGAGGATTGATTAAAGTTTATTAAACTACAGGAAGTGAAATCATAAGACAGCTTGAGTAATCTCTTAAAATGCTATTAAAATATAAAAAATTTATGCATATATAAATGTGCCAAAAATGCATAGGAAAAAAAAAAAACCTGGAAGGAAATACCAGAAAATATTAACAGTGGCTGACTCTGGGTAGCAAAATTCATGTTATTTCTCTTTGTTCCTTTCTTCCTTTCTGTTTCATTTTTTATAATGAATGTGCAGTATTTTAACAATAGGAATAAAGAGAAAACTTACATGATCATTTAAAAAGAGCATGTGAAAGAAAACTCTTGATTTGATTTATAGCTCCGTACTCTGTAGAGTAAGTAACTCAAGTAAATGGAAAGGTTCTTTACACAAAGACCAATTCCCTGTGGGCCTTGGATACTTTTCTGAAAGAAAATGTATCTAGCCAGCACATCTTCTTTGTTTTTTAATCTTTCGCAATATGCCGAATATCATACAAAAGATAAGCCTTGGAAATTCTTGCATAAGTTATTATCATTTTTAGAGGCACCGTCTATTAATTTTAGATTTAGGGTCTTGCTATGTTGCCCAGCCTGGATTTACAGGCACCATCATTGATCACTGCAGCCGCAACACCTGATCCCAGGTGCCTTAACTTCCTGAGTAGCCGGAATGATAGGTGTCTGCCCCTGTGCCCTGATTTACATAAATCATTAAGACTTTTGTTTTCTTTAGAATGTATGGGTTGCATTGTGTGAGCCATCTAAGGTCTGAAATATTCCAAATTCTAACCAGCAGGATGCTGGGATAGTCACAGAAAGGATTGACCCTCTGTAAAACAGTTTAAAAGTGCTCAGCACATTTCAGACCATTTCACATGAATTCTCTTATTATTCTCTAAATAATTTAGAAAGATTACTTTAGGTAAAGGTAATTTTGGTCTTTTTTTGACATTGACTCACCATGACCTTGAGTAAGTCATGTATTTTGAATTTTCTCTGCATTTTGATTTGCTACCTTTAGAAAGTGTTTTTGTTTTGTTTTTGTGTGTGGGTTTCTTTTTTCTTTCCTTCTTTCTTTTTTGTAGATTACTTTGACCTACTTGGAAGTAATGCGTGTTCTAAGAAATTTGAACACAAATCTGTTCTTGGAATGCTATTTCTCTTGTTTTTCTCCTCTACGGCCTTTGTTAGATGACACAAACTCAGTAGCAAAATGACTTATTTCTTTTCATGCTCTTGTGATGTGTGGAAGAAAGGTAAAAAAGCTAGAACTTCTCTGTATTTAGAAAGAGGCTTTTCAGATCTCCCAGGGGATATGAATGCCCAGGTTCTAGAAGACTAACCCTCTTTACCACCTTACAAAATCCCTTACAGGTGACCTGCCTGTAACACGCACTGCCTGTTGCTTTGGACATCACTTGACACTAAAAAGCTCTGCATTTTGTATTTTTTGCATGTCAGAATCTTAGCCAGAGGAATTAAAATAAATATTTAAGTAGGTTCCTGACTTTTCCTACCAAGGAGCCAGTGAAACAGGCAATTTGCTTAGCAAGTATTTTTTTCACCCTTTTTTTGTATTGAAGAGAGATGTTTCCTTCTGATGATTCCAAATGCGCATATGTTATATGATCAGAGCAGACTACAGAAACAACAGTGCTATCTGTGGAACGCTGTATGATGACACGTGACCCTAGTGAAAGAAATAAATACGTCCCGGCAAAAAGGAGCCATTGATCTGGATGAAGATACTAGCACACAGTAGGTAGACTGACCCTGGCTCTCCTATATGAAACCTACTGTGTGTTCCGAGAAGGGCCCACTCAGGAGACACCTGTGCCGATGGTCATGGGGACCATTATGCGACACTTGGGTAAAATTTTCCCATGTAGGTGAGACAGAATTTTTGAATGCTCTTGTCCTGAAAAATGATTCTTAAACTTTTAAGCAAGATGAGTAGTATGGGTATTTCAGCATTTTTTGGATACATTTAAAACATATTCTTAAATTTGAATCCACAGAAATGATTTGTTTTGCTGTACTCATAACATCTTAGCTAATGTATGAGATAGTTAAAAAGTTATTGTTAACAGTCTCTTTTCCATTTTGATTGATGCTAATAGTTGATTAAAAAGTCAAAAGAAATTATAAACCTTCCACTCTTCAGGTTAACATTTTTTATCCATATCTATATACGTATGTTTTTCTTTTTGTAATTTGCCAGTATTTGATGTTAAGTCAAGGGCTAGTTGGAACTTTCTTGCATGAACCACCTCCTCAGTGTTAATCGCTATGATTTCTAATCTACGTCTCTAAATTGGCATGGTAATCTAAAGATTATGTCAAACAATCTAAGTGCAGAATCCTTGTAGACTTTATAAATTCTCCCAGAACTTCTTAGTTGTCTAACTTACCTCTGATTCAGTCATCTTCATAATGATTCATCTTTTTGAAGTCCATTCAAACATTCTGCCTGATTTTGATAGAAATCATATATCAGTTGCTTTTTAAATTCATATTTTATTAATTTACATGGTATCATCTATTTACTTGCT
Organism: Nycticebus coucang; assembly: GCF_027406575.1. Classification (NCBI taxonomy): domain Eukaryota; kingdom Metazoa; phylum Chordata; class Mammalia; order Primates; family Lorisidae; genus Nycticebus; species Nycticebus coucang. The sequence continues at coordinate 120,034,982 of NC_069785.1, read as the reverse complement.
GTTTATTAAACACAACTAGAAAAAAACAGGTTTGGAAACATACCCAGTGAACTTGTAGTGAACAATGACTTGGCTGGTGGAACCAGACATATAGTATGTGGGCTTACTAGAGAGGTCTACTGGTAAGACTGTTTAGAAAACCTGACCATCATTTGGCATGTTTCACAGAAGGAATGGCCATCATTGTTTCATTAAACCTGTCAAGTTTTTCCGTAAACATCTCTAAATAGCTCGCAGCCAAAAGCTGATAAGCAATTTAATGTTTAACACTGTTTTCCCTTTTCTTTTCTAAATTAAAAGCCAAATGTAATTAACTAAATATTATTGAAACTCTTATTAAAGGAGGTACGTGCCAACATTGATGTTGTAAGTCCTGAATTGTATATTTTTACTACTTTGTATACTTATTATATCCTATTTGTAGTATATTACTGGGTAGAATTTTGAGGGTATTCAGAAATTTTCAAAAGTAGAGATTGATGTGCTGCCAAATATCAAATAAAATTGGAAAGGTGAAATTGTCAACAACTTAAGTCTAGTGCTGATGGTGATAGGATTCTAGAAGTGTCATAGATACCCTGTACCTTGTCAGAAGTATAATATTGCCAGGGAGTACCTTGCCCCTACCCAACTGGTTAAATATAAGGTTGCTTTCCACCTCCACACCCTCCACCCCCAACGCCTTTCCAAGGGTCTATTATTTTTCTCCACCATGGAAAATGCATGGGGACTTTTAAAATGGTGACATTTATGGCCATAATAGACGTGTGCTTCTGTAAGACCGAGTCCAGTTGTTTCTGTTGGGACTACAGAGGAGTTGATTTAAGGAAGTGTTTATTGAGAAAAAGGGGGGAAAAAGGAGTGGAAGGAGGAGACAAGACAATGTTCATTGGGAGATCTTCAAGTGTAAAAGAGACTTAAGGACGGGCATAAATGTTAGGAGCATTTGAAACAACTTGGCCTTAGAAAAGAGGGGTCTAGAAGCAAATCATTCAAGAACTGTAGGTTTGTAAGATTGAGACACACTCCTTGCCTGAATAAGAATGAACATACCTAAAATTTCACTGACAGAGACCACAGATAGATAGTTATACGCTGCTTAATGATGGGGATACGTTCTAAGAAATGTGGCCTTAGGTAATTTTGACATTGTGCCTACATGTGTAGAGTGTACTTACACAAACCTAGATGGGACAGCCTCGTAGCCCTGTGGGATGGCCTATGGGTCCTAGGCTGCCAACCGTATAACATGTTACTGTTCAGCGCAGTAATTGAATATGGTTTAGTGTGTGACTGCACCCAATATTATAAGAAGATGCAATCCTAAGGTCATTTCCTTCAGGCACCAATGAAAGCACTAATAGAGTCCAACAATCTTAGTCTTTCCCATTAGGGACGGAGGCATTCTTCCGCTTTCCTGGCTGCTTGGTAACAATGGTCAGTGGACCTTGAATCTAGGGACACAGATTTCTGTTCATCTTAACCCTTCTCTATTGTGCTGTTGTATATATCCATCTCATTCTTTCTATTATTTTTAACTTGCTCACCCAGATTTCTGCTTAAAAAGGAAAATTACCCTGAAATAGACTTGGCAAACGCACAAATCTATCACCGTTCCGGGGTTTCTGAATCCTTCTTAACACATTTCTTATTAGTGACAGAAGGAACTGTTTTCTTTAATACTGGAAAGATGTTACCTGGAGCACTCTTAAGCAACCTTGGTTCACAAGTTAAAATGATTCAGTAGAATAGAGGGTTCTGACATTCAGAGAACAGCAGCCAACTGTCAAGAAACGGTAGGAGATGGTAATAATGACCTCGATTTAAGGTCACTGGTGCTTGAATGCTTGCGGTATTTTGGCACTAGCGACACCGTATCCTGCTGCTCATGGAACTGGTGCCAGGTTTATTCAAAGGGGCCAAAAGAACTTTGAGTGTAGTGACAAGAGGCCTAAAGAGCCCGAGCCTCTTGGCTGGTATGATTGATCCTTAATGGAAGATTTGTCTGGACTGGACAAATCTCTGTGATTTTTCTGTTGGTAAGGACTTGAAATCCGTGAATGAAGTTCAGATCCTTCGACAGATAATGGCAGCTTTGCTCTGTGTTCCTGTAACCTAGCACCTCATAGGTGCTTGATGGTTGACTGGAGGATCCATTTTCTGGGTAGCCTTCTAATAGAATTAATGTCTGCATGGGATTTCCAAAAGTAATGATGTTACTGGTACACAGTTAATTAGTGAAGAGTACTTCCTTTGGGGTTATAAATGGAAAAATACTCAATGACCTCCCTGCTTTATTGATGTTTATTTGTGAAGAAGGATTAAATAGTATCTTGCCTCTTTTCCTTTGCTTTTAATCATTCATTGTTAAATAGAGACTTGGACCATCTGTTTCTGCCAGGATCTGCCTCGATATGGAAGGCCGTATAATAGACACACACAAAAAACTCTGTAATAATCTGTTCACACTATTATTCTCCAGGCTTTTCCCTGAAACAATTTTAAGTAAATTTCCTGCCAACGAAGCCAGAAATTTATCTGTTAATTGAAATTATTTTTGTTGATTTGGTCACAATGCACTGAGGCATATGGGAATTGTACTTAGCTGCCTTCTCTCTCGAAGATAAGATAGAAAACAGGAAACCTTGTCAGGTTTGAAAGGTGAAAACAAAATGGTCTGTTTTCTGATATCAAAGTACATTTTTTTTGAGAATCAATATTCCAAATGGCTAATCTAATTAATTCTCCATGGTACAAGACAGGGCAAAGGAGATGGACTGTGTTCTGGCACTTGGTTTCATTTTATTTTATTCTGAGTGCTTCTTAGGCGATCCTGCCTCATCAGTATCCCACAGGCGTAGGCATCATTAACCTCAGTGAGGAGTTTATTATAGGCCATATTAGAACTTGTTTTTGAATAATATTACTCCAGTATTTAAATGAGACAAACTACCTATTCCCAAACTCAGTCAACAGAGTTTAAATTTGTTCAGCATCTGGAAATAGAAGGTTTGAGCGTGTGATTTTTGGCAGGCTGTTGGCATATAGGAGTGTATCGGGGGGCTATGCCCATGGCCCCCCTCCCTCTCTCCCACAACCACACAGTCAGAAGACGTAGTATGAATTTTCCCTGAAATTAATTTGGCTGGTAGAACCACTTTTTTCTCAGTCAAATATGAAATACGAGGAGAAACCGTAAGCAATCATGAATAATGGTTTCTATACACCATTCAGGGTCAAGTTCAAGAAGACACGGTTCACTCAATATATTCAGAGGCTACTGTGCTGAGCCTACTCTGGGATTCTTATTCAAGTAAGAGCTGGGTAAGTCATAGGTAGAACCTGAGTTATCCCTTCAGATTCCCCTTCTGGGCTGTAGATGAACTGACACTCCTTCGTTATAATCCTACTGACTTCTCTTTGGCCAGAGAATCTCCATGTACCCGGCTTTGCATATCTCTGTACCTGTCAGTAGCTCTAGATCAGGGGTTCTCAACCTGTGGGGCGCGACCCCTTTGGGGGTCGAACGACCCTTTCACAGGGGTGGCCTCAATACATCCTGCATATCAGATATTTACATTACGATTCATAACAGTAGCAAAATTACAGTTATGAAATAGCAACGAAAATAATTTTATGGTTGGGGGTCACCACAACATGAGGAACTGTATTAAAGGGCTGCAGCACCAGGAAGATTGAGAACCACTGCTCTAGATTATAAAGGGTAATTTGCTAATGAGATTTCACAGACAAGAACTTGATATTGATGGTGATTCAATGCTGTATGTGATAGGAGGGGTTGTTTTACTCGCTTCAAGGTGCTAGCAGCCTCTCTCCCCACCCCCTTTTTAGCAGAATTTGAGACAAGTAAGGCATTCTCAATTATATACAGACATTGTGGAGTGTTTTAGGGACTCTTAGTCAAAATGGAAATCACAAGCTAAAACGTAGTTTGAGTACTTCGGATGCCTAGCACTTTTGTACTCCATAAACATTAGTGATTGCCGTGAGGACCATAGATATATCAAGGCATCTTCATCTTGCTGTGTTATTAAAATTTTAAAAAGAAATTGTGGTTGGATCTTGTTAGGCTATAGGAACCCAGTAAGCTTTTAAAGCAGAAGAACCTTTAAAAGGGGCTCAAGGTCACTATTGTCACTCTTTCTTCGCAGACGTGGGAACTGCCCTCCAGACACGTTCATTTTGCCTTAAGACTGCAGCCATGTTCTGTCTAGGGGTTCTGCTAACAGCACGACCTACCTACCGTCCCGTTCTCTGTCTCTGCGTATCAGCACAATCAGAGATGGCAATGCTGCTCCCGGCCTTTAGGATTTAGTCATGGAATGTAAGGAATTTTCAACAGGAAATGGATCTGGCTTTGAAATATTTTCATCTGCTGCAGTTGCTTAACCTACATGCCTTTGGGGTGTCAGCATTTAATCTAGGATTTCAGCTGGAATGTTGTGTATACAGTTCCCTTCTCTCCCCCCCCCCCCCCCCCGTCTCTCTCTCCCCCTCTCCCCCTAGTTTCCGTTTGACACTGTTCATGCACAGGCCCTGTTACCATTAATCCTACAAGCAGTGTTAGCAGGTTTTGGCAAATGCTTCTTTTCATCTATACCTAAGTATGTGACGCTCTTATGGACAATATCATTTAAATTCACTGACTGTTTTTGGTTTGGACACAGCTACAAGACAGCACAAAGTACAAGTTGTTTTTAGGCGGATGGTTTGTCGTGAAGCTGTCCTGTGATGATTTGAGTGCTCTTAAAGTTTTCAGTAACAGATACAGTATCAACATCAGCTTTTAGGAAGGTGATTTAAGCAAATGTCAGAATAACAGGTAGGTTATTTTATTTCCAAAGAATGGCTTAGTTATGCTTTCTTCTATGTGGTTAATGTTCCCAGCGAGTGGACTGGACAGTTTGACCTGGCAATGCCTGGCGCACAGTAGGCACACAACCGGTGGATGTTGCCATTACTGGGCTTGTCGTTCAAGGATCGCAAAAGATGTTTAAGTGAAGGACATTTAGGAATTGAGACATCGAGGGAACTGTGAGGCTAACTGAACATTGTGTGCAGCTTGTGTAATGTCATGTGTGAGCACACCCTTATTATCATGGGTTTCTGACTTAACCCTACAGGGCGATAAATTGTATTTGAAATAATACAGAGCAAGTTGATAAGTGTTTGTATGTCCCATTGTTTTACATTTAAACTAAGTAAAGTTAGAACATTCAATAGGAATTGAGTCAGATCCTTTTACCTTATTCAATAGGAATTGAGTCAGATCCTTTTACCTTGTTCATCCTTTAAAAGGTCTTGTTTGGTGCCAGGGACGTAGTAGACACTCAGTGAATGTCTCCGTCACTCACTTCTTGACCAGCTTGGTGCTGAGCACATGGGCAGTGTGGGATTTTGTTGAATGACCATTTAACACTGTAGGATTCAGTGTCCTCTGGGAGGGACCAATTTCTTAATGTACTCAGCCCTATTATGAAGCTAAATTATAGCTTTCACATGAAGACTATAACCCAACTATAGCACGAGACTATGAGGAAAGGGCCAAGGAAGGGGAAGGGAGGGGGGAGGTTTTGGTGGAGGGAGGGTAATGGGTGGGGCCACATCTATGGTGCATCTTAGAATGGGTACAGGCGATTGCACTAATGCACACAGCTATGATTTAACAATAAAAAAAATATATATATATAAAAAGAAAAAAGAAGTTACCAATATGACTGTGTTACGTCTTTTATCAGGCGTGTTAAACTCTCACAGCCCTGCTTCATGGGGTACCTACTATTCACCAGTTATTGGACTTGGTGCCTGAGAGTTACATCTCATCTTAATCCATTATATGACTTAGATAGTATATAAGAAATTAGAGGTAGAAATGAAAGCGAGTTCTTAATCCAGTTTGTATATCCCGCAGTTACCTAAAAATCTGCTGTAAGGAAGCACTCTTGCCTTCCGTGTGGGTGCTCTCCCAGAAGTTCATGCCTTTGAGTAGTGTACTTGACCACTCAGCTGGAAAATTGTCAGCCTTCATAGGAACAGTATTTTAGATCCTAGGACGTCCGTAGAACAGTTTCTCAAAAATTCCTACCATCTATGACAAGCCAGATGTGCGCTCATTTTGTATTTTAAAAAGTGATAATGCGTCTGTGTACACAAAACTATCTTGAGCGTCTGCTTTGGTGATTGATTCAAGATTACTCATTTTAGTCTTGTTTGCTTGATGTGGGAAGTGCAAAACATTTATCTTTATATTCTGACAATAAAAATAGTGGTTGGTCTGAGATACTTAATGGGTAAAGCAGTGAACAATAGGGAAATAGTCTTTGGCATGTTCCATTTGTGAAGAGAACTCTGGGAAAAGTGGCTCACTTTAGATTTATTTGTACTCCTCAGAGTTCACAGGCATGAATCTGCTGGAAAAGATGGTAATGGAAGGAAAAGGTATGGGTCTGTATATAGAGTAGACTAGATGAGGAATCTTTCTTTCTTTTTTTTTTTTTTTTGTAGTTTTTGGCTGGAGCTGGGTTTGAACCTGCCACCTCCGGTATGTGGGGCCAGCACCCTACTCCTTGAGCCATAGGCGCCACCCTAGATGAGGAATCTTATTGTCCAATATGTTTTCAAATTATTGATATAACATAGGTGAGTCTCAATTATGCTGAGTGAAATAAGCCAGCTAAAAAGAGTGACTATTGTATGATTCCTTTTCTATAAAATTCTTTTAAAAATGGGGAATAAACTATAATGAGTGAGAACAGGTGCTCAAGGAACGGCTTGAGAGATGGTGGGTGGCGGTAGTGTAGGGAAAAGGCATTGGTACCAGAGTTTGGGGAGGTGATGGGTACGTTCGTTTTCTTGGTTGTAGTGATGTTTCACAGTTGCATACATATTTCAGAACTTACTAAATTACATACCTACATATGTGGACTTTCTTATGCACTGATTATGCGTCAAAAAAGCTGTTAGAAAAACATGTAGTTTTTTACTGCACTCACCACATTGTAATCAGCTAATAGTTACTGTCTGTCTCTCAAAGTAGTAAGACAGGCTCTTTCGGTTTTATCTGTGTTCCTAGTGCCTAACCTGTGAGAGGGACCTACTAAGTACTCATTAAATAGGTTTAATAGATAATGATTTAGCTCTAGCACAGAGATCTATCCTTTACTGAACACTTGGCTTCACGCCAAGTCCTATGCTAAAAACACATCATTATGAATCTTCACGACTTATTTTTCAGAAAGACGATCTTATTGCCCCCATTTCACAGAAAAGGAAACAGAACACCCAGCAGTTAAGTCACGTGCCTTAGACCACTGGCTAGTGAGTGGAGACAACACTGAGGTCAAGGCTGCCTCATCCAAAGCCTGTGGTGACGTTGACCTTCGCACTTCCACCCTTCGCTGTTTGTATGGAATTTTACTGGAAACTTGCAATGTGTTAGACTCAGGTCCTAGCACCCCACTCCCAACACACTGTTCAATAAACATTTAAAAATGAAGGCAGTCGGGTGCTGAAAGTCTTCTTAGGGGGAAAATCCTTCTCCTTTTGTTTACTTTCGGGGTGTTAATAAAACAGAGTTGTCTTATCACGTGCGGCTGTGTTTAGCCTGCTGGAAGCCGAATCTGAGCAGGCAGACACCTCTGGGGGAGCCTGGGCTCCCGCCAGCACTTCTGGCTGGAGCTCCTGGGAGGCCTGAAGGACATTGCTTCTCTGTTGTTACATTTTAGATTTTGTGCCAGGAGGGGGATGAAAAGAGCATATATTTACATTTTCTTCACAGTTGTATTATTTGTTAGGTTGCTTTAAAAGCCAGCTGAATTTTGTAGGCCAGTATTAAAATTCCAAAAAGGGATTACAGAATGTTTGCATTGTCATGGTGTAACAAGGTTGGAATACTCTCTCTCCACCTTTTGGTTGTAGAGTATAATTCTTGTGATGGTTACTTTTTTTTTTTTTTTATTGTTGGGGATTCATTGAGGGTACAATAAGCCAGGTTACATTGATTGCATTTGTTAGGTAAAGTCCCTCTTGCAATCGGGTCTTGACCCCAGAAGGTGTGGCACACACCAAGGCTCCACCCCCCTCCCTCCTTCCCTCTCTCTGCTCTTCCTTTCCCCACCCCTCCCTCCTTCTTTCTCTCTCTGCTCTCCCCTTCCCCCACCCCCACTGTGACCTTAATTGTCATTAATTGTCCTCATATCAAAATTGAGTACATAGGATTCATGCTTCTCCATTCTTGTGATGCTTTACTAAGAATAATGTCTTCCACTTCCATCCAGGTTAATACGAAGGATGTAAAGTCTCCATTTTTTTTAATGGCTGAATAGTATTCCATGGTATACATACACCACAGCTTGTTAATCCATTCCTGGGTTGCTGGGCATTTAGGCTGTTTCCACATCTTGGCGATTGTAAATTGAGCTGCAATAAACAGTCTAGTGCAAGTGTCCTTATGATAAAAGGATTTTTTTCCCTCCTGGGTAGATGCCCAGTAATGGGATTGCAGGATCAAACGGGAGGTCTAGCTTGAGTGCTTTGGGGTTTCTCCATACTTCCTTCCAGAAAGGTTGTACTAGTTTGCAGTCCCACCAGCAGTGTAAAAGTGTTCCCTTCTCTCCACATCCACGCCAGCATCTGCAGTTTTGAGATTTTGTGATGTGGGCCATTCTCGCTGGGGTTAGATGGTATCTCAGGATGGTTTTGATTTGCATTTCTCTAATAGATAGGGATGATGAACATTTTTTCATGTGTTTGTTACCCATTCATCTGTCTTCTTTAGAGAAGGTTCTATTCATATCTCTTGCCCATTGATATATGGGATTGTTGGCTTTTTTCATGTTACATTTTTAAAAATACTTATCTATTTTCCTCAGGCAGTTGAGTTTTTTTAAAGCTATTATAACATCAGTTTATCTTCTGTGGTGTATGTGTGTTTTATGGTAGTGCATTGAACTTATTAGCACTGACAGAAGTTTTGAGTTCAGCTTAAAAGTAGTTCTCAGTTTTTTCTCGTGTAGTATTAGATGGAGGTCACAGTGTTCTATGGACCACCCTTTTCCCTGCGGTACTTAAAAAAAGAAAAACACATTGAATGCTTTATAGCCCCATTTAAAATTAAATTCCTTCTAGGGAAATGGAATATACCACTGATTTCACCAGACTCATCTTTCATTAACATTTCTTTATTTGTCATTTATTCATTCAAAAAATAGTCATCAAGGCCCCACTGGGTGTCAGGGTGTGTGCTAGGTGCTGAGGGCTTATGAGGGCTGTGGGTAAATGACTTGTCCCTCTTAGAGGGGATTTGCCTTATTTTCCTCTAGTTCTGCTTTTGGAGATACGAGCTGGATGACAGTTGCTTGTACTTTTAATATTTGCTTGTCAATTCTAAAATCACAGGTTGTTTAAGTCAAATAACTTGATCATACTGGCCTTGTTTCTTATTTTATAAAATAGGCTAGTAACTTTGCACCCTATGTGAGCTATATTATAAATAATGCACCTCAAAAAAGGGAAAAAGAAAATTAACAGTTCAGCAATCAGCCCACTTTCTGAGTATGCGTGTGCATGTGTATTAGCGACTTGAAGTTGAACTAAATCTGTTTTAGTTTTTGATCTGTGGGTAGTTTGCGTATATCTTGATTTCTCCTGAGATGACTTTTGAATTAATTATTTCCTTATCTTTTGTGTTTTGGACTGAAAATGCTGAAGGTTTTGAGTTTTTAGAGTTTGATGATTTCTATTAATGCCATTCTAGCAAATTAAACTTTTCCAGGATATAGAGAAGTGTTTTTGTTCATGCAGGAGGGAAATGGGCATGTACAGGATTTCTTTTAACTGGCATAGGAGGTTGCATTAGAGACGCTCAGGGAAGTACTTCCTGCAGTGTATTGGTGATGAATGAAATGAATATATAATATCTTATAATTAAGTTAATGATTACTAATTTGTTGAGAGTTCTTTTTAATAGTATGGAAGAACACTCTGGAGACTGACATCGTTATCCTTAATTTCAGTATTATTTGAAAACATCTAATTGTTACAGTCCTATAGTTTCAAGAGTGATTTCTTATGTACATGAACTTGCTTTTTCTCATGACCTCTTTGTTGTTTTGTTCAGGCTTAAGTCACCTTATTTGTAATTATCTGGCCACCTGCGAATCCCTTCACATAAAAGACTGTGTCATATTGAACAGTATTTCAACCAGGTCCTTTAGAAATTGTTGGTTGACTTATTAAAAAGTTCATCGCCAAGATTCAGCAACCTTCAGTATTTCTTGACATCCTCCGCTTCTTATCTGTTTGATTTCCAGGTCTTAAGAACTCAGGGTTGTGTAGGTGAGAAGAAGGTGCTTAGTCCTAGGTGCATTTAGGATCGCATATCCACTTGGTCTCTTACCAGCTGTATGACCTTGGGAACGTTCCATATTCTTTGTGCCTTAGTTTCTTACCTTGACAGCATGAATGATCATGCTTCATGTAGAGTTGTGAAAACTGATGGACATAATCACTAGCAGGATTAGCACATAGTAGATCCTTAGTAAATGATAGTTTCCCCATATCTTTAAAATCAGTTCACCCTCGGGCGGTGCCTGTGGCTCAAGGAGTAGGGCGCCAGTCCCATATGCCAGAGGTGGCAGGTTCAAACCCAGCCCTGGCCAAAAAAAAAAAAAAAAAAAAAAAAAAATCAGTTCACCCTCATCAATAATTTCTAAAAATCAACCTCGACGCTAGATTATTGTAATAGCCTGTAAACTGTCTTCCCTGACTTTAGCCCCTTCTGATTCCAGGTCAGCTTAGATATTGCCACCAGATTAAATATTTATTTATTTATTTATTTATTTATTTATTTATTTATTTATTTTTTGAGACAGAGTTTCACTCCATCACCCTCCATAGAGTGCTGTAGCATCATAGCTCACAGCAACCTCCAGGTCTTGGGCTTAGGCGATTCTCTTGCTTCAGCCTCCCAGTAGCTGGGACTACAGGTGCCCACCACAATGCCCAGCTATTTTTGTTGCAGTTTGGCTGGGGCCGGGTTTGAACCTGCCACCCTCAGTATATAGGGCCAACGCCCTACTCACTGAGCCACAGGCGCCGCCCTAAATATTTATTATTTACTTTGTGCTAAAGGTTAGGTGTTTACTGTCCTGACTGTGATTTAAACCGAACAAACATCCACTGTTTTGGACGTGGAAAACTTAGTTAAATTGGCTATCATTCTGGCCACAACTTAGTCTTTTAGCCTAATCTGTTTTACACCATTTCCTTTCATATGCTGAACAATCCTTATAAACTGAATACTTTGTTCTTCCTAATTGTTAAGAATCCGGTTGCGTTATCTAGAGAGCCAGGAAAGTTTAAGCCCTATCTGGCCAATCACCTCTACCCACGTGCTTCCCTCCTTTCCTAGTGCAAGAAAGAACAGAATAAAAATCTGAATACTTACACCCTGGGTCTCAAGGCAGAGCTTTGGTAAAAGTTGGATTGGATCGTGGGTTTAGGTGTGAACCCAAGTGATCCTTCAACTTTTGGGTCTATTTCAAGTCTCACTGTCTTACTTCTCGTTGGGCAACCACCCTAAAGAACAAAATTGAGAAGAGGGGCCGACTAAGTTGATTTCAAAAAGGGTGACAGGCCTTACATTAGTTGAACAACAACAAAAAACTATAACAAACTGTTGGCAGAATTAAACTTAAATTTAAATAGTAACACGCAGCTGTTTAAATTCCATTAAGTAGAATTTAAACTGCCGTTCCACAGTTATATCAACTACATTGCAAAACTCCAGTCCCTGCATGTTGCTACTAGTTTGTGTATTGGGCAAGGCAGATATGAAACATTCCCATCATCTGAGAAATTTCTGTTGGACAGTGCTGTTATGAACAGTACAATGTAGGTTAAAAATAGACCGTAGAGCTATACTGCCAAGTCTTGAAATCTGACTGTGCCAGGCACTAGTTGAATGAATACTTACCTCTGTTTTACCTCAAGTGTAAGATGAGGATAATAAGAATGTCTATTCCATGTGGCAGTTGTGATGATGAAGCTGGATGGTGTGAAATACTGAGAGAGAACAGTGCCCAGCATTGAACAGACGCTTTGCGTCCTCCTCCTCGTCCCCTCCCTCCCCTCTTACTCCCTTTCCTCTCCCGACCTCTTCTCCTTCTGTCTTATTTAGAAACACATATTCCTTGAATATGGAAGAGAAAGGAATTTACATGGCTCACTCCCTAATATTTTTTTCCTGGAGATAAGCTCTTAGCTGGCTTCTGGGAAAAGAAAATGTTGTCTCTATTTTAGCCAGCACTCTGCATAGCCTGTGCCAGTTAAATAAAAATGTCACTTTAGATGTGTTAGAGGTTGTTCTGGAAGACTATTCCATATAAATCGTTTGCCCGTTCATTCATCCACCAAGTGTGTGCAGATTGCTTCTTAAGCGTGGGGCACTGTGTCTGCGTGAGATGGGGCCTTAGAAACACGATTCAGTGCTGAAAAGCCCTCTGCCAAAGGGATTTGCACTCTGCTTTTGAATAAAGCTGGGAAGGGCTTTTGCACTGAATTCCCTTTCATAGATATACACTGAATTCCCTTTCATAGATTTACACTAGTTTAGGTATTTTGTTACGGTAACTCGGGGGCCTCTTAATTTGTTTTTACAGATACTGGATTCTTACCTAGACTGTTAAGGCAGCAGCTTTTTCATCACTACCCATGCACAATTTGTTATTGGTATTATTGGGAATTGCTGATGTAAAGCATTCTATGACTTTTGGGAATATTAATAAGCCTCTTAAAGTACTTACTCACTTAGATCCCCTGACCTGCTGTCCAGAGGCTGAGCTCTCCTTAACTGAGGACGCTTTCTCTGGTTTAAGTGGTGGTGAAGTAAACCATTGTCTTTCTTTCTCTTCATCTCTGTCTTCTCTTTTTTTGTTCACTGCTTTGCTGGGAGACTTGAGGGTACAGGACACTCCATTCTGAAGTTCCAGAGGAGCTTCTCTGCCCTAGAGAATGAGAGAGAGAGAGCTCGAGATAGGGTTCTAGGTTTCTAGTATACCTATTCTTCGTTAAAAAAATGTTTGCCATATCCAAAGGTTTGAAAGATTAATAATTTACTTATTGGAGAATCTTTTCTTTTTGCCCCAAGCATCAAGCATTAGGGTCAGAGTTCTGTATTTTGTTTACATAAAACTCAAAGTGTTTTAAGACTTTTAATTGTTCCCTGGTTTCAGTCTTCCTGATATTGGGCCCTTAGATCAGCTTGCCTCGGGTAGAAAAATCATTCTTCTATGATGACCCCAAATGCTATACTTTGGGAGCCCAAGTGCCCATGAAATCCCCGGGTTTAATGTTGGTGCCTCGTGCTGTCACCCGTCTATCTGTTGTGAAATTCTTCTGTTGTCAGATTTGTCGTTTCCTGATTTTCAGACAGTAGATCATCTGATTTAGAGCATGAAGGTACATCGTCCTAAGTTTCTATGACAGAAAGATATTGAAGAGGGAGAAAAGCCAACTACCAGAGCCCAGACAAGCCGGCAGGAAATTGCAAACATGGTGGAATTTCCAGTGCTTTCCATCCTTTGAAGTCATGGATAATTTAAAAAGTATTCGCTTTTACTTTTGTTTGTTTCTCTGCTTGCAGCCACGTCTATCTGCCAACCTTTCTAAAATGTCATGATGTAATTATTTTAACAGGCACTGTATGCTCCTTTATTTGGGGGATATTAACCTTTCTAAACAAAAGGAATGTTAATATACACTGGAGACACAACTAATGGGATTTCATTTTTCTTGTTAGGCAAGAAGCTTGATTTTTTTTTTCTTTTCTTTTTTTTTTTTTTTTTTAACTTCTCGTAAAAGAATGCGGCAAGTGAAATAATTGCCTAAAGCTAATCCATGATAGCGATTTTAAACGTGACTTTCTAGATCACTTTTATACGGCTTGGAAAGAATAATGTGATTTTCTTGTTTTTTGTTTGCTTTAGCTAAACAGTGTTGAAGGATGATATAAATTCAATGAATTCAACACAAAGAAAATGCTAATTGCTAATGCACTAAGTTCTTTCAAGGCATGAAATATAGTGTTTAATTCCTAAGCATTGTTTAGTTTTATACAGATTTAGTTAATTTTTTGAAAGTTACTATAGGACAAACTGAGAATAAATTAGCCAGCCATTTTCTTAATTACTGTGTATTCCTGTTGATGCTTAAATACATATGACATGAATATATTGTGCTTTTTATAAAAAAGATAATGGTCATAGATTCTGAGATAGGGAGGCAGAGCACTTTTAGGATTTCTACAGGGCCCTGCATCTCCCTGGCTCTCCCCTCCCCTCCTTCCCTGCCACTTCCCTTTTTAATGATGAGTATCCACCGAATCACATGCACTTGTCATCGTACAGCTCGTATTACGGATAGTAAGGCAGTGAACCGGGTTAAAACTGGCCCATGTGGTGTCAAGTCCCTGACTTTGGCCTTGATACTATGAACTGCCTGCCCCACAATTCCATGGACATATAGAGTCTGAACAAGAGCTGAGTCCTTAATTCCTCCACTGATGGGGGACCTAGAACCTGAAGCAGGGAGGAGTTGAATAGAGAGAACGGTGATCTCCTTCTGGACCAAGGCCTTGCCTAGCTTTTCCTTTAAGCAACAAAGATGACAAAGTTTTTGCTATTTTGGATTAGTGAGAGAGTATTAAAACGGTTTCCCTTTCCTTCCAGGCAAAAATACCAACAGAATCTGACTTTGGAATGAAAGTGCTAATTTCATGTGGTGACTTTCAGACTTGAAATATGGGCTTGAACAGGAATTGTGCATTAGTCAGCTGAGGCAGTGGAGAGGTTATTTTTACAGTGCTAATTATTATTTCATGACAATGATGTACTTTAGGTTGTCTGCCGCTTACACCCCCAAACTAGCCATAATTTGGAGAACAGAATTTATTGGATCGTTGCACTCTTTCTCAAAGACAGATTTTACTATTTTATGGGTATAGATACTTTTCCTGCGATGAAGAAGAGAGCTTTGTCAAGAAGTCTTGCATATGAAATGTAATCTGGATAAATATTCAAAAGTAATAGGCTTATATTTTAGTCTTGATTTTTAAAGTATATTTTTCTGACGCCCTAATGGTCTGTCTTTCTCTGCATTAAACCTAAGCTGTTTTACTGAGATGTAGCTACATTTTTGTTACTCACATTGAACTTAGAAAGGAGCGACATAGATAGTTAACAAATAAATACAAAATGAAATTGGATATAACCTCTCGATGCGTAAAGGAATACTGGAAGACAGAGTTGATTGCATGTCTGGAAGTATAGCTGCCTGATTTATGCTCTAATTTTAGTACTGAGTTTCCTTTGTAATAGTAAAATGTCACATTAGCATGTCCCTTTTAATAATCTAATATGCTACCAGTGACAATAAATACACACACTGAAGCTAGCTTGGGGTTTCTCAGACTACACGGGCCTGCGACCCTTCCCGAGGTAGTTAAACTGCCCAGATGACCCTCCTGTCATATATTTTTAATTGTAAAGCACTTGAAATTAATCATGTTTTATTTCTTTTTAAATAAGCACCTCAAGAGCAATGGTGAGCAGTTTTGCTCGCGGCACTTGATCCACTCTTAAAGGAAATTAAAGATTGGAAAGGGGCTCGTATCTCAGTGACAGCAAAGCCATCCACATGGGGGAACGCACAGCACCTGATCCTCCTCCGTTCAGTCTCCTGGCTGTGCACTTAGTGAAAATTGGCATTGGTGAACATGAAAAAGTAAAAGCATTTTGAATTACTACCACACATCTTCAAGTGCTCATAAGCCAAGATCTCAAGAACCTCAGCGAAGGCTAAGGTTTTCTACAATTTACCTTTAATTTAAACTGCACAGAGCTAATCTTTAGGAGAATTGGAATCTGCCTCTGAACTAATTATGATTTACAGAAATTGATAATTTGTCTTCTGCATGTGTCTGCAGGAAGAAATTACTATTAAATTTGATTAACAAATGACAGATTTCAGCCCAGTAATTTACTGTCTTTATTAGCAAACTTAGAAAACTTGTAATAGTCATGTCAACTCTATTCTGGTAGTTAAAGTTATCTAGAAATAATAGACATGTGTGGCTTTAGTACCAACCTACCTTACCTTTAACAAATCCTGGTGTGGTTTGTCTTTTCAGTAGTCAAGCACAGCCCAAATGCTCACACTGATTTCTCATGATAGTTGGAACTTAATAATATGTAATTAACTTCCAAAAATGAATGATCTGTTCTTTTGAATACATCCCTGAAGAACTTCCTTAAAGTACTTAAAATAGTGAAAAAGGAAACAGAGAATTATATTCACCTTATTTTCATGCACCACTTTGTCAGATGTTTTTCTTTGTCTCCAAATAGATTGTAGTTGTGTAAAGGACAATGCTATTTGTTAAATCTATGCCATGATATACGATTGGTGTGGTGAATGATTTTGAAACTTACTTTGGGTGTACTTAACTGAGATGTAAAACTATTGTAATATGGCAGTATAGTAAGGGCATTCAACTTTTCTTTACATGAGAAACAGTATGCTTTACAAAAGTATATTAATGTACATTTTTTTCTTCAGTTGAACAAAATATTCCATTGTACTAAGCAGCCTGGCAGAATTGTCACAGTGGTTAAAAGTGCCCTTTTATATTTTCGTGTTAGGAGAATCTTCTTGCATGTCAGAAAAGGGAAGTTGAACTACTAGCCTTTTAAAGACCCAGAGGTAAAGTTTAATTTAATAATGACATGAAATAAGTGTTCTATTACCTAAGTAATAGTTCACCAGGAAAGTCTGAAATGGTCTCCTTTCTCAAGGATGCAGCTTGTGTGTGAGTCTAATATTAAAATGGACCTGCCAAGTTGAGTGATGGGAGGTGTTAATAACTCCAAGCGGGGAGGTGAAAACCACATATTGCACACACCTGCTCTCAGCTCTGTGTCAGTCTCGTTAAGTTATTGAATGGGTGGGTACCATGGTGAAGGAGGGAGTCACTTGTATGCCGAGGAAGAGCTAGCTGGGGGAGGAGGGCTAATATGTGCCCTGCACCACATTATAAGCAAACTGGGTCCCTTCATTTAGGAAGCCTGGCTCTGTCGTTCCTCTTGGACCTTTGACCCAAGGATGCAAAAGGCGTTTAGATTCTTTACCGCAGTCTATCCCAGGGAGCGATTGTGATCAGTGAAGATCATTTTACTCACCTCTACCTCCACTTTAGTTGAGAATATATACTTATATACTCACTTTGTATCGTCTCAGACTTTTAAAGTAAACCAAAAGGTATTTTTTTCTGACAGTGTTTGGCCTTATTCTTTTTTAAGTGGGGTTATATGGAGTCTGATCTGGGTAGAGGAAGGACTTCAGGCATTGAAGTTATCACCTGTACTGGCCACCCTTCTAAACTGGAACAATTTACTAACAACCCCCACCCCCATCCTCCACCCCCCCCAAACAAAACCAAACCTAAGAATTGAATTGTGAGACGGGGCCTCATAAGATATGATAGATTCTAGGGGACTCCAGAGTATCTGGTGACTCTTTGGTCCCATGTAGGTTAGGCCCTGGTAGCTTCTATTCGTCCCTAAGAAACCAGGGAACGTTGATTTCCAAAAAGAATGCTGGCCAGTCTTCCATGGTTCACCTCAACAGAAAGGAGGCTTCACAAAGTATCTGTCAGCAATGGGTTCCTGAAGTTATTTAAAGCTGATTATATATTACACAATTTTACCCCAGTAGGTTAATCCCATTCTGTTTTGCTTATTCTCACGTCAAGGCATTCACTTGCAGTCCCTAAGTAAGTATCATTTGAACATAAGCCAAGCCATATAGCAAGGTAAAGTCAATTTGAGATTAAAAGACTGTCATGGATCATGCTGAACCACATGTGGATATTTGAGGGGTGGCCGCATCCTCTCTGCCCTCTGTCCAGCTTGCAAACTGAGGATCTCTGGGAAGAGGACTTTTTAAGATAATAGGATTCACATGAGCAGAAGGATTCACCAGGGGTTGGCTGGTTTCGATGGAGTTGATCAACAGATAACAGACTGGACTGCTGGGTATGATGTGGGGTAAACAGGCAGGGCCTCCTGAAAACCTCAGAAAGAAGATGATTGCAGTTTATTATGTTTTCAGAGAATCAGTTAGATGCATGCACATTTTCCTTGTATTATAAATTTAGAGTTAAAAAGAATCAAATTGAAACACAAACAGACTTAATTTGAGTGAAGAAATGCTTGGGAGGTGAAGCCAGAGGGTTCCTGGAATGGCATGGGAGCACCACAGCTAAGCCCTGATGAATGACACCCCACCATGGGCCTCTATCAACCCCGAGTGCTTCTTGGAAACGAATAATAAAACAAACAGGATGTAAACATCAGCAACTTAAGTACTTGCCAGCTCAGTTGTTAGGAGTGGAGGTAAAGCTAGAGATTAAAGACAGCTTGACAAAATCCTACACACCGTCCAGCTGGGCTTTACACATTAGGAGATGTGGTAGGACAGAATGAGGGTGTTTAAAAAAATTATTGCTATTACGCAGCTGCAGGGCAGTGAACTGAGTTGGGAACGTGCCAGGAGAACTTGTGCTGCTTGTGTAGATAAACTTGGAGGACTTCAGCTTTCAACCCCATCCAATTCTTTCTGTCAGATTCTCTTAACCTTGTCCTGTCCCTTGCTGAGCACTGACATTTTCAGAGCAGAAGAAAATCATGTTAAATTTATGTCTGGGGAGGGGTATGTCTGTGTGTATTGCTGGACTCTGGTTTTAAGTGTTGGGGCTCTTTTCATCAGTTCTGTCCTTGGTTTATTTTGTAGTCCCTTCAGAGTTCACAAAGCAACGCTGGTTAAGACACTGATTTAGCTTCTCCTGCGTCCTCTGGTCTGTGCAGTGGCCATCTTTTGTGGCTGTGCAGAAGAGACTGAGCCCTTCCTGAGGGGACGACAGGGCCTGGGGTCATTTGCCACCCCTAGGCCACCCAGGCCTGTTCCAACCCAGGCTGTGCTGTTTCTGTCACCTTAATTTATTGGGATTCTGCCCAAGATTTTTGTTTGATGAAAGAGTTTAAAACTGAAGAATGAGCGCAAACCTCTGAAGTTGGAGAATTGTGAAAGATGAACCTGGAAAGGAAGATTTATGTCAAAATTTTAGAGTATCTTGAGCCTCTGACAAAGGGGAATATATTTTTATTTTATCTGTAGACAGGTAAGGGGGGGAAATGCTGAGGATGACTGAGCAGCAGAGAGACCCTGTGAAGGATGGACTGGAGGGACTTGTATCAACTAGACTCGTAATAGTCCACTTGTGGTATGATACATGGTTTTTATTAGAAGTAGTTACGGAAAAAATATATAGACCAGAGATGAGGGCGAGGTCTCATCTCACATCTCAAATCTAGTCTATGTCCATAGTTCTCCCAAGTGCTATACGATAGGCAGGAAGGATTATGAAGTTATGTCTGGGCTGGGGGCGGTGGAGTGGAGAAGTTCTGTGATCAATTAGTGATGTCTGTCATGGGAGAAAGCATATGGAATTATGGCACCTCTTCCTTGTGGATGTTGCCCTGGTAGACATAATCCACAGTGCCATAGAAGTATTGGGAATTAGTGACACACAGTGTGAATAGTTAGTAAATGATGTAAGGAGTAAATGATGATTAATATTTAGCCTGGCTATCATGACTTAGAAAAATAACAGTTACGCGGGAAATATCCAGCAAACCAAGAGATGGTATTAGAAAGTTCAAGACTAAGATTAGTGTGAAGGATTTGGTTTGGAAGTGATTTGCGTGGAAATGACGGTTGGTTTTACTCTTTGCAGTTTGGTTTGGGGTGAGGAAACAGAGGGTCTGAGAGTAAATTAGCAGAGATCAACTTGAGTTCATGTGTCCATACCAGGGCTGACTTCTGAAGGCAAAATTTAACATAGCAGGCGTTTGGAAGCAGGGGTCTCTTTCTAGATCACTTTTAAATTTTATTAAAACTCCATAGATACTTTTGGTTTATTTTAAACTCTTAAATATTACCTTGTTTATGAATTACCAAATTTTGGAGTAGTAAAAGATCTCTTCTCTGCTATTTCGAGATTATCTAGAAAATTACTGAAGTTAAGGAGAGGCTCAATTGTAACCCTTTCTGTTAGAGAAGGAAGTGAAGGACTCAGAGGGGTTAAGGTTTTGCCACATCACAGGGATAACAGATGGCACAGCTGGGTCTGAGACTTGGGTCTTCAGATTTTCCTCCTAAGTGCTTTTTATGTTATTCTATACTATCGTTTCTAGAATCTATATGATACAGATTGGAACTTTATATATAGAAATAAAGAATAAATGATGTGCATAATCTGACAGAGTGATTTGGAGAAATGGAGCTCCTGACAGTCCCCAGCTTTCTGCCCTTTACGTTTTGCTGCCTCGTTTGTACATTCATAAATATATTTAAACCAGTCTCTGAATATTTACGTCATTTCTAGTCATTTGCTCTTAAAAATAGGAAAAGGCAGCGTAAGCTAACCAAACTGCCTACGTTTAAACCTAAGCTTCACCACCTCTTACCTTGAGAAGTTTCTTAATCTTTGTATCCCGGTTTCCTTATTTGTAAAACAGGGGATGATACTGGTGCTTACCCCGTCGGGTTGTGGTGAGGGTTAAGCAGGATGGATATGTCAGGTACTGAGAACTGTCCTTGGCAGGTGGCAAGCTCTATAGATGTCAGAGCCTAGGCTTTGGAGTCGACCTTTTGGATTCAGATTCTAGCTTCATCTTTTCTGATCTGTTTGACCTTGGACAATTACCTTATCTTCTGTGAGCCTGGATAATAATATCTGCCTTATAGGGCTGCTGTGAGAATTAAGCGAGATGTGGGGACAAAGTGCATTTCCTGTGCTTCGCTTAAAATAAGGACCCAGTATGAGATAATTGTTTTTGTTATTACCATCATCATCTTTATAATTAAGAATAATGCTATTATGAACATCCATACACATAATGGATGTCTTCGTGAATGTTTTCTGAGTATAAATCCTCAGAAGTACAATTGCCGTGTTCCTCTAGACCAGGCGTCCTCAAACTTTTTAAACAGGGGGCCAGTTCACTGTCCCTCAGACCGTTGGAGGGCCAGACTATAGTTAAAAAAAAAAAAAAAAAATCTATGAACAAATTCCTAGGCACACTGCACATATCTTATATTGAAGTAAAAAAACAAAACGGGAACAAATACAATTCACACCGCCTCATGTGGCCCGCGGGCCGCAGTTTGAGGACCCCTGCTCTAGTCTTTCTACAAGGTCTTTAACCTTTATAAAGCTCTTGGTATTGAAAGATGATAAGCTATTATTGAACACATGCATAGTAGGTGCTATTTACCAACCCAAGCTTAGTAGGTTATACGAGAATGGCATTTCCTTGTATTGATTTTGTAATCTAATGTGAGAATTAAGAGAGAAAACCAGCGGTGATAAACAGTGATACGCAACATGAGGCATGTCGTTGAAAAGGGAAATCATAATATGAACACACATCAGCTGGAGAGAGAAAATCTGGGCAGAGGGAAATCAGGAAAGGCTTCATGTGAGAGACGACAAAATTAGTAATGTATAATATTTGATAGATGGGCATTCTTGGCACAGCTATGAGTGGGGCATTAGGGTTTAAGTGCATATACTAGCCACTGGCTTTGGAGACTTTGAGACCGGTAAGAAGCTTATTTCCTCTCTACTCTGTTCCTCATCTAGAATCTTTTTGTCTTCCTTCTATCTCCTTCAGGATATAGGCAATTTTGGGATTTCCTAGTTTCTCTTAGAAACAGGATACTACATCCTATATTACTTAAGACTGATTCAGGCCAGAGTACACGTGCCAACTCTTGAGTTCATCTAATGGGCATCCGTGTCGAGGTTCTCTGTGATTACTTTAGTCTGATTTCTCTGAAGAAAAGGCCATCTCTTGGTACGGTTGGATGGTGAGGCTTTGTGACTATAGGTATTTTACTCTAGTCACAATTTTTTATTAACTTTTTAAATTTATTTATTTTTTTAATTATTGTTTCAGGTTAATTTGTGGGTACAAAGAATTAGGTTACAATGTTTGCATTTGTTAGGTAGAGTCCCTGTTATAATTGTGTCCGGCCCCCAAGAGGTGAGCCATGCATTCTAACATCGTGCCCATTAAATGGGAGCACACCCATTCCCTTTCCTCCTCCCCTCTAGTCACAGTTTTTAAAGGTAAGTTAAAGCCTTTTCAGTTGTTACTTATTTTTCAGTGACAGTTATGACAAATGGCTGGCATAATTTATTTTTGCTTTGTAGATGAGTATAACTGTAAATCTATTGTGTATGCATTTTTTTTATGAATTCATAAAATTTCAGCCTGGAACATTGGATTTAGATGTTCAAGCATTTATGATGACAAGCAAGAAGTAAATTGTATTCTGATCCAGTTTGTGTAATAATGTGCAACCCAATTCACTAAGTTTGTATTAGTAATTTTGCGTGGCTGTGAGACTTAAATTTACATATATAAGAATTGACAGTCATTTCCCCACGTGTTAGTCTTGAACTTCAGTAGGTAAAGAAGTTACCTACTTATTTTCTATTCAAAAACAGTGCGTAAGAGAAAGGATCTTTATGTTGTTTTTGGCCCCACACTGGTCAGGACAGTCTTCCCAAATCCGCCTTTGGCCAGTGTTGTAAGCTTGTTGTAAGGTTGCTCGTTTCCTGAAAGCTTTCATGTGACAAATTTATAATTTTATGTGTTATTTCTAGGTCAACGGTTAGATTAAATGTTTTATCTCCTGAGCAAAAACACAGTGCTTCTTTGCAAACATTGTTATCGTACTCAAACTGCAAATTGCAAAACAAAGAATTTTCCAGTTCTCACATTCCTCAGTGGAGAGCAGTGTTTATATAGAGAGATTATCTGGGGGTATATTGTATATTCTACTGAACTCCACATTTTCTGCAGGTGGAATAAGTATCCGATTTAAAGCTTTCAAATCTTATTAATTAAAGCTAGTTCGTTGTCCTTATTGATGGTTTATTATTATTTATTTTTGCTTCACTGTAGCTCAGCAGGAGACCACTTCAGTTGATCAGGATAAGCCTGTCCTGATATATATATACCTACTTCCAGCCACCGGAGAATACTGAAGAAATGCTTATTGAATGTGTAAACTGATTATGTCTCTGACCTAGACGAGTGTAATCCTAAGAATGTAGTTTAGAATATGCAGATCTCACCATCAGTCTCAGAGCTGGGAATGCTGGACATTTTCTTTCTCTATTTGAGCTAGTATAATTTGATTTTTTAAAAAAAATATGATATGTCACCAGTTCTTAAGTAGGTATGGGAATTCATGTTAATATTATTTTTGAAATCCATTATATTTTAGAGACTTTATACCAACATTTTCTTCCATTTGCATGGCTTGAGAATTCATTATGTTCTGCGACTCCATTCTTAGACTATGGGAAATTCGATTTTAAATAGAGCACATTTTACTACAGGCAGTTCCCAAGTTACAAACTTTGGACTTACATGCAAATCGCACTTATGAACGGAGGCTATCACAGTAAGTCCCCAAGAGACAAAAAGTCGAGTGACAGATGCCTCCCACTTACGGACAGAGGCTGTTATAGGTGCTAGGTAAAGGTACCTGTTCCAGCTTACAAACAAATTCAACTTAAGAACAAACCTACAGAACCTGTCTTGTTTGTAACCTGGGGAATGTACATGTATTACAGTCTAACTTTTTTGCCTTCTGCAATCCCACTCCAAAATGCTAATGTATTTTAGTACCTGCATAAGCCTCATCATTGGAAACTCTTAGCACTGCCAGTTTCTCAAACTGTTTCCAGAAAAACACATAAAAGAGATTGGCAGAAAAGCTTTTGTATATTCTCCCAGGAACAATGGAACTTGCATTTGTGACCAAAGATGCAGCAGAGACAATCACAGAAGTGACCAAAATGCCATAAAAGCAAAAATACAGCTATAAACATACACATTATTTCTTAGATTTTTAAATTATTTGTTTATTTACTTATTTTGAGACGGGGTCTCACTCTTTCACCCTGGTTAGGGTACGGTAGTGTCATAGCTCATCTGCAACCTCAAACTCCTGGGCTCAAGTAACCCTCCCGCCTCAGCCCCCACACCCAACTAATTTCTTAATTGTTTTGTATAGACAGGGCCTTGCTCTTTTTCCGGCTGTTCTTGAACTCCTGACCTCAAGTGGTCCTCTCCCCTTGGCCTCCCAAAGTGCTAGGCTTACAGGTGTGAATCAGTGTGCCCAGCATCTTTATTTTTATTTAATAAACATTTTACTTACAGATTTGAATGTTAGATAGGCATTATATTCAAAAGAATGTTTCAGTGAGGAAGGAGGAAGACATGATCGGCGTGGACTTGAGATGAACCGTGTCTGAAGTCGGCCAGCACTCAGGATGCACGTGGGAGTGTTAGCTTGACGGCAGCGGGGTAGTTTGGAATCCGGTCCTCATAACCTGGGCATGTGGTCTGGCATGATAGAGCAGACCTGATGAACAGACTGATTTTAAATTGGATCCGAGGGGCTTTCGTGATTTTATTGGAAACAAAGTTATAATTCAGAATACCTAGAGGGATCAATACTTTTTCTTTATACCTGTTTTTCTTTCTTTTTTTTTTTAATTATTAAATCATAGCTGTGTACATTAATGTGATCATGGGGCACCATACACTGGTTTTATAGACCTTTTGACACATTTTCATCACCCTGGTTAATATAGCCTTCCTGGCATTTTCTTAGTTATTGTGTTAAGAAATACATTTATCTTCTACATTTACTAAGCTTCACATGTACCCTTGTAAGATGCACCACAGGTGTAATCCCACCAATCACCCTCCCTCTGCCCATCCCCCCTCCCTTCCCTCCCTCTCCCCCTCCCCCATATTCTTAGGTTATAACTGGGTTATAGCTTTCATATGAAAGCCATAAATTGGTTTCATAGTAGGGCTGAGTACATTGGATACTTTTTCTTCCATTCTTTTTTTTTGTCTTCTAACAGTCTTATACATTTATTTATTTATTTTTTATTAATATTAAATCATAGCTGTGTACAAGAAGAATATATTCCAGCTCCATCCATGTAAACATGAAAGAGGTAAAGTCTCCATCTTTCTTTAAGACTGCATAATATTCCATGTATCCTCTTTTTAACTAAAGTATACCTCTCACTTAGGCTTGGTAAGTAGTGGATTGAAGAGGGTTTGTATCTGAACTCTCCAGTAAAAGCTTTGATACCCTTATTCTGTGCTATAGATTGAAAGGAAATTTGTCTTCTTAAATGGTGATGGAGAGACTTGCTAGAAGTTGCCCAACTATGCTAAAATTAAACTTTGGATCTACTGTTGTTTTTTTATTTCCTATGCTTTGGTAATTAGGTAGTTGCCTGTATGGCTATACCTTGTTGAATAATTGGATATATATTAAAAATGAAAAATAAATCCTGCTTTAAGTAAAATTAATGAAGAGGCAAAAGGCAGAAGTGGCCTCTATGAGGCAGGAATGAGATAAACTCCATGAAAATAGGATTAGATCTGTTTGCTTTTTTAATTGTAACATCTTTAGATAATAATAAAAAATGGTGGAACAAACATCTTTAAAATAGAAGACACGGGGTCTTGCAAAGCACACGGCACTTCTGGTCTCCTCCTTTCTTATCCTTTTTATACCAGGAAGGATTAAGGGATCTGGATATTTGGAGAGAAAGCAGCCTGACCAGGACAGGGATGCCGTGCCCAGTTTTATGCAAGTCGACAGAGGCAGTGGTTCCCACACACTGTGGTTCCTACCCCTGAGGACCTGCTGTTGGTCATGAAGGAACTTCCACAGGCTCCTGATGATACTTGAAAACATGTTGGGTTCAAAGATTTATAATCTTCTTTAAAAAGACAGTAAATTCAAGGTTAAATAGAAAGTGCATTGTTGTGTGTGCCTAGAGATGAGTAGTTCTTTAGATCTTTCTCCAAATGGTGGTTTCTCTAAAGTTTGAGACATAATCACTAGGTAATTTGGTGTTTGGCAAATATTTAAACAGTTTAAATGAGTTTGTTATTATACAGCCCAGCTCTACTACTTACTGGCTATGTAAGTAACCTTAGGCAAATTATTTAAATTTCTTTATGACTTAATTTTCTCATCTATAAAATACAGTTAACAATGGTTTCTACTTCCTAGGAGTTTGGTGAATGTTAAATTTTAACATATATCAAGTGCTTTAGCTTAGTTTCTAGGATGTGGTGACACGGTGCATGTCTCAGCTGTTAAGATGGTGATGCTGTTACTCCTCCCCTCCCCCTCCCTCCTCTCCCTCCTCTCCCTCCCTCCTCTCCCCTCCCCCTCCCTCCTCTCCCCTCCCCCTCCCTCCTCTCCCTCCTCCCCTCCTCTCCCTCCTCCCCCTCCCTCCTCTCCCCTCCCTCCTCTCCCCTCCCCCTCCCTCCTCTCCCTCCTCCCTCCCTCCTCTCCCTCCTCCCCTCCTCTCCCTCCTCCCCCTCCCTCCTCTCCCCTCCCCCTCCCTCCTCTCCCTCCTCCCCCTCCATCCTCTCCCCTCCCCTCCCTCCTCCCCCTCCCTCCTCTCCCCTCCCCTCCCCTCCCCCCCTCCTCTCCCTCCTCCCCCTCCCCCTCTTCTTCCCTCCCTTCCCCTCCCCCTCTTCTTCCTCTTGCTCTTCTCCCTCCTTCCCTCCTCTCCTCTTAACACTTTGGGAAGTATAAGCCTTCTCTCTATTCCGTCATTCACTTAGTGAGGAAAACCAATCTTGCCATCAACTCAGGGCCAACCAGTGTGCTACCACAACCTCAGTTCAGAGATGGTAATTGTTTTTCCCTGGTCATCCCCGAGGTGATTTATTACAAGAGGCACCAGTATGAGCCTCCCATAACATTTTTATCTATTGTACGTTTCCTGAGAAATGGATTTTTAATACACCATTATCACGACAGCATTATCATCACTACTCCATGGTATATTAATTCAACCATGTTTGTGGCCCCTCGAGTTGATAGTGATAGATAAAAGTTCTGGGGAACACAAAGAGGGCGAAAAAGAAAAAAACATTATAACTTAACTGGAAAGATGCAGCAAAAACAGATGAAAGGTTAAGTAACATGAAGAACATAATAGTAAAGAGCCAAGGTAGGTTAGAGTAAGGAACCAGAACGCCTGCAAATCTTGTCCAGGAGACTCGTGTTAATCTCAACACACACGCAGGCTGAATGGTAGAGGGGAAGTATCTGTGGTGCGTTCAGAGAAACCATGAGCAGCCTAGTTTGAATGGAAAACAAGAGTTGCTGCTGAGGACTAGTCGAATAGCAAGTTGGTAAGCTAGGAAGATAGACAATTATGTGGAAAGAATGAAATTTGTGTTAACTTTGAGACTTAATGTCTACAGAATGTTAAATTAACACATGCATTAAGCATTGATTGTCCCAGCTAAATCTCAATAGGAAGCTGACTAACTGGAGAAGTATCAAGGGTCTAGTTACACATGCATATCTGAGCTGCTGGCCCCGGACACTCTTGAAAAGAGGCAGGAATTGAGGATGTCAACTATAGTGTTAGGCCTTGGCTTGGTTTTCAACTGAGCTCAGCTTCTTACTGTTTATGTTAATAGACAATTTAATTAAATCTCTAAGCCTCAATTTCCTCATCTGTAAAATGGTGATAATATAGGGATGTGTGAGATTGAATGAGACGGATAGCTTTTGTGAGGTTCTTACAAATTCAAACATGGTGAATACTTACCTAATGCTTACTAATAATAACAGCCACAGAGTCTGTTTCAGCCACGTAGTACAAGTTCAGTTTCTTTCCCCCCATATTGAGATGCCATGTAAAATGTTAACTAATGTTTCACTTCTTTTTTTTTTTTTTTTTTTTGTAGAGACAGAGTCTTACTTTATGGCCCTCGGTAGAGTGCCGTGGCCTCACACAGCTCACAGCAACCTCCAACTCCTGGGCTTAAGCGATTCTCCTGCCTCAGCCTCCCGAGTAGCTGGGACTACAGGCGCCCGCCACAGCACCCAGCTATTTTTTGGTTGCAGTTCAGCCGAGGCCGGGTTTGAACCCGCCACCCTCTGTATATGGGGCCGGCGCCTTACCGACTGAGCCACAGGCGCCGCCCTAATGTTTCACTTCTTTAAGAAAAATTTGGAAAAACACTCTTATACTTATTTTTAACCTTACTACAGAGAAATGACAGTGCTTCTAATTCTGGCTGCACGATCCACTAATCCTTTTAAAAGGATTAAATTGTTAACATACACATTAGGAAAAGAACTTAAATCTGGTGTTTCCTGAATTCTTGTTTTGGTTCCGATTAATATATTTAAAATTTTTAAGAATGAGTTCAAGCCAACAGTAGGTATAACCAAAGAGTTAATAAGGAAATTAAATAAGGGTTCTCGTTCACCACGTGTTTTAGTGATCGAGATTTTACTATAGCCGGAGCTTCTACTTGTTTTTTCTCCCCAAATGTGGCACTCGGTTTTATTTTCAAATGCTGACATAAATCTATTTTAGTTTTCTATACAGTGTAATATAGTGCAAAGAATACAGACTAAATAAAACCCCAAGTTAAATTTTCCCTGCCATTTTCTAGCTTTTGTATGCTTTTGAGTAAATGTAATAAATCTGTATCCTTGAGCTTTGCTTTCTGTAAGATAGGGATTGTCTTGATACTTAACCCATACATTTCACAAAGCATTGAGGATTACATAAAATACTACATTGGAAAGCCTTTTTTATAAACCCTTCTCAAAGTGTGGTCCATGGATCCCTGGAGGTTCCAGAGATCCTCTCCGGAGATCCCTGTGATCAAACTATTTTCATAATACCAAGATGTAATTTGCCTTTTTTTTATGTGTTGACGTTTGCACTGATAGTGCAAAACCAACTGTGGATGAAACTGCTGGAACCTTAGCCTGAGTGGAGTTAGTGCTGCCAAACTGTCCTCGAAGTCACTGTGGCCTGCACCTCCTCATAGGACAGTAAAGATGAATATCCCTGATTAAGCAGTAGGAATTGTAAAGTTTCTTTTATCTTGACCCTGAGCAGATGTTTTCTTTTCTTTTTTTTTTTTTTAAGCAGTTCTGGCCAGGGCTGGGTTTGAACCTGCCACCTCTGGCATATGGGGCTGGTGCCCTACTACTTGAGCCACAGGCTCTGCTCCATGTTTTCTAATAGTCTCTGTGAAGAAGGGGGAAGCATACTTAAAGCATCTCTGCTATATCTAATTGCTCAAGGAAATAAAAGAAAATTAAAAAAAAATTATGGTTTCCAGGAAAAGTACTGGTCAGATTGAATTAAAAGCTGAAGTAGGCCAGTGAGGTGGCTCACACCTGTAATGCTAACACGCCGGGAGGCTGAGGTGGGAGGATCCCTTAAGCTCAGAAGTTTGAGACCAGCTTGAGCAAGAGCGGGACCCAGCTTTACTAAAAGTAGAAAAAAAATAGCTGGGTATTGTGGCAGGCACCTGTAGTCCTAGCTGCTTAGGAGGCTGAGGCAGGAGGATCACTTGAACCTCCAGGAGTTTAGGTTGCTGTGAGCTAGGCTGATGCCAGCCACGGCGATGTAGCCCAGGGCGCGAGAGTGAGACTCTGTGCGGGAGTGGGTAGCTGTGTGTTTCAGGGAACACAATTTATTCTTAACAGAACGGTAAACAGATAAACTATGGTTATTCAGATAGGGGTATTAGGCAGACATTTTCTGCAAAATAAAGTGAGATTGTCATTTTAACAGAAAGATTGGACAGTGTTTGTTGTCAGCAATAAAATTCAAGCTTTCAAGTGAAAATGAAATTTTTAAAAAATTGCATACTCCACTGTAAACTTGACAGCTTCCTAATACTTAAAGACTTTTCTTACGAGCTTGTGAGTGATACTAATGAATGTGATTTTTTTTTATACTGAATAGTGAAATGTGTCAACATTTGGAAGATCTGTATAACTCTGTGAACTAATATTTTCCAAATGACCAATGCATGATGTTGAGTAAAAGATTCATTCAAATTATAGGAGAAACCAAAAAATTTTAATGTAACCAAGTATGAAAAATTCTGTGATATGGTTTAGATTTAACCATTAAGAAACCACCACTTGTTGAGTTTTGGTATAGTATCAAAGGAGAATAATCAGAGTTATCTAAAAAGACTATTAAAATACCTTTCCCTTTTTTTAACTATATATCTACATGAGGCTGGATTTTTTTTTTCAATATATTTCAACACAATATATCACAGCAGATGTAATGAAGAATCAAATGTGAGAATACAGGTGTGTTCTTTTAAGCCAAACATTAGAGAAATTTGCAAAAATCTTTTCTCACTAATCTTTTTGCTTTGGAAAATGTAGTTGTTTTCACTAAAGTATTTATGTTAACATGTGATGGATTTATTATTACTTTAAGTGGATCAATAAGAATCTTTTAAAATATTCTGAGTTTTATTTTCTAATATGGTAAAACCTATAGACAGAACTCACATAAACATCAGCTCTTTGGAATCCTTGGTAATTTTGAGGCGTTTACAATGGTCTTGGTATTACAAAGTTTGAGAACCACACTTCTAAAGTGTTAAAATTAGATTTGCTTATGATTTTTATGGTTTGCCAATGCATGAGATCGCCATCTCGTGACAAAATAGGGAAATGCAGGTATTTTTGTAAAGCTCAGCTTCAAGGGCCTTGGCAGGATTGCTAAGGATTACTTGCTGGAAATTTATCAAGAGATGAAAAAGACGTATGTTCAGATTTCCAAGAGTTATATCTTAAGATATATGTGCCCCAAATATTAATTTTCAGAAGGCAGGCAAACCAGTTAAGTAAATGTTTATTTTAAAAGGCCAGCATTGGTTTGGGGCCAATCTTTATTAAGAACACATTTAGTGGGCGGAGCCTGTGGCTCAAGGAGTAGGGCGCCGGCCCCATAGGCCGGAGGTGGCGGGTTCAAACCCAGCCCGGGCCAAAAACTTCAAAAAAATAAACAACAAAACACATTTAGTTTCTGTGTTCAATATATGTATTTCCCAGTATACTGATCCTCTTTGTACGCGTTGTTACAGGTTATGGAACGTGTGTTTTACTGTGCAGTATAATGATAAATGTTTGTGGTGGTATTTTACTGTGATGGAGTATAAAGTCCTCCCTTATCCACAGGGAATATATTCCAGGATCCACAGTGGATACTAAAACCTCAGACAGCACCAAATCCTATATATAATCTTTTTTTCCTATGCATACATGCCTATGATACAGTTTAAATTATAAGTCAGGCCCACTAAGATATTAACAACAGTAAGTAATAAAATGGAGTAACTATAGCAATACCCTGAAATAAAAGTTATGTGAATGTGGCGTCCCCCTCCCAATACAGTCTTTTCTTAACCTAGTTTTGGACCCTGGTTGACCTCCAGTAACTGAAACCATTGGAAGGGAAATTGTGGACAGTGGGACACCCCTGCTTTGTCACCTGTGATTGACATAATGTTCAGTCAGCATTGGTAACACAAACTCTGATGGTAATATCCGTCTGCAGGGAAGTGTGATCAGTTTTTTATGATGTGGAGTTTAGGCCCACAGCCTGGTGATGAATTTGCCTTTGCTATCCTTAACTACTATGTCCTGTAGTTCTGTGTGATGTGTCCTGTATAAACATGCAGAGCATAAACATTGCTCCTTGCCTTCTACTTTCTTGAGGACTGCAATATGCAGGGTAAATATGCACAGCCATGTAGAAGGACATACAGACAAACAGAGCCGAAGCTGAGTCATGAGTAGTGCAGCTGCAAGAAGCAGGCTCCTGAATGATGAACATTTAACGCTGTGGAATAGCTTCAGCGCGTCTGTTTTTGCACCGATGAGCTCCGTGCAATGGAAGGAACCTCACTTCATTTTTATTCAGCTAGAATGAAGGCCCACTGGCCAGTTTTTTGACTCAATTCAGCTGATTGTTTTCAAAATAACCTGTTCTTTTCAAGCACTTGTGTGTAGGGACAGCTGTGCTCTGATAAAATGACTGTCAGCCCATACCCTGAGTACTGTACTGATTTTCTTCCTATAGTCTCCATGTACCCGGAGACCCTGCTGCTGAATATTTTAGACATCCGCATGAATAATCAGACTGCCCACAGGAGAGCCAGGCGCTTGTTTGTAAGGCTTAAATCCCATCGAGATGATACCAACTCCAACTCTGTGCGCCAATGTGAAAATAATAAATACCCACGTAAGAGTTCTTAATCTGGATTGTCTTTGAATAGCCATAGATGCTTTGAAATTGGATGCCAAACTTTACATGGGGGTGGACGTGTGTGTTTGTGTTTTTGAGAAAACTCTAGAGCTTTTATCAGACTCTCCAAAGGGCCTGTGACCTCATAAAGGCTAAGAACCACTAGACAATGCTTTATAGTTTTGAAAGTGCTTCTCCATACATTTTTATTGGATCCTTCCAATGATGTTGAGGAAGGCTTGGCAGCCGTTCTCTCTCTCTCTCTTTTAACAGAAGAGCAGGACTAAGAGCTTTAAGTGGTTTTTAGTTTCGCCCTGTAGGCACGGGGAGCCATTGAAGGTTTTAAGCGAGGAAGTGGTCTGATCAGTTTGTCCTACAGAGAGCTCACCCTGGTGCTGGTCCAGAGGATGTCTTAGGGAAGCAGGAAGCTGGTTGAGATGCCATTTGGAAGATCAAGTAAGAAAAGATGCTTAGTTCTAACCAAGTTTGTGGCAGTCAGATTGGAAAAGAGGGATGGATTTGCAAAACAGTTGAAAGCCTTGGGATTTGTTTACCGGTGTTGTTGGACGGAGGGAGCTGGTAAAGGGGGAGCAAGTGTTCGAAGATGGACTTCCTGGCTGGAGTGATCGTGTACACAGAAATGGGAGGAGGAGGCTGGCAACTCCCTTCATAGAAGAGCATTGACTTAGTTTTAACACTTTTTATTTTCAAGAACTGATGGGGCACCCAAGAAGAAAAGACCAGTAAGGTAATTGGAAGTGTTGGTCTGGGACTGATGAGGTGAGGATGACCTTGCTCCAGTGAGACGTGGAGAGTGGTAGGGGTGAGACAGTGAGAGGTCAGCTAGTGTTTGGCTGGAGTGATGGCCTCAGGGAAGCCCAGGGAGATCTGAGTGGCCAAGGAATATCACTCATTTCCCTTCTCTGTATTTCTGAGTTGAGAAGTCGGGATTATATATATTTCTTGATTATCTTTATTTACTATCAGATTATTTCATTTTTACTTCTTATGGACTTGTAAATTCATGAAATGGATGGGTTAAGGGTACTCCCCTGCAATCTCAGCCATCTTCCCGGTCGTTAGATATGGACATTGACACTTCATTGAGCATATGTGACTGCGGCCCCATTCCAACCTTACACACCTCCCCGCCTTACCTCCCTAATAACATTCTGGAGCCTCTGGGTTCATCTTTTTCTTAGTGATTCAACACGAATTCTCAATGAGTAGAGCGGTCCTTTTGATGGCTTTACTAATACCTAGATCTCATACAATAGTTCCTCAGATCTCTAAACTAAAATGACCTTCTTCGTCCTTTCACTTGAGCTGTGCACACAGATGCCACACCTAATAGATCTGCTCCACTTCCGACATTTCAAACTTGATTAGTCTTCTCTTTGAAACAGCCTTCTAACTCGTGTCTGCCCCAGCCCCCTGTTTCTCCTGAACCCGTCTTCTCTGCTGTTCCATTCCTTGTTCTGTCCTTGTTTTCCAGTGTGGGAAGCCAGTGGGAGGAGGAGGCTGGCAACTCCCTTCAAGTTCCTGCCTGTGGACTCAGCCCGGAAATAATCAGATGGTTCACTAGTGATTTTACTTGCCCTCTGGACTCCCTTACTGTATTCTTTGAGAATTTCCAAGTCAGGTTCTTTCCCTCTTGTCTGTTTTTTTCCCCCTGTTACTTATAGACAGCTGGGCATTGTTAGTAAACCTCAACAAAAACTGGGGTAGTTGGATCAATACATATATGTTGAGTAAAGAAATCTATCAGATTCGTCCCCACCCACCCAGGGAGCGGGGGATCTTAGGACTGTGTTAAAGGAAAAAACATCAGGATTTCACTTGAGTTAACATCGTACCAGCTCAAATAGCTCAAGCTAAGTTCACATTTGTATATGTGTGCTGTGTGGGCTGATAGTGGTTAGAAATTTGGGACCCTCTTTCTTTTATATGTATTAAAAAATCAACCTTTTTTTCTCTTGCAGGTGTACACTTGGTAAAATCTTAATAAAAATTTCCTGCAGATATTTACTCTCTGCGAGTTAGGGACCGGACTGTGTGAATGCTATCTTTTTTTTTTTAACTTCTAAAGTGTGAGTGATATTTACTTATTTTATTTTTGTCAGTTGTTTCCATGGTTCATGAATTCTTTATTACATACGAGTCATCCATTGGATGGAGAATCATTGAACTTGTAAGTTTAGGACATTAGTTAGAATAACCTGAACAATGTGCTTAACTTTTGGGCCCTTAATTTAATTTAAAATTAAATGAGTCTTATGATGGCAAGCTTCACAGATCCTGCCTGCCGGGCTTTCGGAATGGAAATGTGTGTTTCTGTGTGTGGGAGGCTCTTTTGTTTAGTTGGATAGGCTGGGCAATCTTTGCCTAAAAACACTCATTGTTTAGAGAGCATAAGTATCTGAACATAATGTAAGTGAGAAGTTTCATTGGAGATTGAACCACTGACTTCCAAGAATATAACAGAGTGAGTGGAAGTGCTGTGAACAATGCCTTCCTTATTTTCTTTAAAATATCCATGAAATTGTCTGAAAAAGAAACAAATCCCCAGAAGTAACCACAATGAGTGTCAGGCACTGAGCCCATTCTAGCTTCTGGAAGGCATTTTTACATTCTTTCCTGTGGTTAAAACCAGATGGAGTTGTCCCTTCTTCAGCCTGATT
This sequence comes from Nycticebus coucang, assembly GCF_027406575.1. NCBI lineage: Eukaryota > Metazoa > Chordata > Mammalia > Primates > Lorisidae > Nycticebus > Nycticebus coucang. The sequence goes on along the minus strand of NC_069785.1, from coordinate 119,999,996 downwards.
CCTCCTCCCCGTGTGCCATTTTCTGCCTCTAGTGAGGGACTCCGTTCTCCCTGTACTGGCCTGTTTTTCCTTTTGTTCATCTCCAGCGCTGCTGGTCGTTTGGCTGCCAACCTTCTTCTCTGACTTGCTCAGCTTCTTGATGGGACGCAGGGGACAAGGTGGACACTGTTGTCATTGAGCTGAGTCCTGGCTCCCATCAAGTTCTGTACTGGTCCATGACCTTAGGTCAGTGGTTTTCAACAGGTATCCCACGAGAGGATCTTGGGTGTGCTGTGAAAATTTTTAAAGATCATTAATTGTTTTCAAAAGAAGTTCAAAGTATGTCCTTTTTTTAACTTTTTTTTTTTTTAATCAACATAATTTAAGTGTGCCATGGAAATGTATAGGTTCAAATGTGACAGATTAAAAAAATGTTGAAAAACACTGCCTTAGGTGCTGCTTAGAAGTTAGGAGGCAGAATTTGCATCTGCTACCAGTCTTCCTTTGGCTCTGCTGTGAGCACTAGGGTGTCTGCAAATGCCTCTATCACTAATGTGGGGTTTTGTTTTCTCTCCTGTTAGACTATAAGCTCCATGAGGATGGGGGGGAAGACTTTGGGGATGGGGGTAAATTTCTTCTTATTGGATTCCCCAGCACTCAGCATTATTGCTGGCTCAATGGTAAGCACTGAAGAAATTTGTCAAACTCATTAATAAAATTCAGTTGTTGGGAAAGATGTTAAACAGTGCTCAAGTGTAGTAAGCCCCGAAGACCAAGGTCAGCAAACAAAGGCCAAGGATATAAAAAAAGAAACCAAAGCACCTATTTACAGATGAATAATCAAAACAAAATTCTGCAGCTCCAAAACAAAGGAGTTGTAGAGATCTGTGGCAAAATCTTTCTGAAACAGATTTGCTTTATGAAATAAGATGTTGGGAAAGCTCTGCTTTGTAAACTCAGTTAGGTACCCGGAGAGGTTATTACATCTTGTAAATGAGAATTTTTAAAAAGGTATAATGAATGAGAACAACAATGAGTAAAATGAATCTTCATTGTACATAATAAAAAGCAGACTTTACTTAGAAAACTCAGTTAATACGGGGTAAACTTTAGGAAAGTGCTCAGACCGCAACAGAGAAGTCTGAAAAGACACAGATCCAACCTGGAATTGATAGGGATTATTGTGGAAGGACAGGAAAAAAACAAAGGAATCAACTGCGGTAATGATCAGAGGGATTTTTTTTTTTTTAATCTTATAATATAGAAGGAAGAGTTTGTAATTATAAACCAACACTGAAAAATATTATAATTTTTTTTTTTAAAACTAGAAAACCTGTAGGCAAAGTAAGGAAATATAAAAGTTCTAACTTGTTTGTCTTTCATTCAAAGGAGCCTAAAGTGATCTTTTGGGGTTATATTGAGAATAAATGCATAACATTTGAAAGTTTAATGTAAGTTTTTTATAACTAATAGAAGTAAAAAGACCAACATGCCTGTAAAAATCAATACAGAAAACAGAATGAAATAAAACACCATAATCCCACCCAGCTACTATGGAACAGGTTACTTGTACATTCCTTTCCTTAGCAGATCCTATAAAATACATTGACAACTTGGGCAGCGCCTGTGGTTCAAAGGGGTAGGGCGCCAGCCCCATGTGCCAGAGGTGGTGGGTTCAAACCCAGCCCTGGCCAAGAACTGCAAAAAAAAAAAAAAAAAAAAAAAAACTCTCTCTCTCTCTCTATATATATATAGACAACTTTCATAGGGATTTTGTAGTCCACTGAGAGATTTTTCCTCCCTCAAAAAAGATTAGGTTTATAAATATAATATACATACATACATATATATAAACTTATAACTAATCTGATTCTTACAAATCATAACATTCCTTTTAAACAACCGTGTGGCCGAGGCAGACCACATAAGATACTGCCTAAGCTTTTTGCAAAGGCATATGATCCATTTACTATGGCACGTGGTGAGCACCAAAGAAATATTTGTTTGGGGAATGAATGAAGATGTATATAACTTAACCAGCTATATACTTGGAAAATGTAATTTCATCTACAAACAATAACTTTACAAATAATGACACTGTTTCTCCCCCAATTAAGTTCACTGTGAAATCTGGACAAAACATCTGTCCTGATGTAAGCCTTGGAGAAAGTGTGGAGATTAGCATGCAGTGATGAGCATGCTAATGGTGGTAAATGCCGGGGAAGGCAGCATCAGAAGGGACTTCAATAAGTCCTAATTTTTAGGCCCTCACAAGGTTAATTCCGATTGTTCTTCTGTGTATCTTTCCTATCGGAAAGATTTGGTCACTCTGGTTGAAAAAATCAGAGGTCAACAGAAGTGATTAAGCAGCTAGAAAAATCAACCAGAAAGAAGATCTTAGCATAGAATTTGAAAAAGGAGAAAAAAAATAATTTGAATCTCTCAAAGCCCAGGGAAACAGAAGGATAATTTAGAATGATTTGGAGAGCCGTGGCGCTGATGACATAAAATTGAGTAGAAGAAGTACTTGCCTAGTGTAAGACAGTTCTTAATGGACAGACAGATTAAAGAACCATATAGCATTCCAAGGAAAGTAGTAGAGATGTTTTGATAAAATCTGACACCCCAAAGAAAGGTAACAGCTAGCCTTTATGGAGAACTTACTGTGTGTCCAGCACCCAATATGCATCATTTCATCTCGTCTCAGTCACCTGCAAAGTACATACTTACAAAGTACATACTTACATGAGGATTTAAAGCTTGCTCACGCAGGCTGGTCAGAGGCAGCAGGATATGAATTCTTGTTCCAGAGTTCAGGCCTCATCTCTATACCCTCCTGCCTTCCAGTCATCAAGTTGGGTATGAACAGCTATGTATTGCAGAGATTCAACAGAGTAATCTAGGTGTTTTTCTGTATGCTACATAGGTGATTCTAACAAGCCATTTTTAATTAAGTAAAAAAGTAAAATAATCTCTTATGTATTCCAATCAAAAGTGCACTTTGGTTCAGTCTTCTGGGTGAATGAATCCTTGCAGAAACAAAATTTGTGTATGAAAAGGCTTTCTTAATGCAGATTGGAAATAAATAGATATGAAGCCTCTGGACCCAGTGGAGTAAGTGGCCTCTAACAAGTGCCTGCCTTTCAGGAGGTTTTATATGCCAGAAAGTTAGCTGCATGGCAGTGTCTAGGGAATTGGAGAGATAGACGGGGTTGAAATTCCTTCTTTACCTTCCTTTTACTTCTTATCTCAAATAAATCACCTGAGTTCTCTGGATAACAATGCTACTTACCTCCTGGGGTAGAGGAGTTAATGCGATAGTGTATAGATAACTTGCATATAAGCTCACAGCTAGTCTGTATGTAAAGAGGGCGTGTAGGTAAGCGTATGTATATGAAAATAATACATATAAAATGCTTAGCTCACTGCCTGACGCATAGTGAATGTTCACTTGAAAGGAGCCGGCATTATTATTATTTATTGTTCAGGTACGATCCTCAAGTAGATCCTTTAGAAAGTATAGCCCAGTGGTACTATAGGTGGTAAGTTTTAAGAAAGATTTTACTTTTGTACATTCCTTTCAGATTACATATTTAATAGTAAAATTTCACCCTCTATGTACCCTTTTCACAATTGGGGGATTTACCGAATGCTTTGGTGTTTTAAATGCAGTCGTTTATCCACCAAAAACGCAGCTTAGGACAAATTCAATGGTCGCCAGCTCTAATATGTTAAGCAGGCAGAGCCTGCTTTTCATATTCCTCATCTCTAAGTGCTACCAACTGACACGCGGTACTAAATGTGCAGATCTGGGTGCGGAGCAAAACAGAGCTGGGGAGAGGACTCGTTAATTTGTATTCTAGATGGAAATCTCAAATTAGTTTCCAAGATTTTTAAATGGATTTTTAAATGCTGGGCACATAGGAGATTGAGTTCATATTAATATTTATAAGGTTGGAGAAGATATTTAGTGAAATATTTGTATAATTTAATTTTGGTCATAATCAAGTAGGAAGCCATAACAGTTTGGTGACTGTTTTGTGGTTCACACACAGTCAAGGAAAATCCTTCTGGAAAAACCCCAGAGGACAGATACATGCCGAAAAAGCCCTTCTTTGCTGGAACCCAGAAGTCAGAGGTTATTTGTATGTGAATTTCTGGGTTGGATTGTTTTATGTTAGTTTTGTTTAAATTACTTAATTCAGAAATCAGCATTGATAATGATTTTTTTTAAAAGCATTTATTGACAGTTCTGCAGAAGTCTGTAATCTAGCTGCTTTTATATTCTTTATTATACAGAACAGCTCCGTAGGTTCATAGAAAACCTGCTTCCTGTAGTTTTGCTTAGGGCTAATTGAGTTTAATGTAGTTTTGTGTGCAGAAGGTATTGACTTGTGCATAGTATTTAATTTGTGTAAATATGTGTGTATGTAATGTTTTGCCCCTCTGAGTTTTATTTTAAATGTAACCCTTGAAACTGGGATAATAGAAATTCTTAGCCTAGGCCTGCTAGCAATTGCAGGTGCCAACGGTTTAAACTGCTGTAGAAATACAATTATGAGCAGCCAAGAGCAAATCTTGTTTTAAGGTCCATGTGTAATGAATGCCTGTTAGTATCATAGAATACAATTAAAAAGAGGTTTACCTCTCCTAAGCTCTGATTGGTTCTTTTTGATGGAAGTGGAGAGTCCCATGAGTAGAATGTGGATTCAGCTCTTGGTGATTTAGACTCCAGTGAGCCTGGCATACTGCAGGCTTGGATAAATTCAGGGCAGTTATAGTCAGGCAGAGATGGGAAAAGACTGAAAGATTAATGAGGGAGCTTAAAACAAAGCTTCAAAAATGAGAGCAATGCTCTGCTTGGTCTTATGTAATTGTGCCGAATGGAAGTCAGTCTTGGCTGCTGCTATTTAAAAATTTTAGGAGGTTGGCAGGAAATGTTTGTTTGTTATAAAAATTGGATCTAGAGAATGGTAGTGAAAACCTGAAACAGAGTATCTAATTCTTGCTTGCCTGTATGTGCCCCTCCAAGATACACCCTCATCTTCCTTCATCCTCCTTTTATCAAGCTTCCCGCCTCCCTGCTGCCCTCACCCTCCTGCCCCCTTCTTTTTGGCAAGGATCCTGATTGAGGACAGAGGTCCTGGCCCGGCTGCCTCCAGGAGATGCAGGTCTGGGATGTGCTCCTGGAGGTTGCTCTGGTGCTCTCTCATTTCAAAAAGCCTGAAAGATCAGGAACAAATAGAGGTGTGAGAACCCTCTGAGGACTCAACACAGGTGATTATTGGTCACCTCTGGCTACTGGGAGTTCCAGAAACAGAGCTGTTTCTGGCTGATGGTTTTGAGTAGCAGTTCTGTAACACTTCTTCTGTAGAACTTAAGGGATCCTAATGACTTTAAAATGCTTTTTTACCTTTGAAAATCCTTTTAATAGATGCTCTAATGAACCTTTCATTTATGTGATGGACACAGTTGAGCTCTGCAGCGAAGCTGGTCATACTGTTAATGTGAGGCTGGGCACTTGGGGAGAGAGCAGCTCATAAATAACGTGGTGCAGGTGCATCACTTCTGAAATCCGGAGCTTGCCAACACCAATGAAGAAGAGCTGTCTTGAAGGAGAAACTGCCAAGGCACAAGCAAAGTCTTCAGGCTTCAAGACGCAACACCAGCCTTTTAACTTTGCTCTCTCTGGTTCCTCTTCAAGGAGTTTGGCGCCACCTACAGGAAACAGGAAGCACGATAACCTGTTCTGTCTCAGCACCTGGGTTCTATTCCATTGGTCATTCCTTTTGTTTTTTATAAATGTGGTCACTGTTTCATCATGTAGTACTTATCAGGCTTGTTCTTGGTTATGGCATGGGGCTAAGCTCTGTGGAACAAAAGGTTCCATCTGCACTCCTCAGCCTTAATTGCTCTTTTCAGTCTCTCTCTCTGCTGTCACGCACTTTCCCACAGACACACCCACGAGAGAGCAGAGTGACCAGCTGGGGCCTGGCAGGCCATGGCACGTCGAGGTGCTGCTGACCTCTGCACTGTTCTGCCTTCTTTCGCTTCTTGCAGAGAGTGGGGCATTCAAACCCATCCTTTTTATTGTTGATGTTGTTTATTTGTTTTTATTTGTCTTATTTGGAGGGAAATGTTAAGACGTTGGGTGGGGGGGGGGAACAAACCTACACAGCAAAGAAAGTTCAGGATGCGTGATGAGTTCAGAAAAGTCTAAAGGAAGACACATGATTACTTTTGCAGGTGCGTTAAGGATGTTGAAGAGATAATGAGGATCAATTATTTTCATTCATCCGTATCTCGTAACTGTATCACTGAATTAAGTTCCCCATTGTTTAAACTAGAGTGATTTGGCTTAAAAGGAGTTAAGAACAATGCAGGGTTTTTCTCTTTACTATATGAATGACTGGAGCTCTTTTTCTTTTTGCTCAGTACCTCTAACTCAGACCCTATCCTGAATTCCTGCTGGGTCCTATGTGTGGCTGTCCCTTCTTCACCCCTGGAACACCCAACTTACATATCCTAGGCCAAATCCATTTTGGTCTGAAATGGATTGACCCCATTTTGGGGTCTGTTTTCATATCTCTAACCTTAAAGGAACAACAAAAACCACTGCACGTAATCGATTCTCCTGTACTATGTTTGTATGTTTTTGTTTTCCTTGAGTAATACCATAATACATCCACTGTCCTAGGAAGTAACTCTTAAGTTATCTTTAGCACCTCTTGACTACTGAAGTCCACATCCGTCTAGTCCTTTTACTTTACCTTGATAATGTTTCTTGAATTTCCTTGTTCTGGGATTGAAGTTGTGCTTTATTAGCAACCATCGTTCCCGCATCTGGAATGTTCTGTGACTTCTTCCAAGTCACTTGTCTTTAGAAATTTTTTTTTAGTTGTCTTCCAGCAGAGTTGGGAAGTGGCTATTGGCTAGAAAGAGCTATCTAGTCAAGTGAGATCAGATACCATCTCTATCCTCCTGTTAAATTATGCTATGGAATTTCGAGACTTCTGTTTTTTGATATTGTGTTAGGTTTTTATTTAAACATCAGGAGGAACTTTAGAGTAAGAAAATATATTGGTGGTTTAATGGGGAATGTCACACATGTGTGCTGCAAGATTACTGATAACAATATTTCATATATTTCTACTAAATGTTTTAAAAGTTGCTCAGAATATATAGTACATTTCTCCTCAGAAGGTACACAAATGGCCAATTAATTAGCATGCGAAGATACTCAGTATCATTAGTTAGTAGAGAAATGGAAATCAAAACCACAGTGAGATACCATCTCACACCCACTAGGATAGCTGAAACTCGGAAAAGAAAGACAATAATAAGTACTGACAAGGATGTGATGGTGTCAGAGGTTACGGGTGGTAGTGTAAAATGGTGCAGCCAATTTGGAAGTAGCTTGACCGTTCCTCAAAGTATCAAGTATAGATTTACCAATACAATCCAGCAATTCCACCCCTAGCCAAGAGAATTAAAACATGTGCCTCTGCAAAAGCATGTACACGAATGTTCATAGCTTCATTACTCATAATAACCAAAAAGTGGAGACACCCCAACTGTTGATTAATTGATGACTGGACAAATAATATGTGGTGCCTACATACAGTGGACTTACGCCGCCATAAAAAGGAGTGAAGTATTGATACGTCCTTCTATAACACGAATGGGCTTTGAAGGGCATTGTTAAGTGAAAGACCCCCCCAAAGCTCACATATCGCCTGATTGCCTTTTTATGAAATCTCCAGAAAAGTCAAATCTGTAATGACGGAAAGTGGATGAGTGGTTGCCAGGGGCTGGGCAAAGAGAAGCAGAAGAGACTGTTGATGGATGTGAAGTTTCTGTGGATGGTGATGTTTTGAAATCAGTTAGTGGAGCTAGTTGCACAATTCTACGAATATACTAAAAACCACTTCTGTGGTATGTGAATTGTATCTCAGTAAAGCTATTTTATATACAGAGTGGCCATAAAGTTTGTGTAATTGCACGCTATTTTAAATCGCACGTGAACTTGACAGCCACCCTTTATATAAAATAGGGCTATATCACATGGCGAGGTCATCCGTAGCCATATGCGATCGAGCCTGTGTCTAATCCATCTTTGTATCTTCCAAAGTACTAAACTTTGCCCTTGTAAGCCTTTGATGAATGACTGATTGACAGATTCAAAGTAGTTTTATTATAATGGGTGGAAGACATTTTTTGGCAAGCGCAATAGGAGAGAGGGGAAGAAACAATGGCCAGGAGTGGACGCTTCTGTTCTCTCGGGCTGACTGCCGGCCGTCCTGTCGTTCTGTCATTGATCGGATGTCAGTCTGATGGGACCGCACTACGCTTTGACGTCAGCTAGATGGTGTACTTCTTTTTTCTTCTGAGTGATAAGTTGGCAAAATATACTTTAACAACTGTATGTTATGAGGATGACGCATGAAGCCAGTGCTCTGTTGTGACCTTTATTTTTATGAGCTGTGAGAATTAAGAACCTACCAGTTTTGGTTTAATTAAGCAGTAAGACGCAGCAGATGGTGCATTTGTGGGTGATGGTTGCATTCTATTGGTTCCCTCAAGCAGCACTCCTACCCTGTGGAATGTTTCGCCTGGGTATCACACCACTGTCATAAACCTACTAGGGAGACTAACATGTGGTCATAATATAGTCAGGAAATCTTAGAGGGCAGTTTACAAGGGGACCTGAGTACCACAGGAAGTCCTAGACGTTGGCAGCCAGTTGAACTACTAGGATATTAGGGAGAGTAACCGTGACATTATGGTCATAGTAAACACTGCTCGTCTTTACTTTCCAATATTTGCAAACAAGGTATATGAGGATTTTTATTACCCTAGTATTCTTTTGTGTAATCTGGGTCAAACATTAAGCATGCATTGGAATATGATTTGCATGTATTAAGTGCTCTGAGAAGATTCAGTAAATGGAGAAATACTGAATTTATGTCACATTGTTTTATTATGTTTGCTTTTAGTTAAACAGAGGGCCCAGAGAGTGCTCTGCAGTGTGCATTTCCCCCTAAGTACTGAGTGCTTACTGCTTGCATATTTACTCCAGGGTGTTAAAAACGTACATAAGCGGAGAAAATAATGAAATTAATTCAGTGCTTCTCACTGATCATGCAACTCTTCAGGAAGAAAACCTGATTGTTAAGTAGAATTACTTTCTCTTATTGTTAAGAGAGAGAGAGAGAGAGACTATCTGTCTAGTTCAGACTCTTTTCCTTTTACTATCTTTGAAAAACTGAATGGCTTGAAAGCTGGCATAAAACTTATAATTGCACAGTATTTTAGATTCTAAGATAATATGCCTCAATTTTTCTCATTAATGCAATATACGAAATCATCAAAATGAAATACATCCACTTACTGGCTGTAATGTTGTTAAAAGTATGAACTATGCAGATTTTTAAAAATACGCCAGTGGTTGCTGTAGATAGAAGAATCCATTTGTCTCGTGTCTTTGCTACAAAGAAAGACTAGATTTGGAATTCCAGTTAAATCATGAACTTCAAAAATAATATTTTAACAGAATATAATTTCTCTTTGGAAAAGCCCACATTTTATATTAATTTCTTTTCTTGAGTTAAATAAAGAGACTCTATTGATTTTTAGGGGTGTCGTCACTATGCAAGGCATGAGAATGTATCATTGCAGACCTAACTTTTATATTTATCTCCCTCCCTCCCTCCCTTCCTCCCTCCCTTCATTTTTTTTGAGGCAGTCTCAAAAAAAGTCTCACACTGTGCCCTGGGTAGAGTGCCATAGCATCATAGCTCACAGCAACCTCAAACCCTTGGGCTCAGGCAGTCCTCCTGCCTCAGCCTCCTGGGTAGCTGGGACTGCAGGAGCCTGCCCTGACGCCTGACTAGTTTTTCTTTTTTTAGTAGAGATGGGATCTCACTCTTGCTGAGGCTGGTCTCAACCTCCTGAGCTCAAGGGATCCTCCTACCTTGGCCTCGCAAAGCCCTAGGATTATGGGCATGAGCCACTGTGTCAGCCTAACTTTTATATTTAAATAAATGAAACATTTCTTTTCTGGATTCCCATGAACTCAGAATCCTCAAGCACTGATGAATAAACTAAGGTGTAAAGGCTATTTTGCAGTTTTTCTTATAAAATGAAAAGATTATTGACCTTTTAGTGAAAGATTATTGACCAGTATAGTATAGTGAAGTATCTATAAACCTCTACCTGCATAGGAAATGCAAAATAATAACGATTTAGCCTATAAACTATTTAAGATTTGGACAGGAGAAATTAAAAAATTGTATTTGTATGGAAACATACTTTGCTGCAGAATCATTAGTATTTCATTTCTTAACAGAACTGGGGTAGATCTTCATCTAATTAAAACTTAGAAAAGAAGGAACAAAATTATTTCCCATTTACTCAGTGTACGGGTAACTTGCCAATACTTTTGTTGCTCTGTTTAATAGAAATATATAACACTACTCCAAGGAGGCCTCAACAGAAAGATAAAATTATACCCGATAAATTAGGTTTGTGAGGATTATTTATTTTGGTTTTCTAAAATTGGCATTATGTGAATTCTCCATCTTAATGCTTCATTTACAATGATGCTGGATATTTTGCATTGTTTTTGTATTAGAGGAAGTAACAAAATCTGTCAGGATGTGCGTAAACTAATGATTGACACTTTGCACCCGCAGCCTTAATTTCTTGCCTAAGGAGTCTAGGCCTTTTGTTGATCATGGGCTTTAAGCAAAGACTTGCCTTTATAGTCCTGAGTGTGCTACTCACTCACTTGGGACTGTATCATTTAGGAATTCTTTGTGGCTCTAAAAGAGACCCCTTCTAAAATAATTGGTTTAAACAGTAGGGTTTTTTTGTTTTTGTTTGTTTGTTTTTCACCTAAAAGTCTGGAGATGGACAGCCCAGGGCTGGGTGGTGCTTCACCCAGTCTTGAAGAAGCCAGCCTCCTTTTTTTCCTGCTTCCCCATCCTTAACTGGTGACTTTCATCCTGGAGATCATCTCATGGTCCGTGATGGAGCTTTTGCCAGTGCGGCTGCATCTTAGACTGCAGGAAAGACAAAGAAGAACCAGTTTTATTGCCAACCCACACAACACTTCCACTTACAGCTCATGACCCAGATGTGAGGGAGGTAGGAAAAGTTATCTTTTTTGAGGACAGCTAAAAAAGAGAGCTCTGTTACCAAGGATGGGGGAAGAATGGATGTTTGCTGGGCAATTGGCATACTCTGCCATGGTGACCTTGGGCAATTTCATCTCATCACGCCTCAGCTTTCTTGTCTTTAAAAATGGTTGTAAAAATAGTATCTAATTCAAGATCCTATTATTTTGAGTATCCAGTGAGTTAATGCATTTAGCACCATGCCCACCATATAAGTAGTAAGCAATCAGTGTTATTCACTAACATAACTCACTTACCTACGTTTCAACTTAAATATTCACAAAACTTTACTCTGAAGATGAAACTAGAGTTATAATGTCATCTTTGTTAAACAGTGAATTCTCAATGAAATCAGAGGACAAGGAATGTGTGATCTGGTGACTCAGGAGCTGAGTCCTGAGTTATTCCAAAGAATAATAGCAATCACTATTGTTCTTTCTTGCTACTTCCTTAATATCTCCAGGTTAATGTCCTATAGACACAACTTAAAATGTTTCAGTGTATTACAGATTCTTATTGCTCCCTTGCTCACTACCCCCACCCCTCATTTTGATAAGCTGGAAACCTCAGAACAGTGTTTGAATACATCTTTATTACTGTCTATACCCAACAGTCACTTGCAAAATTGTTCATAGATTTCACAAGCCTGTCCCTCCATTTCCATTCTCACCATCTGAATTGAGGCTGTCTTTTCCCCTTGCCTTCCACAGGTCTTTACTACCTACCGGGTAACATCGACACTCCTTGGAATAATATTCATGTCTTCATATAATCTGACTGCAGTAGTAACAGCTTTATCTTGATTCAGCCACACCTCCTGAGTCTCCAGATCACACATTCCTTGTCCTCTGATTTCATTGAAAATTCACTGTTTAACGAAGAGAACATTGTAACTCTAGTTTCATCTTCAGAGTAAAGTTTCATGAATATTTAAGTTGAAACACAGGTAACTAAGCATAGATACGTTTCCGCCTGTAATGTTAGGTGTGATTTCTGGAAACTCTTTTTTAATTTGTTTATGAGGTCAACATATGGACATGTATACTAGCATCCCTGATCATTGCTGAGCGTATAAATGTGAAAGAACAAACACTTTTAAGTAAAAGGAATGGGTGGATGGGAGTTGATGTCTTCCTAATGAATGGGCTAGTTTGTTCAGCAATTTCCAAATATAGGTTTAGATCTAGAGACTCATTATTTTTACTTTGCTAGACAATAGCATTAGCTTAGGTGTTTAAAGTGAATGTTATGAATGTATTTTGCTTCCAAATTAAAAAAAAAAAAAACGTAGTAGGGAGTGTTAGCTTTACTTTTATTAGGGAGAGTGTGTGTGTGTGTGTGTGTGTGTGTATGGCATATGTAATGGGTTGTATAATATAATTTCAAAGCCTTCTGATGCAATATTTTGAAACTAAGTTGGTAGTACAATTAAAACATATCTTCGGTCATAGATTACTTGGCCTTATGCCATTTTCATAGGCAATGTCCTACTTAAATAGCCTGGATTGGCTGAGAAAAATAATTGCTGCTATGAAATAATTTTGCAATTACCACTGTAATTAAGGGCAGTTTGTTAATGAAAGTGCTCGGTGAATAATGACTGCAGGGCACTCCATCCTGCAGCTTCATGCCAGATGATTGGTTCATGTGGTGGAGGCAGTTAGGGAATTAGTGACACAGCTGTCATGGTTACAGGATGGATGTAAATATCCTTTGCAGTTGATGATGAAGAACAGTCATTAGCCTCCTGCCCCTGGGGAACTGGTCAGAAGAACAAAAATAAACTTAACACATGATGGTAAAAGCCATTCCTTATGTCTCCTTTTCTTCAGTAAGAACAATTAACATTCTAATAGAAACTGCGGAGAGCATGTGGACGCGCCCTCCCCACTTTGCAGGCGTGTTAGCGTGATAAATGTTCCTCCCGGTAGGGCATTGGTTGTTCACAGTTTATAACCACTCTTATTAGCTTATGGGCCAGTTAAAAACTGCTCTTTAGAGACCTAGGGGCCCCATTTAAATTTTTCTCGTCCGTCTCCAGGTGTTACATACTCACTTCGACCCTCTGAAGAGGGCCCCTGGATGGATGTTTGCGTGCTGTCTGCATGGCCGCAGGGGCAATTGAAGATCAATTTTCTGTGTTGGCTTCCTTGCCAGTGTAAAATATATATTTTTATAAAGAAGACCTGGATGCTTATCCCTATCTTGCTTTGTAGTTTGAAAAAGTCACCGTGGAAGGTTGAGAAGGCTTCATTTTCTTTCTTTTTAAAATAAGATGTCCTAGGTGTATAAGTGTACTTTGTATTTATATTCATTCCACTCCCTTGGTGTTTTGATGTTGTTTTTCATTGTAAATTTGCTTAAGCAATCTTTTGTGGAGTCATTTCATAACACGCACACACTGTGGTTTTACACGGAGTCGCTCGTGCTCTGCAACTCATTAACTTTTGCTGACTGGGAAGTCAGGATAGCGTGTTGCGTTTTCTCTCGCTTCATCTTGCTGTACAATCACTTTTATTCCTTGTAAAAGATGTTCAGAGAACACTTCCTTAAGCCTGGCTTCCCTCCCTGTCTGATATGTGAAGTCTTCTCCTCGGGGCCCTAGGGAGAGATTGTTGGAGTCGCAGCGTTGCATTAGAGGTGACCAGATGTCCTCACCCAAGGAGTATAACAGTTTTCTGGGTTTTAGCTCAAAATAACTGTTCATGGTAACACTATACATGTTAAGGCCGCATTTATTGCTGCACGTGTCTTGGTGAGAGTCCCCGCGTTTGCTTAATACTACTTTTGGTGCCTGTTTCTCCTCTTGACTTGAGCCAGGGGAGGAGCAGATGGAAGAGACGAGAATTTGGCCTCAGAACTCTGACACGTGCAGCCCAGACCCTGCCTCTTCCTTTCCTCTTCTTTGGCTATTGCAGAGAGAAAAACACTAGCAAGGGTAGGTGTGCACAGAGCTTGTTCTGAGGTTCGAGTGCTTCCTTTGCTGCCGAGCCCTTCACTCTCCCAAGACAAACATCTTTTCTCATTAACCAATGATATGTTGTCACCAACACTTTACGAGCTAACCTAATTGTGATATCAGACAATCTAAGATACTAATTAGCCTACTGGCCTCAAATGGTATGGGTGAGTCTCTGAAAGCCAAAGAACTTGAAGAACCTCACTGACTGAGCATTATATACATGGATATAGATCATACAGATATGATATGTGTGTCATTCATATATAAGTGGTATCTGCAAAGTAGCCGGCAACGTGATATGAAAAATAGAGCCTTACATGGCTGGATACTTTAAAAACAGCACAAATGTTAATATATCTCTTAGTCCAATAAATGACCACTTCTGATTGAAGGTGAGGATTATTTTCAGCCATGGTCCTGGCTGGCAAAATTGTTTGGGTTCGGGTGGGATGTGATTTGGGGAGGATTCTTCACAAACACCCCCACCCCCACCCCGGGTGCAGCAGGAGTGATATAAATTCACATCACATCAACCTTGGGAGCAAGTGGAAAGAAGCAGGCTAGAAAAGACCCTCCCGGTTGAATGTAAATTTCACTGTATTATTATTTATCCTGCTTTTTGCAAAAGCATAAGCTTTTGTGGTAGGTCAAGACAACTAAAATAAGGAAGAAAAAAAGGCAATTGTGTTTTTAATTGGTGTTACTCCAGATACTGGGACTGGGGAACTTCTATTTCTCCTTCAAGAGAGGTGTGACATGCTGCAGTATTTAGAAATTCTAGTTTGTATTCCCATTTTCATTTTGTTTGGTGGTGTTTTGATTTTTTTATTTTGGGCTAAACATATGAGATTTGTGTTTAATTGAATTTCCAAGGCAACTGTATACAAGCACCCTTCAAAAAGTATATTTAAAGATACACTACAGGTTTTCAGGAGAGGTGGCCATGTAAATTTAACAGTCTGCGAGGAGAGGGGGGAAAACAGTTTCTGAGTTTGGATGAGTAGTTGATAGTCCCAAGTAAAACAGAGTCTGTTCTCATGCGGTTTCTGGGTTAGATTGGACAGGAGTTAGAGTCTCATTTTTAGACATAGCAGCTCTTGCTGCATTTCTCTCATTTCTTCAGGACAAGTCAAAACCTTTATCGTTCAGCCTGGGCAACATAGCAAGACCCCATCTCTGTAAAAAGTTAAATTAACTGGATATGGTGGTATATGCCTGTCACCTGCTGAGGAAACTGAGGCTGAAGGTCACATGTGCTGTGATGGTGCCACTGTGCTCCAGCCTGCCTGACAGAGTGAGTCTCTTAAAAAAAAAAAAAAACTTTTTAGTTTATCACAATGAAAAGGTATTTTGTCCCATCCTGTCATTTTGCCATTCTTTCTATCAAAGCAACACTAATTATAAAAATGGAACATAAATTTGTGCTGTTTAATAGGTTTGAGTTTCATTTTGCCTCAGTGGGAAGACTTGCGATTAAAAGAACCCTTTTTCTCCTCTCCCCTCCCCCCTTTTTCTTTTGGTAGAACAGTTAGTAAAAGCGTAGGAAATTGATTTTAGTGTCACAAAGGACATTTCTGACAGGAATGTACTTTGAAATGATTCAAGGCATCTGTTTCTCTTGCATATGCCCAGCGCTGCTGAGAGCTGCACCTAAATTAAGCTGTTTAACGTGTCGGCTCCGAATCTGATCACAATTTACAACCCAGTTGCTTGGTTGGAATTTTCAACATTTCTTGAACTTCCTCCTCTAATTTACAAAACAAGTTCTCGCTCAAAGTGACCATTTGTTCTAAATGCCAATATGTCACGGTCAAAATCGACTTAACTGTAGAAGTTATTTGTTTTTGTGTGGTCATTTTGCCTTTGGAGCGAATCATTGGCACCATTTTTATTTCTCCTGGCAGGGTTTGTGGGTGAATACTGGGTGGGTGTTTTTGTCCCCATTTGTCCTCCACTGGTGCTCTGTCTGGTGTGCAAGCCGGCTCCAGGAATCCCAGTTTTAAGAACTCTGTTTACTACTGTAGCTGGTGTCGTACCTAGGAGGCACTTAATAAAAAAATCTTCATAAATGAATGGAAAATGAACACCTTCCACAAAATGATACCACACAGTCTTAGTCATCGGCCCTTGACTGAGGGTTCACTTGTCTCCCCTGCTCATGTTTCTTAGAAATCAGCGAGGTTCACTTGTATTACTGATAGTGAAGCCTATCCTTTGCAGTTGAAGGCCAGGAACCATTATGCTTTGTGTGTGATTTTTTTTTTTTTTTTTTTATACGAATCAAAGAGATGATTTACTGGGGAGGAGGAGAAGTGACTATGTTGATGCATAATAGGGACCTGAGCTCATTCAATCCATCATCTTCTCTCCCCAGGGTGTATCCGTGAGCTCTGAGTAAAGCGTTCAAGAAGGGCTTCTGCTCTTGCCCTCCCGGTGCTTGTGAATCTACCACCGGCTGAAGTCGGGTGGCATTTGCACAGGATTAGCCTGATGGCTCGGTGCCCTGTAGACTCACTTGGTTGACTGTGAAGCTGAACGGTCACTCTTGACTAGACGTGGAGAGTATTATCCATAATGTTGTTACCTACATCTCGCATCTCTCTGCAGTTCTGGGTGACTGTATTAGTGGGGGTAGACAGCTTCAGACACCAGTGGCTTGGATATATAGAAATTGTATTTCTGGGCGGCACCTGTGGCTCAGTCGGTGAGGTGCTGGCCCCATATACTGAGGGTGGCGGGTTCAAACCCGGCCCCGGCTTAACTGCAACCAAAAAATAGCTGGGCATTGTGGCGTGTGCCTGTAGTCCCAGCTACTCGGGAGGCTGAGGCAAGAGAATCGCTGAAGCCCAGGAGTTGGAGGTTGCTGTGAGCTGTGTGATGCCATGGCACTCTACCGAGGGCTATAAAGTGGGCTACAAAAAAAAAAAAAAGAAATTGTATTTCTTTTACTTGTTGGAGTAGGTGATCCGAGTCTGTGGATGGTAAGGCTCCCCCCAGTCATTCAGTGACTTAGGGTGATGGCTCCTCTGCCTCCTGCTGCGGAGTCCAGCTGGTCCTCCCATTTCAGACCTCCCAGAAGGGGGAAAGGAAAGCAGAGGAGGAGCAGCGCCCCCCTCAGGCACCAGGCTGGAAATGGCACACGTCACACATCACTTCTGCTCACAGGGGTTACAGGAAGGGTGGGGAACTCAGAGTAGCAGCCTGTGCCAGGCTGCATGGAAGAGGGGGCAGTGAACTTGGTGGACCTTAGCCTGTTCCTAACCAATTAGCTGTCCAGCCGCAGCTTTGTTTTGTAAATCAGTTGCTCTTAGACTTTAATAGCTAATACTGTATCTGGTGACCATTCTCCCCTCAAGTTTCTTTGGGTCTAGACTATGTATATAAACGATCATAGTAACAGGCACAGTATCTAGCTCGCCCTCTTCTGGTTAATATCAAGGGGCTAGTACTCTGTACACACATTTTTTTTTTTTTTTTTTGAGATGACAACGTACATTTGTCTGGCGAGTGCTTGCTATTGTATAAACATCTGAATGCTCGCTTCATTTCCTTCTACTTTATTTGTCTCTGGGAAGCATGGTAGAATCGGGACATGTTGGTAGATTTATAATCTCTTCTTCATTTAGGAAGATGCTGTATGTTCTCTTGGTATGCTAGTCACCATACAGGAAAATCCAGAAGGCATGATCACTGTGGTTTGCAAATATTACTGTGTAGGGCGCACAGATGGTCACTGCCTAATGTAAACTTGGGTTTCCACTGGGGATCTTTGTTTAGAAAGAGTTATCGAGGTGACCTGAGGAATTGCCGTCAGTGTTACTGCTTTCTGCTTTTACAGTTTATTTCCTCCAAGGATCTCAAAAATATCTACAGCTGTCTTTCCCCTACTTTGATTAGATTTCAGAAACAGTGGCTGATTTTCTACCCACCCTGTTAGGGAAATTAGACCTTGCATCGCCTCCTGGATGCTTTTGGATGAAATATATCACGATCTTTGAGACATTTAAACCTGTGGTTAGATTAGTCCCCTCCACCACTTTCTTGCTGTGCAATAAATGTTATTTTTAGTAAGGTAGGGCCCAGATGATAGTCATCTAACTTCTTAAGTATTAGCACCACAAGACACTTAATCTTGATTTTATGCAGTCATAAATCACTTTCGGTTTTATTTTGGATGAGGTAGGGGACAAGAAAAAGGGTCCAGTGTAGTCTAAGTTCTTTATGTAGAAAGCAGTTTTATTTTAACTACTCTACTTTCGTTATGTTTTGTTGTTCTACTGATACTGAATAAAGTAGGAGTAGGTATTTCTTGAAGTATTTTTCTGAGTATGATTTCCTATAGCTGCAGTCCATGATGTCAGCTATCTTGAGGCTGCTATTAATGGGCGAGTCCATTGCAGCGGTGTATTTATACAGCATCCTACCCCCCAGTAATCAAAACAGGAGATGCTTCAGTGTAGAACTACTTGCTAAAGATGATGGAAAGTACACCTCTCTAGGGGTGATATTAATCTCTTTTCAATGTCTTGTGAATGTGTTTAATGTCTAGGGCATGTTAAATTGAGTTACCCAAAAATAGAGTCCCTGAAATTTAAATAAAATGGCATTGGAGCAAGAAACTGATCCTTCTTTTTTTGATAGGTAACCAATTGCTGCCTCACCTTGCTCACTTGTATGTAGCATCTCACGTGGCCGTCCCTACACTGTCACATCGTTCGCACACTCCCCATTTATATTCCTGTCTTCCCAGCACACTGGGAGCTTCTCGTGGGGACGGAATCTTTTGCAGTCACGGTCACCTGGCAAACCTTAGTCAGTAAATAGTCGATGAATGAATTAAAAGACGAATAAATGTATTAAGTAGGAAAATCTTATCCTTCTGCCAATAGGTGAAAACTAATCTGAAGACATTGTCTCAAAGTTTGGACAAGCTGGAATTTCTGTTCTCCATATATAAGGAATCTTTTTGTTGCCTTTCTCTGCCCATATAGTTATTTGATGTTAGTTTTCTTAAACATCAAGAAAATAAACACAGCATGTACTATTGGTTTGAAATGATGAAACTGTTGTTTCATTCACCTCCTTGTAACAACAAAAGCGTTTTATGAGGAAAGGGGGGATTCCTTCCCCTGAGCTGTGTCTGTCTGGTGGTAAGTCACTTGCCCACTCTAAGCCTGTTTACCCAGCTGTGAAACTGGGGTAATCATGAGACCGAACTCACTGGCGCTATTGTAAGACCTGAACATGACACAGTTGGCTCTTGAACAACATGGGTTGAACTACACGGGCCAACTTACATGTGGATTTTTTTTCAGCCAAACTCAGATGGCAAGTACAGTATTCACAGGTTGGGAAACTCCTGGGTATGGACCTCTTTGGGTTCTGCGGGGCTGACTGAGGACTTGAGCATGCACGGGCTTTGGCATCTACCAGGGTCCTGGAACCAATCTCCCCAGTAGACCAAGGGACAGTTGCACTTTGTGTAATACTTACCCAGTGCCTCGCACACAGCTCCCAACAAATGTCATGAAAATAATGATGATGATTATAATTTTTTCTTTGTCTTCCTTGACTGAATCTTTAAAATTTCTGTTGCTTATTTGTTGGTGTGATTTTATTTCATTATACTCTTCAAGGGAACCATTTCCACAGAAGTCATCAAATATTTTATCTTTCAACACCATGACTAGAACTCAGGGAAAGTTAGATGTAGGTCTACACAGTTATGGAAAATAAGAAGTAATAACCACCTTTCTCCTAGCTTTGAAGGGATGTCATATCATGAAGTGGTTGAACTACGCAAAGGGAGTCTTGTTTGTTTTTCCAACATAAAATGTGTGAAACAAATAGAATCTCTTGGTTTCAGGTGATTCTGAAAGCTTGCTCAGAGCAGAGTGAAATGAATGATAAGATGCCACAGACTTTCATGTTACCTGCAAACATTGCTCTTTTTTTCCTTCATTTTAAAGCGGGGATGGCTAGGTCAGACACTGAAATATATTTAGAATTTTCCTCCTTCTAGAAACACCTTCTAATGAAGCAGGTGTTTATTTTCTGTTATGTCTAGGATCTAGTGATAAGGGGAAATACCACCTCACCTGTCTGGAAACCATGTGGTCCATAACTTCAGTTATCTGGAACACCAGTGCTGCTCTGGAGTGAACCAGAAAGGCCTCTTGAGCTCTATCGGAAGATGTCACAAAGCTTTTGCATTAATACCTGTGTTTATTATTCAAAGAAAAGCCCTTGGTATTTCAGTGACAACAAATCTTTCTTAATTTCTTTTTTTTTTTTTTTGAGACAGAGTTATTCTATATCACCCACGGTAGAGTACCGTAGTGTTAACAGCTCACAGAACCTCAAACTCTTGGGCTTAAGTGATTTTCTTGCCTCAGCCTCCTAAGTAGCTGGGACTACAGGCACCTGTGACAACACCTGGCTATTTTTTGTTGCAGTTGTCATTGTCGTTTAGCTGGCCCGGGCTGGGTTCGAACCCGCCAAGTTCAGTGTATGTGGCTGGTTCTGTAACCACTGTGCTACAGGCGCTGAGCCAATCTTTCTTAATTTTACAAACCTGTAAAATTTGTACAAAATCATATCTATCTTAGTTATCTTTTCTCCACCCACCACACCCTGGAGCTAGAAAATTTGAGGTTTGAGAGGTATAGGGGAGGGGCGGAAGTGCTAGGAAATACAAGTAGCCTCAAGTAGCATGAAAAATTCAGTAGTAACACTTTGCAGGAGGCAAATGTTGACTTGAATCAGCAATAAAGGTGAAATTTTTTTTTTTTTATTTTATTCTAAGAGGACGGGTACTATGTAAACTTCCAGAATCTTTCATCAATATCATTTAATTAAAAGCCATGATTCTGGGTAAGCTGCATAATAAATGATTCCAGATAAATTGGAAATTCTCCTTTTCTCTGGTATTTTTGTCTGGCTATGAAGTTGCTCAGAAATAATAATCGTGGCCTTTTACTTTTAAATGTGTCTCTCCTTTTTTGCATATATGATTTTTTTTTTTTTTACCTTATTTTGCCCCCTTGAAGGAAGTAAAATAAACATTTAGGTAGTAGAGAAACTTAAATGTCTTGAATGTTAAGTTCACTGAAGTTGATGTTTTTTAGATTTTAGCATCCCATTCAGCATTAACCCCCTCATCCCAAATACTGAACAACAATAGCAAACTGATCTGCTTCCCTTCCATGACTAGATTTATAAGCTTGAGGCCGGAGATTATTCTCCAGTGAATCGTTAGAATTTAGCACTGTGCTATGCACATTACTCTCACAGCAACCATCATTTGAGACAGATACTGTTTCATCCTCATTTACAGGTGGGGATGTGGAGGTTCACAGAGATCGTGCGGTTTGTCCCGAGTCACTCTCCCAGAGAGCAGAGCCAGAGCTGTCATCTCCCGGTCTGACCCTTTAGCCCACGTTGCTGACTATGCCTAACTTCAAGAGAAGCTTCATATTGCTGGATTTCCCATTCCAGTTTACATAAGAACTGAGATTTGAGTCTCCTGATTAACAAAAAGTGACAGAAAAAAGACTGATTGAAATCTTTTGTTCAACTTCTTTGAATGATTGAATTGGTGGTAACTGCCTGGCCCGAAGAAAATGAACTATTTTAAAAGCACCGATGTTTCCTGATAGATACCTTTCCCCCCCATTCATGCACTCCTTTATTTTCTTTTTGACTTTGACAGAATTCTTGGGTTGTATATTAAAAGGTCCATGGGTTAAAGCGATTCTCGGATGCTTTAAATTGTGCATTGACAATCTTTCTTTGGGTTTTCCTTTTTTAAACTTTTTAAGTGTTGACAATTTTAAAAGAAATGGCATGTCCCTTTAACCCCAAGAACACTTTATTTAAATTTAGTCACTGGGTTAGAGAAAGAATAAACAGAACTTTCACTTAAACGTTGCTGTATCTTAGAAGAATAAATAGGTAGTGATATGATTTATAGCTGGTACAAGAATAAAGAACATGAAAGAAAATTGAAACCTAAAATTACCGGTTTCAGCAGAGCATTTCTGATTTAATTTTAAATTGTGAATACAATTTATGCCTTGCTTAAATGTTTCTTGCCAGGTTGTGGAAGCAAAGCTCTGCCTTTTGTGTAACATGTAGCTCAATTGAGTACTCACTGCCTATATAGACGATTCAAAGCTGAGAGGTGATCATCATGCATATTTATATCTAGCACAGTATTTCAATAAGTATTTTTTGATTGAATGAATAAAAGGAATGAACGAATGCAATTCATTCAAAGACTAAAAAGGTGATGTCTTAGCACTTAGACTATAAGTAACAGTGAGGAATAATGCACCCACAACAAAAAAGTTTTAGGTACTATCGAACCTATATCTTGCTACCAAAAAAAAAAAACAATGTGAAAAATAAAATAGATTACTTTGTAAAAGAATTCACTCTAAGACTACTGTTTTCTATGGAGTCCCCCTAGATCATCTTTGCACTAACTTGAAATTATCCTTCAATGGTCTTTTTAAAAATGTTTTCTAGTATATTTAATGAGTTAAGAGAGACAGACCTAGTGTTAACAGTGGTTAAATATCTGTCCAGGAGGCATCTGCCGCTGCCTATGACTTAAATTCCTCTTACGTCTGAACTTCAACCATGGGTTTTTCCAAGATTATTTCTAGAAAGTAAAACTGAATTTCTTTAACTGATAATAAAATATTTTGCTCCAGCGTATTGAAATTACCTGTTGCGTGTTTGAAACGTTCACCTAATAAGGACAAAAACCTCTCACAGCTCAAAGAAAAACAAAACAGCAAAAACACTTATACGATAGATCCTCTGTAGTTGACCACCTCCTTACATTGAGCTTCTCTTCCTTGAGTTGACCTAACTTTCAGAGACCGGATATGTAGCACAAGTAGGTTATCAATACCATAGGCCTGGTTCCTATGCTGACCACCTCTGTCTGTTGACCAGTTCGTTACACTTCCTTGGGTGGTCAGCTTACAGAAGTTCTGCTGTACTCTCTGTGTCCTTTATAAGGACTCATTTTTTGAAGGTCACTTCGGTGAGGCTGTCATTGAACAAAATCTTTTTTCTACTCTTCTCAGAGGTAGCAGATTTTTGTTCTTTATGGTAATTTTTATTTATTTGGAACCAGCCCAGAGTCATTTGGAATCATGTTGTTGAGGTAGACACTTTAGCTGTGGATTTAGAAAAAAAAAAAGGAAGCCTTAGTTGTAGCTGCAAAACGCTAGGACTGAGCGGTGACACATTGAGTCTCATGGAAAGGATGGGAATGAGGAGCTGTTTAGAGTATGTGGAGTTGGTGGCCACGCTGCTCGAATACACATGTGGCCCTTCAACTATTGTGAAGAATAATATTCTCTTAAAATGTTAAATCTGTAAATCCCAGTGATATTTCTTCAATATTTGAGTTCATTAAAAATCTCACCTTATGCCAGCTACTCGGGAGGCTGAGGCAAGAGAATCGCTTAAGCCCAGGAGTTGGAGGTTGCTGTGAGCTGTGTGAGGCCACAGCACTCTACCAAGGGCAATAAAGTGAGACTCTGTCTCTACAAAAAAAAAAAAAAAAAATCTCACCCTATGAATAGACTTAAAGACTGAAGTGCAGGAGAGGAAGAAACTGGATACCTGGGACTAGTTAGTCCTAAATAGCTACAGCAAAACATCAGGGTCACTGGCAACCTTGGCATCAAATGCCGTTAGTTAAGAATGTGGCCTTGGTGTATATATATTTTTTTTTTCTGGCTTAAATAATGGAAAATTCATTTTAAAATGTTCTTCTGACTTTTTACTTCTGCGTTCATATTTTTGTCTTCTCATTGGAAACAGGGTACCTGTAATTTTGGGTGTTATACTAATGGAAGATAGGGCCCTTTGTGGAACACATTTTCTGATTTGCAAGATCTGATTAGCGGGGATGTTTCACCCATTCAGGTTGCTTTTTGCAAATTAAAATTACATTGTTAAAAAAATAGTAGGCTCTTATTATCATGAGTGCTTCTGTTTAAAGTTTTTACCAAGTATGGCCAACAAATACTTTTTAATGAGCTGGGAGCTTATCCATAACAAATATCTTTGCAGCGTGGGAAATTAAGTTGGCCCTCAAGTGTGAGAATGCAGATGAGTAGAAATGAAAGCGTTTAAATGTATGTTGCAAATACCTTACGTGTTTGATTGGCCTAAAACACTTGAACTATTTTAATGCAACTGCATGATACCAACTCTCTCTTGGACATTCTGCCTTGAATCATCGTCCCTCATTTGTTCACTCAGTCAGTTCTGGTTGCTACCCTACATGAAATATTGATGGACAACTTAAATACTTCTCATTTTGAAAAGTAAAGCATGGATAATTAAGCAATGCATTCATAAGTTGGATACTAGGTTTGTACTGAGGCCCAATAATGAATAAAAAGTGCATTAACCAAATTAAAACTTGCATGCCTGTGTGTTTGGCTATTGACATGTCTTTGCGAATTTCATTACATTACAGCCGGGTCGTGTTCATCAAAGAGCTTCCCAGAAATTTCTCTTGCAGTAAATCTTTGGTTAACTTCTGAAGTGGTTAGGAGAGATAATTCTGTGACAGTTCATCTTGCTCATTAATTTAATAGTAAGCCTAGATAACCCTAGTTCTCAATGACCCAGAAGTCTAGAACATAGATAGCAGGGCCTTTTCTCTCATACTGTATTTGGTACACAAATGTTATCTCAGATTCTATTCTATGTCAGTGACTATGGAAATCTTTAAAATAGTGCGTGGATAATCATTAATCTCAGTAGGTGATGTGCAGTTTAAGTGATGGCGGTATGTTCTGAGAAAGGCCTCCTGAGGCAGTCTTATTGCCGTGGGACCATGTACTTACACAGCCCTAGATGGTGTAGCCGACACACCTAGGCTGTATGGTGTAGCATACTGCTACTGGGCTGCAAACTTGCACACCTTGTCACTGTACTGGATACAGTAGACAGTTTTAACACTGATAAATATTTCTATATCTAAATATATCCAAACACAGATAAGGTACAGTAAAAATAGGGTGTGATAATCTTAAGGGACCGCGGTCATATGTCCAGTCTGTCCTTGATCAGAATGTCGTCATTTAGCACGTGACTATACGTGTGCGTATTTCCCCCACAAGTATACTTTAAAATTTGGGGGTTAAATAATGCTTATTGTTGAAAGTGGTTTAATGAATAATAAAATGTATGGGAATTGTGTATAATCAAAATTAGATCTAACACTGCCTGAAAGTTTACACTGCCCCTTCTTTTATTACACTTCTGGCAGAATTTGCTCAGAACTGAGTATCTTGAAATGAATGAACCGGCCAGTCTGTTTCCATGGCTAACATCAGTCACTAAGAAAGCATTGAAGGCATCCCTTGGTGCTTCACCTCTTCGAATGCTTTAGAATTGGACTGATGCCCATCCAAAAAAAAAATCCAAAGTCAAGATACCGGTTTCCTATTAGCTGCAAAAAACACAAAAGGGAGGGAGCTAGTGGTGGCAGAAGGAACTCAATTTTAATAGAACTTTAAAGAATCCCTCTGCTATTGTGGACAGCCAATGCTCTATCCTTTATCTCATTGTGCTGTGATTCTCCAAGCTAGAGAGGACAGAAAAGATTGGGAATCAAAGTGCACCCTAGAAGCAGAGACCAAAAGTTTGACAAAACAGCAAAAAACTGACTTGAGGAATCAGAGGGCTGAAAACACCAAAAAGGAGGGGGAGTTTCAAAGGCAGAGTTGGATATATACATGTTGAAACCAGTGAGAGAAGAAAGTTCTTTCTGATCATATAGACTGCGTTGAGGTCTGTGTGCACAGAGACTTGTCTGAGCTGGAAGGTGCCCAAAAAGCAGGAGTCCAGATAACCTCTGGCCTTCTGGGGGTGGCTTGGCAGGTGGGGCTGGAGTCATGGGACATTAGGCACTTGTCAAGCAGCGCCTTGAGGGCTCTGGGAGATGCGGATTTCAGTGGATTTCTCAGAAGGCAGTTTCCGCGCTTAGTGGAAGGAGTTCTCACCTCGCCATCTGAACTTCCCGGACTCCTTTTCAGGTCTCCGTTCCCTGTTGAGACAGTCTGTGCAGCCTTGGGTTATAGTAACGGACGAAGGGAGTCATCCTCATTTATTCTCCTTGTCTGTCAGAGATGGACAGTTGATTTGTTTTTCATTGCTTACATAATTCCTGTGTATACCTATAAGCACAAAGCCAGTAATCTCACATTACTGGGTAACTTAACTACTCCAAAAACAAAGGGGAAAAAAAACATGAGAAGAGGGACTTCATAGAAATGAAGCTTGTCATTTGTTCTTTTTTTTTCTTTTTACTGGAGATGTGAATTTTAAACATTTGTTATCCATTCTATTAACATCTGCAGGTGTGTGTAACGGGGTTTTTATCTTACGCAATTTTAATTCCTTGTATGCCTGTATACCTGCTTGAGGTATAATATCCAATCAGATTACTTCTTTGATAATTCTGAGATGAAACGCACCCGTAGTAAATGTGTCCCTTTTAGCACAATGTCTCTATTTAAGTTTTCTTTGAAGCCAGGAAGTTTGGACATAAGCTGTTTATTATGCCATGGTTCTATTTCTTCTTAAAGAAAACCACCATTGAATTAACTTTTGCATCGTGTTTTGCTATCAAAGCATTTGATCCTTGTTTCTGCAAGATAATCCTAAGAACTTTTTATTTTGAGACTAGAAGACCATGATGGATTTAATTCATAACGGGAAGCTGCTGCAAGGAATGTAAATGTAAGCGCTTGATAAGGTAGGATTTCCTAGTTGCTATGGCAACCTTTGGGTCATGAGCCTGAGAAAATATAAAGTAAGTCCTGAAGCTGTGAAGATGATTATAAAATTTAACTGTCATTCTTCATTTAGAGTTGATGGCAAACATTATTTACTTAAGTTTATCTCAAGGCAGGCGAAGATCCATTTTTAAAAATCTGACTCAGATCACGAATGAATCCGTGTAGCACATGTGTAACGTTATAAAGCACATGACGCATTTCTTATTCTAACCAGACTATTTGTACATAATATCCCTGTAGATTTGGTCACCTTCCTATGGAAGCCAGCAGTTTTCATCTCTTGAATTCTTAATGAAAACTGTAGAATGCAGCTGTACACATTGAGTAATTTTGCAAAAATGTGTGTGTTTTCCATGCCAGAAAAGAAGACCTAGGGGATTGTGTAGGAAGGAGGCTTCCATGGCTTCTTTTCAGGTTCAAATATAAATAGTAAACTGTTCAGGGTGGACAAGTGCCAGGATGTTAATACAGTGGTATATTTTTAAAAGGTGTCACAACCTGGAGATTAGACGTGGGCTAGAATCTCTTTTACTGATGCCCCTCCCACCCCCAGGGCACAGGGGATGGTGGTAAAATCTACTTTTTCTCCTGTGGAAGACTAAATTCAGGGGTGTCAGGTTACTAAATTGAAATATGATGTTTACCTGTGCCCTGTGACAAAGTGCCAGTTTTTCTTCCTTTATCTTTTACAGAAGGCTGTTAGTTTGCACTAATGACCTATGAGACCCATTGCAAATTACCCAATCTTGCAAATTAGTGAGTATGTGAACAAACACTATAAAACTATCAGATACAGCATCAAACAAATGTAGTTTATTGCAGGAAGAAAAATAGACTTGCATATTGAGAGGGAATGCATTTTCGCAACCAGATAAGTGCTTTCCTGTCGTCTCCTTGCCCATCCGGGAGCGTCGACACATTATATGGTCTGTAGCAGCCAGTGGCTTACTGGCTCTTCAGCAAAAACATCATTTTTTAAAATGTAGGCATAAAAAATCTCAGTGATTACATGCATACTGGAATCTGGTATTGAATTGCTTCCCCTATCCTTTGCCTCCTTAAAAAAAAAATTCCCTTTTCCAGCTTTCTTTTTTTTTTTTCACTTTTTTTTTTTAATTAAATCATAGCTGTGTACATTAATGCGATCATGGGGCACCATACACTGGTTTTATAGACCATTTGCACATTTTTATCACACTGGTTAACATAGCCTTCCTGGCATTTTCTTAGTTATTGTATTAAGACATTTATCTTCTACATTTACTAAGTTTCATGTACCCTTGTAAGATGCACCTCAGGTGTAATCCCACCAATCCCCCTCCTTCCGCCCATCCTCCCCCCTCCCTCACGTCCCTCTCCCCCTTCCCCCTATTCTTAGGTTATAACTGGGTTATAGCTTTCATGTGAAAGCCATAAATTAGTTTCATAGTAAGGCTGAGTACATTGGATACTTTTTCTTCCATTCTTGAGATACCTTACTAAGAAGAATATGTTCCAGCTCCATCCATGTAAACATGAAAGAGGTAAAGTCTCCATCTTTCTTTAAGGCTGTGTAATATTCCATGGTGTACATATACCACAATTTATTAATCCATTCGTGGATCGATGGGCACTTGGGCTTTTTCCATGAATTAGCAATTATGAATTGGGCTGCAACAAACATTCTGGTACAAATATCTTTGTTATAATGTGATTTTTGGTCTTCTGGGTATATACCTAGTAGAGGAATTATAGGATTGAATGGCAGATTTATTTTTAGATCTCTAAGGGTTTTCCAAACATCTTTCTAAAAGGAATGTATTAATTTGCATTCCCACCAGCAGTGTAGCAGTGTTCCCTTTTCTCCACATCCATGCCAACATTTCTGGTCTTGGGATTTTGTGATGTGGGCTAATCTTACTGGAGTTAGATATCTCAAAGTAGTTTTGATTTGCATTTCTCTGATGATTAAAGATGATGAGCGTTTTTTCATATGTCTGTAGGCTGTGTGCCTGTCTTCTTCAGAGAAGTTTCTCTTCAAGTCCCTTGTCCAGCCTGCGATGGGATCACTTGTTCTTTTCTTGCTTATATGTTTGAGTTCTCTGTGGATTCTGGTTACTATGTTGAACCTCTATAGTAGAAAGGAGAACAGGATTTAAGGTGATTAAGAATAGAATGTATACTTGGCTGGCTTTTTACACCACACCCATTTGAGCCAGAACCTGGGGGATTATTTGCGCCTCCCTTTTGCAGGATGAGGTAGACTCCAGCCCACACACCAGCAGCATACACTCTGCTCATCAAAGCGCTTTTCTCAAGTTGGTTTGTTTTCTTGTCTAGCAGCAGAAATAGCTGCTCTTTTTCTTTCCTTTTTTTCTTCTGGCATCTTGTAATTGCAAATGGTAATGTGTCTCCTTCCTAACCTGAGAGCAGCACAGAGCTGGCAGCATTCTCCTGCTCACACACAGCCGGGCTCCTGGCCGTAGCCGAGTGACATTTGGATGCAGCACCATTTCTCTCTGGCCCTTTGCCCCCTTCCTGGGCACCCTCACCTGGGCAACCAGTTACCCCCTTTATTTCCGTCACCCTGGTTGCATATATTCTACCTGGCTTGCTAAGAACAATAGCCCGAACAGCAGAAACTGATCAGTATATGAGTATTTTCAAGTGCTTATTATGTGTTGGGCACTGTGCTAAGCTCTGGATGTGTTTACTGAATGCCTTATCCAAAATAATTTTATATGTGCCCATATATTTTTCACTCCATTTCTTAAATTATCCTATAGTATAATTTTCTTTTTTTTTCTTTTGGTATACAGTTTTATGAATTTTAACAAATGTATATGCTCTCAAGATACAGAATCATTCAGTCATCCCCCCAAAATTTCGTTATGCTTTGTGATAAACATTTTGAATACCTTGCTATTTAATTTAGCTCACAATGATCTGGGTCCTGTACTGTTTTCTCTTTTCATTGTTCCATTTTTAATTTTTTGCTGAAGAAAGTGAGACTTAGAGAAATTGGGTAACAGACTCAAAATTGCGCATCAAATAAGCAGTGAAATTCAGCTTGGAACCCAGTTCTAAGTCCGGAGCTCAAGTACTGTTTCATACTACAGCTCACAGAAAATGGCTTGCAAAGGTCTACATGTCAGTTTTATATGAAAAACTTGTGATGTGCCATCTCGTAGAGGAGTACAAGGTATTTTTATATGATGCTTTCTCAAAAGACTCTGGAAGACTAGGGTTTGTTGTTGACTTCAGGTAAGGCTGCTAAGAGGACTGAATTAAACATCTTTGTGGGCCCAGGCGTGGTGGCTCATGCCTGTAATCCTAGCACTCCAGGAGGCCGTGGCAGGTGGATTGCTTAGCTCAGGAGTTCAGGACCAGCCCGAGCAAGAGTGAAACCCCATGTCTACTAAAAGTAGAAAAACCAGCCAGGCTTTGTGGTGGGTGCCTATCGTCCCAGTTACTCAGGACTCTGAGGCAAGAGGTTGGATTGAGCCCAAGAGTTGGAGGTTGCTATGAGCCAGGCTGACGCCATGACACTCTACCCTGGGCAACAAAGTGAGACTCTGGCTCAAAATCAAACATAAACAAGCAACCCCCCAAAATGTTTTCTAGTGTCAACCGAAAACCATTAATGCTCTTTGAACTAAACTTCCCAACACCTAGTTCTCACTGCTGTCATGCCTATTTCCCTTCCAAACTGTTGTACACATAGAGAGGGAAGCTGGACTTTTCCATTAGCTCACACTGTTTCTTTTGAAAAATGCAACCCTTTTCAGGGGCTGTGGGCTCTTCGGTGAGGGTGAGTCAGCTTTAATAACCAGAATCTTTTCATCCACGCTTTCACTCGAATGTACTGACGCTCAGATCATCCAATAGATCTACCCAGAATTTGGCTTTAGACTAGGGATTCTTCTGCCGTCACTCGGCGTCACTCCCCTGATGAAGGGCAAAAGGGACAATAAGCAATAAAGGAAATGCAAAAGTTCTGTGTGAGGGGAAAGAAAGGCAAAATCCTTTGTCCGTGGTAAGAGTGGCTCCTTTCTTGGCAGAACTTTTCACAGTCTGGAGCCCCCCCCCCCCCCAAATGCAACTGGACTGGGATCAGTGTGGTTTGTGGGTTTCTGGCCGCAGCGAACGTGCAAATGGTCGCGTCTCTTTGGGATGACCGTGGTCAGTGACGGTCTTGGGGAGAAGTACCCCTGCGTGTTCTTGTTTTCTCGTCTTTCCTTCTCACAATGTTGCTTCTTAATTTTAGTGATTATAGATCTAGGCTGTTACGATGCATTCATTACAAATAAGAGATAATGAGCATTCCCTTTGACAGGTTGAGGAATATTATTCCTAAAACAAATGTTTAGGATTCTTCAGGATGGAACTTGGATAATGTTCTGTGTGATATATATGCTTGAGAAATAAGATAGATGTGTAAGATAATATAAAGTACCTTACAGCGGTATGAAAGAAAGGAAGGAAGCCAGGTATTAACGTGGAATTGTATTTTGCATTCTTCGCTCCCTTAATTTGATCCTTCTCACGGCAGCACCTTAGTTAGACCTTTCCTCCTATTAGCAAATACATTCCTGGGCGGTGCCCGTAGCACAGTGGTTACGGCGCCAGCCACATACACCAATGCTGGCAGGTTCAAACCCAGCCTGGGCCTGCTAAAACAACAATGGCAACTGCAATAAAAAATAGCCAGCTGGGCGTTGTGGCGGGTGCCTGTAGTCCCAGCTACTTGGGAGGCTGAGGCAAGAGAATTGCTTAAGCCCAAGAGTTTGAGGTTGCTGTGAGCTATGATGCCACAGCACTCTAGCCCAGGGGGACATAGTGAGACTCTGTCTCAAAAAAAAAAAAAAAAGGAATAGAAAATACATTTCCTGCTTTAAGACACATGATGGGGGTCCATTTTTAGGGTGAGGATATATTTAAAACGTACAAGCCAGGAAAAGAGTTTCTTTCTTCTATTTGTAATGCAATTCTTGATGAAGAGGGTAGGAATCACTGCCGTAATTTACATGAGGGAGCCCCCTGAAAATTCTCTTCTTGCAACAGCTCGTCATCAAGTAGCTACTAGTCTGGGAGTTTTTTCTATCTGTGTAGGTAGTGTTTCTTGTGTGTGTGTGTGTTTTTTTTTTTTAATGTTTTACTTCCCTATTTGTACCTTAATTTAGGCTGGATCAACTAAAAAAAAATCTGTTGCATTTGCTTTTTATAATACATTGAAAGTAGCTCATCTGAAATCACTGTTTTCAATCAGAAAGGAATTTTGGGTGCTTTTATGGAAAGATTACTATAAACGAAGTTTTCTTTCTTTTTTTTCTGATTTAAATTCCTTGAATGCACTTCGTTAATGACTGAACATTGAATCAAAGAGTGTCTCTCTCCCATTTTTAAACATTGCAAATTCCAGGCAGGGGCCTCTGCTTCTGCCTTCAAATGAATGAGAATACCATTTTAAGGGAAAATGGCGGCTAAAGTGTCAGCACTCTGTGTCACCTCTATCAAAGAGACTGATTACAATGTTGATGGTGATTTTCAAGGCCATCTCTGCCTTGCTTCTGCTTCTTAAGAATGTATAATGCAGCCCAACCTTAAGACAAATAGGTCAAACGGTAAAACTCGGCAGGAATGGAAGAATGAATTTCAAAATAATAAAGCAGTTCAACTTTGAGATTCTATATACTGTATAAATATCTCCTCACATCAAGAAAATACCTTTTAAACAGCTTTCCATCATTGATGTCTAGCCTTTCCAGCTATTGTTTCAGAATTTAATAAGAGTTAGTGAAGTTTTATCTTTAATGATGGTTGAAGGGGGAAGAAGTACATATGTAATATTCACCAATTTTTGCTACTGCTAAAGTCAAAAAAATTTATTCTCCTTTGGGCCAAGACTTTTTTTTTTGGAATATCCCATCTGCAGATAAAGTCAGTGGCCATTTCTGGTCCTATCAAAGATAAAGAATAAATGTCGTGTTCGGCTGTATTAAATAGTGGACTTGAGCCTACGGGAGAGTGCATTTGTCTTATTTCATTTGTCTGCCCAGGCTGTGCCTGTTTGGCACGGCAATAGCAGTGAACTTCATGGGCAGTCAGGCCCACTCTTTCATGTTTCCTTCCAGTTCTAAATTGAAAATATTTTTTTGAAAAGAGCTATGACAAAAGCAATTTGAGTTAGTGATATCTTGAAAGAGAACCCAATTTAAGATTACCTTTATGGCTGGTCATTGTTCCTACAGTAGGCAGATGTCATGGTGATCTTCTGGATTTTAGTATTCTGGGAGAGTCTGACCTGACAGTGTTCAGGTGACATCACAGACTGGGCTACAATATTGAGATTTCGAGTGGTGGCGCAAAGGGCTGCTCATGAAGTCTAGTGCAAGGAGTGTCGCTGAGACTGGGAAGGAAGGGGTGCAGCCATTCTGCTCGTTTGGCTGTGCTCCACATGACACACTTCTATGTCTGGCAAACGCCACGTGACATTGAGCGGCTAATTAAAGCATGTTGAGAATCAGCTTTGGAACTGTGAAGTGTAGAGAAGGAAATGGGAAAACAGCAGTATCTTAGCTAAGTTTCTGACCTGTCACTGGAAATGTTGTGACTTTCCATCTCTCCCTCAAGGTCCCACCAGGCTGGTAAAGTGTAACCATATCTTTCAGAGTTGTGCCACTGCGATTGTGACAGGATCAGTGATTCACGAGCATATGGAGCGGAAGTCTTTCGCGAGATGCGGTGAGGACTGTAGAAGGAGAAGTTGTTGTGATAAAGGACCATCTGTCTTTGAAATTGTGATTTACTGAGGCGGCCACCTCTGCCCCAAGCCATGAAAGTAGGATTAGTGACTGGATCTCTTTTTCTGTTCCTGCCTCCTTCCTTTCTCCTTCTCTTCACCCTAAGCTCAGGGCCAGAATCAGTCAACAGATCTGTAAGAAGTGGTGCTACTATGAGTCACGTAGCTTCTTACGGCATCTTCTCTGTGCTCCTAAAATCCTACGGGCAGTGTTACAATGGTTTCTGTATATCACGTACGGGCGGTGGATTGGCGTCCCCAAGACAGAAGGGCGTCAGTGACTCGCTTGGACGTGTGCTCAAGTCTCCACTTTGTGGATCATTCATGGCAACTGTTATCTCCAAGGGAATCCCCGTTTACCACCCCCATCCTGTTAGGTCGTAGAGAATGTGTAACACTTGGTGAACTGGATATACTGCCTGTGTGGGATCAGGGAATCTGTTCTCATTTAAAATGATACAGAAATGAAACAAGAAGCCAACATTCCTTCTGAGGGACTGTGCAGTGCATTCCAGAGGTAAATACGAATGACATTTAGCCCTGCCACTCTGGCTGGTCCACATGAGTGCAGCTCTTCCATTACGCTCAATAACCAAGAATTAGTTATTCTTAAGTCCTGCTGGTTTGCGGTTCACCTTCATTTTCCAAGTTCACCATTTGTTTGGTGTTTAAATCCATTTCGGTGCTTACTTTGTGTCATATTCTTGGTCCTTGGGGATGTTTTGGATCACATGGGGTACTCAATTGAACATACATTAGTTTCTTGATCTCAGCAGAGTAATGGATGCCGAAATATTTCAGAAAGGTGTATTCTGTAATGATTCAGGAACTGCGCACTCTGCCTCTATCAGAAGCACAACATGTATGATTTTATTTGTGGCTTAATCAACGGGAAAAAATGCCAACCAGCTTTGACTAGCTGGCAGTGGATCTGTTTGTGTTTGCCTTATTTTCTCTCTCAGACACCTGCTGGAGATGAGAGCCGGCAGAAACACCGAGTGGGTATCCAGGGCTTCATTATGGCAGTACCTCTAATGATCAAAGAAGTCTTTTCTATACAATCTTGTTCCTGATCCTGCAGCTGAACATCTGTCTACCTGCCTGTCCACCTTTTAATTGCATCATCCAGGTCCCTCTGATCCCAGACAGTTCTGTCAATGCAGCTCTGCATTCTACCTTTTCTGAACATAGTTAACACAAAATTTCCCGCAAAGCAAAACAGTAAAACTAAGAGCTTTCTAATAAATTTGAACTGAGCCATTTCATAAGAAGTTAATTTTCTGTTGCATTATCTAGTGAAGCCCTTGTGCTAATTTATTCTTCAAAGCCAAATACTGTATAGAGAGGTGGGGAGTGTGCTTTAGGAATACTTGAAGCATTAGATTTGCTGGATACAGAACGAGCTTGTTCTACATAGATGCTACAATCTGCTAAACATTGATTTGTGTAAAAAAAAAATTTGGCAGCAGAAAGTCAGGAATTTAATTTACTGATTTATTCATTAATTCATTTGTCAAATACTTATTAAGACAAACCCATTATGTGTGGGAGTGTGTGTGTGATTCAAAACTGAGATACTGTTCTCGTTCCCAAAAAGAGATGAGGTACATATAGATGAATTAGAAGAGAAATGTTATGTATTGATTACTATGAGAAAATTCTCAAAAAGTGGTGTGGTACTTGACTCAGTCTGTTTTGTGTTGCTGTCGCAGAATACCCGCGGCTGGGTAATTTGTAAAGAAAAAAGATTTATTTAGCTCGTGCTCCTGCAGGTTGAGAGGTTTAAAGGCATGGCCTTGGTTTCTGGCAAGGATTTTCATGCTGTTCGTAACATGGTGGAGAAGGTCAAAGGGAAACTGACGAGTGCAAAGAGGCAAAACCTGAGGGACGTTGTAGATTTATAGCAACCTGCTCTCATGGGAACTAATCAATTTCCAGAGCTAATCCCGGGTCACCAGAGTGAGGACTCAATCACTGCCTTGAGAAGGGCACCAAACCATTCATGAGAAATCCTCCCTGGGTAGCCCAGACACCTCCCATTAGGCCCCACCTCCCAACACAGCCACGTTGGGAATCCAACTTCAACATGAAATTTGGTGGGGACACACTCCAGCCATAGCAGTACTCCACGGAGGCAGAATCACTCCCAGTTGAGCCAATAGAAGACGGACTTTATCAAAGGAGGAGCCTTTAAGTTGGATACTGACAAGTGAGGAAGATGAGCAAGATCTAAGAATATAATTGCTGAACATATTCTAAATAGAGGGACCAGGATGAGACAAAGTGTGGAAGCAGGAACCTTCAAGTCATGTTGAAAGAATAGATGTTGTAGGCTAGTTTGGCCAAAACTTGGTTAGAGTAATCATGAGAAATCATACCAGGAAAGTGGACTGTAATCATGTTAGGAACTTTGGACTTTCGTCAGTAGAAAGTGGGGAGTCACTGAAGACTTTGAAGGGTCTCCACATACGTATGGACCTATGTGTGTACCTCCGCATCTATTTCTCACACATCGATCATCGATGAAAGGAGGTGGTGTGGGTTGCAGACAGGCAAGACCGAAGACTAGGAGATCACAGTAGTCCAACCAGGAGTACTAGGAGCTTCAAACCCAGCAGAAGCTGTAGGAGAGATAGGAAGACCCCAAGAATGTAGAAGGTACAAAGGCCGGGCGCCCGATGAAATGAAGGCCGTCAGAATGACTTAGAGAGGATCCCTTAACTGTTAGTTAGACCCGGAGGAGGGCGAGTGGATAGACAGTGTGCGCTGCCTTTAGTTGTGGACTTGTTGAAGGGTCCTGGTGCAGGGGGAGGTGTCCAGGACTCTGTGGTCAACGTGGACGCGGGCATGGATGAAATGCATCACAGTGTGTAAATGACTAGTTGAATCGATAGCATCTGATAAAACATCTCCAAGCAAACTGCATTTAACTGCATTTATTAAATAATAAGCATTGGTATTTCACCGAGCTGACATAATTCTTTGTAGGAATGAGGAGCCTCATCACAAGTACAATTTCTATTTAAGCTTTTTCAAATGTTTTACAGTCACCCGAGACGCCTCAAACACTTAATGGTCAGGAACAGGAGAAGGCATGGAGGTGGGGAGATATAAAAACCATCAGTGTTATCCAGAGAGTGCAGGAAAGCCCGGCGGATGCAGTTGAGGGGAGTTTTGAGGTAGGAATGGGCCAGGGAAGAGATTGAGGTAGATGAGAACAGGCTCGTGCATGTAGCGTCTGGGTGGAAGTTGTTTCGGTAGTTTCATGGCTGTGAAATGATAAGAGCTGAAGGAAGAAGCGTTTGATGAGGAAGTAGAAGCGGTGAGTATGAACAACGTTGGAGAAAAGGCTACATCTCCCCGGGGCACAGGCAGCCTGTGGGTTACAAACAAGGCAGGTTCTGTTGGTTGTTGGTGAGTTGAATTTGTATGTAGGTTGGAACAGGTACATTTGCCTATCAATTATAATAGCCTCCATCCATAAGTACAAGTCATATTTCAATTGGATGTTTATAACAGGGGGGTTGCCTGGATAAGCTGAGGGCTCCTCCAGCAAATGCATGACTTGAGAGGACACCCCAGATTCCTTGCCTTTAGTGGGGCTCCTGGTGGGGTCCCCCAGGGGCTGTTCTGGAGAGGTGGACTCAGTCTGTGTTTCTTTGCCAGTAGCCGTATGAACACGGTCCTGGGTAGTGGCTACACCATTGCAATGCCTCATCCTGTCTGAAGCTCTGCACTGAACCATGGTAGATAGTGGGAAGCCACAGTCCACTCTCAGTGTTGGAAATCCCTTATTTGTGCTTATAAAATAGCTTAAGATATGCTGTTGTGATTTTCTTACCTCTCTTAAATTATAGAGTCTCAGGTGGCGCCTGTGGCTCAAAGGAGTAGGGCATCGGCCCCACATGCCGGAGGTGGCGGGTTCAAACCCAGTCCCGGCCAAAAACTGCAAACAACAACAACAACAATAAACAAATAGTCTCCTTCATTATAAAGTTATAGGGTCTGAACCCAAACACAATTTATGAAGAATTACTGGCTTAATGGCTTTGAAGGAGGAAGGTTCTCTTTCCGTTCTGTTCCTGTGCTTGAAATTGGGACTCAAAATGAAGCAGGTTGATTACTAATCGAAGTCTGTAAAATCCTCGGCTGTTTGTTGGCTTAAGCATCATAATAACAGAGCTAATCAGAGCTAATAAAATAAATATTATTAAGCCATGATGAGACAGAGACAACTGTGGTCGTCCCATTCAGTAATGCTGGCTCCCGAGCATTGCAATTTGTGTATTTGCTTTCAAATTAATGTTTTAGATTTAGGATAGAAACTTTAAATACAGGTGGTTGTTTTGTTGTTTGTGTGGTACGGCATAAGGATGAGAACCCCCAAGATCCTCAAAAGGTTTTTGGAGGATCTTTGTAGGGCAGGGCAGTTGCATTTAATCTTTTATCTTTAAAGAAGTCATTGGAAATTTTGGTTTTTTGCCTGTTTCCCTGTTTTAAAGTTATTTCCCCACAGTAGTTTAAATGATGGCTGATGGGGCTGCAGCATTTGGTAAATGTCATACATCCTACTTTTCTAAAAGTAGTGTAAACATGTGGCATCTTTTTTCAGAAGACCTATCCAGTAATTACCTTGAAGTCTATTACAGTATGCAAATAGCACACGGTGTCCTTGTCTCTTAAATTAGAATATCAATATTGATTCAACATGTGCAAAAAGAAAACAATATTTTTGACAAATGTTAATCCTGTTTCGGGATAGTGAAAAAACCCCTGATGTCAAGGTTTGATAGAGTTTGAGTTCTGGCTTTGCCTTTGGTGATCTTTTTTGCACGTCACTTGCTGAACCACTGCCCCTAGATGCATTTTCTTATCTGCAAATGGGCCTTCTAATGCCTGTCCTGTCTAACACATGGGTTCCCAGGAGGGTGGAGCGTGGTGGTGTTCTAGTGCACCATAACATGCTATACAAATGTAGATTATTATTATTTCAGAAGAAACTTTGTCATCTCTGAATTATTAATTGTTACTCATTTAAAATGTACTGAGCATCTGATTATTTCTGGCTTCCACGTAGAATTTAAATTGGCCTCAGATAAGAATGTGCTATAGTTCCCCTCTTTCGTGAAAGGGAAATTGAGGCATGTAGAAATTGAAATTGACTGCTTTTTTGTTTTTTTTTATTTAAATCATTTCTCCTTGAATGTTGTTATTTTTATTTTGAGACAGAGTCTTACTCTGTTGCCCTGGGTAGAGTGCCATGGTGTCAGAACCTCAAACTCTTGGGTTCAAGAGATCCTCTTGCCTCAGCCTCGCAAGGAGTTTAATAAACTTAGTGTAAATTAAATTCAGATTGCCTGAAATAACCACGTGAAGCTACAAAAAAATAATTTCTTCTGAACATGAAATCATATCATCGTGTAAGTACTTGCCATTTTGTTATAAACACGACCATCTCTGGATCCAGCCTGACTCCCATCTTGGTGTGCGTGTATGCGTTTGGAATCCTTGACTTTTGAACAAGATTGTCAGCGACTGTTTGGAAATAAGTGTTTTTGATATCACACCAGGTTGCTGACCCCTCCAGCTGTTGGTTCAGTGGGTGGTAAAAAACAGAAGATAAGCCCAGGGTCTTCATTCCGCTTAGACATGAAATTTTTCTCTTGTTTTCCACCAGTTCCCAATATACTGATTACTTCCCACTGTCACTTGGACATTTATTTTCTCAGAAATTCCAAAGAAAGTCTGCTCTGCAATCTCTCAGAATTATTTTCTCAGCTGAATTTGTCAGGCCAACTTTAAAAGAGCAACGGGCAATTAAATATTCCTTTTTAGTTGTTTTTTATTTGCTCACTGTATTGATCACAGGTTTACAGGAGTCCTCTGAATACGTACTACAATATACCAAACTTATTTTTCCTGGGATTAATTAACATGCCTTTTGGGGCCCAAATGAGGGCGAGAGAGATTTGG
Organism: Nycticebus coucang; assembly: GCF_027406575.1. Taxonomy (NCBI): domain Eukaryota; kingdom Metazoa; phylum Chordata; class Mammalia; order Primates; family Lorisidae; genus Nycticebus; species Nycticebus coucang. The sequence continues at coordinate 119,960,285 of NC_069785.1, read as the reverse complement.
CTGGACATTTTGGCAAAATCATGCTAATTTATAGACCCTTTCGGTAGAATATAGGGAAGGGTGTAATGATAATATCAAAAGTGCATTTAATTCCTGAAGAGGAAGGCAGGCTAGCGCATGACAGACAGAAATCTGCTGTTCTCTTTGTAAGTGAAAGGTCATGCTTCTGAGCGCTGCAGGGTGGATTGGTGAGAAATGAGCTCCCGTTTGCTAGGAATTAGAATGAGTCTATCTGATTTTCCTTCACTTGTGACCTTTACAGATGCAGCTTTTAGATTGATAAGCAGGTGGATGCTTTTAGTAACCCAATGCAGAATTTGTTTCATATAAAAAGACTATCTTGGAGACACCGAAGATATTGCTTCCACAAAGGGTTTTTTTCTACAAAGCCTCTGGAGAAGGAAATTCAATGATTATATCTTATCTGTCACACAAAGAGAAAATTCAGAATTACTGTATGTTCAATTAGAACATTTTTTTTTTCCTCCCTCAAAGCCTTAATCATTTTCTGGAACACACATCCTCCAGTTAAGAATCTCCAGGAAGGCTTGGCCGTGGGCCCTCCTTGTGGCTCTTCCCTCCGGATTCCCCGCGCCACTCCACGGAGCCTCGTCCACGCCGATAAAAGAACTTCCCGTGTTGCTATAGTAATCCTTTCATGTTGGGCACTGCACTATCTTGAAGGCAATCAGATGAGAACAAGGAGTGGGGAGCAGTGGAGAGTTAATGTCAGGCGGCTGAAGGTGATCGCGCTGTTGTATTTGGAGATGTTTGGTATGCAGACGGCTGGATGCCGGCAGCGCCAGCCCTCGGCCCACTGTGGGCCCAATCGGATGTTTGGATACCTAAACACAGAGTTTTTATCACCTACAAAAACTCTAAACAGGCCTTATTTTGGATGTAAACAGGTTGAAATAGCTTGTTTTTCATGACCAACGAGCATACATTTCTCCCCCTGTCTACTTGTTCTCAGTTCCTAATTACATCATCCATCTTATTTGTTCTAATTTCCTCCTTTTATTTCCCTTATCTCCCCAGCCATCAACGGCTCAAGCCCATCGGCATCTGTTTTATTTTGTCAAATGCTGGTGGCATTTTATTGGGGCTTCTGTGCTGTTTCTGTTTCCCATTTGATATTCCTACCTGATAATAAATTCTTCATAAAGCACCCCTGATCAAATCCATCAGGCCTTCGTTCTTCTCCTGTGTACAGGTTTTAATTTCCTACTCAAAATCACAAATGAGGTTAAACAAATTTGTTGCCTCCCCCCACCCCCCACCGCACAGTATGCCTGCCTTTTGAAATGTTGGGGGAAGAGGAGTTAGCTGAGTGACTTCCATCCTGGCAGACACCCCGCAGCATTCTATAGTGGGAATGATCAGCTCTGGGGAGCCAGCTTTCACATACCAGAAATGCTTCTTCAATTTAAAAATACTCTGTTTAAAGAAAAAAAAAAAAAATGAATGCAGTGGTGGGTTGTATAGGCCGTGTAGATGAACCTCCTGGTCAGAAGCGTCTCAGCACTTCAGAACTGCCCATAGCACAGCCGGGCCTCTGCAAACTTGGCCTTCACCTTCCTGTACCTCCCTCTGTCCATTCACATGTGCTTGTGCAATTCTGCACGCACTGAGACCTCTCAGGCACTGTTCCAGGCTCCGAGCATGACAAATCAGGCCCTGGCACTAACAGAAGCTGCCTTCAAATCAGTTTGACCTAGCTGAAGGAGAGGATGCCCCCACTGTGCATTACAGAAGCCATTAGCCCCATATGGCTATTTAAGTTTAAGTTAAGCAAAATTGAATACAATTAAAAATTCCATTCCTCAGTCACTCTGGCCATGTCTCGAGTGCTCACCCAGGTTCAGTGGCTGTCATATTGCACTGTGCAGCAAAGGAGTATTTCCTTTATCCCAGAAAGGTCTGTGGTAAGGTGCTACTTTAGACCATTCCCCGTTCTTAAAGGGTAGATAATTACTAGAGGCAGATCTGTCAATAAGTCACTCACTCTTTCATCTCCAAAAATGTTTAAGTTCCTTTGTCTTTGTCACTTCTTCCTGAAAACAATTGGAAAAGCTATTTTTAAGCAAAGTCAATGCCTGTTCACACTCATTTGGGGGCACGGGAGGGAGGAGGGCGCCTGGCATCTAGGTCATCAGATCACCTACATGCAGCATGGGGTGAGAGAGGAAGGCCGCATGGGGATCGTTCATACCTTCCAGAAACTTTCCTCAGACACTGAGAGGTGATTGAAGTGAGGTAAATAAAATCATCTCTAGTGGAAGGAGACAGGTCAGATGGTGACAAGGCAGTGTGGCAAGTGCCATGTCGGGAGAAGGCGTGAGGGTCCAGGAGTGTCCTGCAGGCACTGTGCTTGGCTTCTAGGGGAGTGGGGAGCAGGGACCACAGATGGGACGGGAGGAAAGAAGACGGGGAGAGCACCATCGTGCCAGAAGTGTAGTTTTTGCCTTTCATGTACACCTCTTTGGCATAAGCTAGTTTAAGAACCAAGTTACAGAGATAAAAACAGAGGTTGGTTAATTATTGACAAGGTAAAATAAACGCTCATACAATTCTGTCAGTAGCAAAACCCTATAGTTCGTTTGAAATATTTGTTATAAGATGCAGCTTTTCTCCCGCTGTCCGGGAAGGCAGGCATTATTTTATTGCATGCTAAGCGTGCATTCCCTCTGAAATTCTCGGTAACCCATTCCCTCTCTGCCGTCTTCTCTGACTCCTGGCCATGCTGGCTTCCTTGCTGTTTCTGGAACACGCCAAGCCCATCTCCCTGCGGGGCTCTTTTTTTTTTATTGCCTTATTTGCCTAGAATTAAACAATTCCTCCCAGATGTCCATTTGGCTGTCTCCTTCGCATGCTCCAGACTCTGCTCAAGTGCCATTTCATATATAGTGCGTGCTGACCACCCTGACATGTCAGCCTCCACACAGCCCCGCTCCCCTGAACCTGCCGTACTTCGCGAAGCATTCGTCCTCATCTGGCATGCTGTCTGTTTATGCCCCGACCCCCATCTTTAGAGTTTATGCTCCTTGGAGACAGGGACTTGGACCTGTTCGCTGTCATGTGCATAACACCTAGAAGAGGGTCTGGCCTGCACTGGGTCTCAGTAAGCGGGTATTGAACAGGCCATGTCTACCTTGATGTATGTTACAGATTCCCAAAGGAATAGTTAATCATTCTGATGATCTGTTAACACAGTGGTCCTTCTGTACAGATAATTGACACATGGTGTTTGTAGCAATTCATAATTTAGTTATTCTCAGTAGCCTAATCTTAGGGGCCACGCTCACCTTCACTGCACTGAATAAACACTTGGCAGAAGGGATGCTCTGTGCTGTCAGATGCCCAGGTTGGCTCTAGCCTGGCAGTGTCCAAATACAGTTCACTGCTGGGGAGCACTTCTCCCCGACACAGGGCCGGAGGGCTCTGGAGAGCCAACGCAGTATGTCTGTGAGGTCAAGAGCGGGGAACTCTCAAAGGACCATTCTGTTTTTCTGGTTTTAAATCAAGTTCATCTTGGCTTGCCTTTTTCCTTCTCCCCTTTTCTTCTCCCTCCCTTTCTTCTGTCCATCCATTGTAACTTTCAATGGACTAACGGCAACTAATAATGAAACAATCCGTGCGGAGGTAGAGTCCCATCCCCAACAACCTGTTGTTGGCACTGTGGAAGATCCATGTGTGAACCTCAGAAGGACAATGTTGGTGCCAGATACACAGCTCCCTTTCCCGTATAAAGTGTCATTCTTAACTGAGAGGATGCGATGTATTCCTCCTTGGCTTTGGATACTTGGTCCTAAATCTGAATGGAAGAGACAAGGAGAAGCAGTGTCCTAAACAGGCAGTGGTTAGGAGGGGCCAGGAAAGAACTGCTGCTCTTTTATTGATTTTGCGAAATTGAAGAATGATTCAGCATTTGGGGGGTATAAAAATAACAGTTTCGAGTCGCTTTTCAATTAGGCAAATGTACTTTCGCTGAAAGGTTCTGTTATTCTTGAAATGCACTTCCCTTCTGTTCTTTAACCAGCAGTGATGTGTCAGGGGGTACCTGCAGCCTCCCCGACACCCCTGCTTCTCCTCCTCCCTCTCTCTTTTGTGAGGCTGAGTCTCCAGGAAAACTGATTGGCAAAAAAATATTCCTTAATTGGGGGAAAGGTAGTTCTATGAAGACAGGCACCATCCAGAACGTAACAGATTCAGTTGCTGGAGTGGGTGCCTTACTCCGGTCAGGTTTTGTTTCAACTAGAAATCCTGAGCAGCCAGAGACGAAGTTTGAAGTAGGCATTCACATTAAAATATTACTGAGGTTTAATTTTTTTTCATATTATTTAGAGCAGGGTATGAGAATTTTGTTTCCTGTTTCATTATTGTGCCAGGTCACTGAATTTACATGCCTTGTAAAATGCATATACTAATGAGTTTTGCATATAAGCTGAGTGCCCTGGGCTTTTTGACAAAATGGCTCATAGATGTTTAGTGGCTTCAAAAAAGAGAGAGAGAAATTCCCATTGGTTTTCTTTTGTTTTTTTCATGGTGTTGATCTGAAAGAAAAAAAAAAAAAGAGGACCATATTATAGCATATCTATGTGTAGATGTGTATATGTTGAATAGTTATTATAATGGGTGCTACAAGTTTGCCCTAATTGCAAAATACGCTGCAATGTACCCAGGGCTAGTAACAATGGCGAATTTGCTAATTTTTTTTAAAAAAAACACTTCAGTTAGTGACACATCTAAAATACTACTTTTTTTTAGAAGAACACCTGAGAGCTGATTGTACTTATTGTTATTTATGTTCTTAAAGTTGATATTTGTCTGTGGCCTTAGAGTAGATCATGGTGCTTTCTTATAAATTATTTCCTTTCCTCCTTACAACAATCATGTCTATGGTATTTTTTTAAATTTTTAATTATTATGGGTACATCGTAGCTGCATATCTTTTGGGGTATTTGTGATGTTTTGATTCAGGCATACGATGAGCGTTAATCAAATCGGGGTAATTGGGGTAACCATCACCTCAAGCCTTTATCATTTCTTTCGTTTTGGATATTCCGATTGCACCCCTTTAATTATTTTGAAGCATAAAATGACTTATTGTTTGATTATCGTCACTTTGTCGTGCTGTCAGATATTTTCCATTTTCTCTTATCCCATGTATATTTTGAAACTCTCCCTCCCAGCCCTGCTACTCCGATGATCATCTCTCTACCCTTTGTCTCCATGAGATCAATTGTTTTAATAGTTAGCTCCCACATACGCGTAAGAACATGCGAGATTTGTCTTTTTGTGCTTGGCTTATTTCACTTAACGTAACGTTCTCCATCCACGTTATGATAATTTTATATATAAAAAATACCGAGGCTCAGAGAAGTTAAATAATCTCCCAATGCGAAAGCAGATCTTGAGTACCAGCATTTCATTCTCTGGATGAAGTGGAGATTCATGGAGAGTAAGATGCAAGTTCTGCCCCCCAGAAGGCCAGTGAGTAGAGACCTGCAGTGGCCCAGGAGGAGGGGATCCCCTAGAGCAGCGGTTCTCAACCTGTGGGTCGCGACCCCTTTGGGGGTTGAACGACCCTTTCACAGGGGTCTCCTACATACATCCTGCATGTCAGATATTTACATTACGACTCCTAACAGTAGCAAAATTACAGTTGTGAAGTAGCAACAAAAATAATTTAATGGCTGGGGGTCACCACAACAGGAGGAACTATATTAAAGGGTCGCAGCATTAGGAAGGTTGAGAACCAACTGATCTAGAGCTCACGAGCTCCAGGTTCAACCCCAACTACCTATGTGCTCTTAGATAAATCATGAATTTCTCTACTTCTGTATCTATCAAAATGAAGCTACTAATACACTTTATATTTGTTTTCAGAATAAATGAAATAGGAGAAAACGTGTGGCAGCCACTCAGTATTAAATTTCTAGCCCAAGCCTTGTCTTTATATCACACCAACCTCGCCTCATAGACTTCACACTTATAAATCTCTGTCAGTGGTTCCAGACTCTTCATCCCTTCCTGGCTGAGTGAACTGGGGACAAGTCAGTAAACTCTGCAGCTCAGTTTCCTCATCTGTAAAATGGGAATAAGAATGCTGTTTCACTGGGTTTTTATTGAGGGTCTATGAGTATCTAAAGTACTTAGAACAGTTCCTAACACAGAGTGAGGACTCAACAAATGTTAGAAACCATGAGCTGCAGTATTAGCTTTTCTCCCTTAAATTATAAAGTATATTCACAAATGTTGTCACTGTGAATGCACCTATTAAAACGTTTTAGTACGTCTGAAGTGTTCGATCTGATTTTAAACTTGAAAGGTGAAGTTACACTCTCCTGAGTCTTTGGACCGTGTAAATCAGGGGGTTGGCAATTTGGTTTCTGATTCCTTGGCATTGACTGATCAACATTTGGTTCGTTGGTGAGCATTTAAGAACCACCAGTGAGAGCATAAGAAATTAGCAATCCTTCATACTGTCAGGAAGCTTTGAGATTGAGCTGTCAGAGGCCGAGGGTGGAAGCTTCATTGGATTGAGCCACTGAGCCAGCGGGATTTCTTTGTCTTCCATGACATTCTTGGATAGAGTCCATTTAACTAGGACGTAAAGACTTTGGCCAATTCTTTTAATAGGAACGGACTTAGAGAATCCTGTGTTAACTACTTAGACATATCAAAAATAGGAGAATGTTAGTTATTGAGCTAGCGTCCTTTAGAAATAAACTATATACTTTACAAATATGCTAGGGCATGAAGTAATGAAATAACCTTTGGTTTTCCTGAATAGCTTGTGCCTTTTAAAGCTTTAGACAATTTTCTTTCTTTCTTTCTTTCCTTTTTAAATTAATCAGGACAACTATGTTTATTGGATTCTGGGGTGGTCATGGTGATGAGGAAAAACAGGAAAGGAGAAATTAAGCACTTGGAATTGTGCTTGGTGATAGAATCTAAACTTGCATGAATGTGCTTTATGCTTTTGCAAAGACTACCTTCTTCTCTGTTTTTCTTTTCTTTCTTTCTTTTTTTGTTTGAACAAACCTTGTCTGACTGACTATAACCTTTAAATAATTGGTAAACTAGAGCAGTGACACTGACATTAAAATCTGTTGAAAAGAAATGGAGGCAGGGAGCATTCTCCTCATAAAGGACTGCCAGCCTGCGTGTGGGAATGATTTCTTCAGGCAACTGGCAACATTGGCAGTAGTGATATTAAAATAATTCACATCTGTTTCGATTAGTAATAACATAATACTGAATCATCTCTAGGCTGTGAAATAATTGACCCATTTTTAGGAGCAGAAAGTCCTCAGACTTACGAGTGCTGATGTGTCTGGCTGTGACCGCTCCACCTTCCCTTCCTCCTTCCAACACAGTCAGTCTGGACTTGTAAACCTCGATCCTGATTCTTGCTGGTTCCCCTGCCTGGAATGCCTCTATGGCCTCAGTAATCCCATCATCCTTCAAGAGCTAGTCCAAGCTCAACCTCCCTTAAAAGATGTTCTTCTCTCTTCCACTGCATTTGGTCCGATTCACGAGGTGCTCATTAAGACGTGGGAACAAGGGGGTCTCTGCCACTGAAGACTTACAGTGGAGCGGGGTCAGGGCTGCACACAGCGTGGTAGGTGCTACGCACAGGGTGCTGCGAGAGCTCAGACCAGTGCCTTGCCCTGAACGTCCGCTGTGGTCATAGTAGCATCCAGAGACATTGACATTTAATTTTATGCCACCTCGCATTGTTCTCTTACCTGTGACCTCTCTGCCTGGATGGTGACTCCCTTGAGGGTAATGGACTTTATTTTGCATGCTGCCTCTTAAAGCCCTGTAAGGTCTTCCGCTTCGCTCACTAAACACTCAACTGATTTGCTTAGAACTTTTTCCCTTCCCTCTCCTCTTCTGGTTTTGCACACAGATACTTTCCCCTCTCTGTCTTCCTTCAGACGCCCTCTGTGATTTGAAAATGGCCTCGGGACCTTGTTTGATTGTGGCTGGTGAACCCCACTGTCCTCTGGCCCTCAGTTCTTGGGCACAGCCACAGCCACTTGCCTTTCTTCTACCATGCCCTTTCTTCCTCAGCGGCCATCAGTTTAATTGTAGTTTAGGTTCTCCAGGCATGGATCTACCATCACCTTTTTTTGCATAGCCTCTAAAACGCTTTTCTCTTTCTGGGACTGTTTCCCTAATGAGGGTGGAATATAATTTAGAGGCTTAATTTTAGAAAACTATATGAAGCAGCAGACCCATAAAATGTTATGATTCACGGCCACTTGTTTTGTTCTCATAATGCAACCTAAACTAAAAAGCCATTCATCAACGCTATAAAAGCTGTTCGGGGCTGTCTTTAGTATATCGTGCGGAGCATAACTCAGCCCACAGAGAGGCTAAAGGATGGATTCATGGGACCATTTGCCTTGGTATACGTTCAAGGCCAGTACTTCCTAAACCATGTAGAAGACCCTATTTTACCATTAACCCTGCATTCTTTCTTAACCTCACTTAGTTTTCTTTTCCATTTTAATCAGCCTACCTTCATTTTTCTTGCTTCCCTTATAAATAATTGCCGAGATCCTGACTGACGTCTCATTCATAGCCCTTCTTGGCTTAGCTTTTTTCACCTTTAAGGAGATTGGTGTGTGAACCTGTGTTGACGGGAAACCCCAAATGTAGCCTCCATGGAGTTATCTTGGTCATCTGCCACCTATAACCACACCCTAGGAGAACCGTTGGTCCCTCAATCACAGCTCCCCAGAGGGCAAATTAGCAACATTTTCCTTGAAATTAATGAAGGAACAAAACCATTGGCATCCTGGTCTGTTTTTCTAGGGTTACGTAGGAAAGTAATGGTGGTTGTTAACCCAGATCACTAACTGTGGTGTCCTTAAAACTTAAGATACCTCCCAAATGGTGATTCATATCTGAATACTGAGACCTGATCTTTACACTTTCTTATAATCCTGTATCTAGGTCATCATATTTCAAAAACTACATATGAGCTAATTTCCTAGAAGTTAAAGGATCAAGCCGTAGGGTGGTGAACGTGGTTTTGAATCCTAGTTTGGGCCCCTACTTGGCTGATGACTTAACCTTTCCGTTTCCTCCTGTGTAAAATAAGGCTACTCCCTGAACTTTAGGATTACTGCGAGGATAGCAAAACATAAGGCATATATGACATTATCATACTACTCGGTGCATGGTAATCAGTCATACTTATTCAACCATTCTCATTTTTATTGAAAGTACACTAAATAGTAAGAAGAAGAAAAGGGAGGAAGGAACTTGCTAAATCTGGATAAACGTTTTCAGTAAAACGCCAAGATAAATGACTTGTATGTCTTTGATACATGTTTTACTTTGTAAAGCGAGCTTAAGTTGTATTGTAAATAGAAGCATACCTGTAAAAATGAACCGGTTGTTTAACTTCACGATTAAATGTCAGTGACACGGTGTTCTATCTTTGTCCTTCAGTTAGCTATTAAATACGGCATTATGACTTTTAACCTACCTTTGCACATCAGTTGTTTCGCTGAAAAGTAAATTCTTTTTTATACTGGGAACTCAGCTTTTTTTCATTGAAAACCGCTGTAGTTATAGACCGCCCATGTCTTTCTACTTAAAGATATGCCTTGTACCACATATTTGCCCTGGATCTGAAGATCCATCTTTTTTAGCACGCTCATTTTAAACTCTCATAGAACTCAATGATTTCCTTGAAGAACAAGTTTCGTGATTTGGCAGATGGAACTGGCAGTGGCCATTCAGAATCTTAAGCTGGATAACAATGACTTTCAGAGGCTCAACCATTCTGAAATAAACTTATGCATAATTTATAAAAGGAAATCGGTAAAAGAAAAAAAAAAGAGAATTGTTTTGAAATGTCTTTGCCCACCTTTTTAAAAAGCCGTTTCCGGGGTGGCGCCCGTGGCTCAAAGGGGTAGGGCGCCGACCCCATATGCCGGAGGTGGCAGGTTCAAACCCAGCCCCAGCCAAAAAAAAAACTGCAAAAAAAATTAAAAAAAATTAAAAAGACATTTCCCTCCACCATGTAAAAAATAGCATTTATATTGGTATTCTCTTTCAGCTGAAGTTGCCAGGGGAAAACTCTTGATGTTAGCTGAATTAATACTCCTATTATTTATCTTTTATTTTTATTGAGAGTTCCTGGGCCTTCCCTGTACTACAAAGGAGCCTGCCCCCTGTGCTTTGGGTGGGTTTGTTAGTTCTATCAGGAACAGGTGGGCACAACTGTGGCCGAGCATCTACAGTGAACTGTGGCTTTTGGCTGAGGCAAAAAGACACAGGCCATTTTTTTCTGTAATTAGAGAATCAGATTCCGCCTTGTCCTTGGGTGGGTTTTCCCACTCTACTGGGAGTCCAATCCATTTATAGCTCACATTAGGTCAAGGCCAGAAGGGCCACGGCTCTCGCAGTTTGTCATTAGTGGGCTCTTATTTCTATTCCATTGAGAAGCAGAAATTGACAAACTGTCTGGGGAGACATGCAGTTTCTCGCTGCCTGTTTTTGAGCACGATGCATTAAGGATAAGTTACTTGTCACGGTAGAATTCCTCATCATTAATCATTGAAAGACCACATTCCTAGGTAAATAAGTGAACCCGCTGATAAAGCCACATCTTGGTAGACAATGTACCTTTCGGACATCCTTCCGCCTGTGGCCTGCTCGGCCCTGGTGCAGCTCTACTTACTCTGACGGTGGTGATGCCCTGTGGATCTGTGCAGATCCTGTTGCACGAGGCGGCTTTGATTCGTATACAGTATGAACGACCGTCTTATCGAGCTTGCTGTAATTTTTTCATCTTCTGTGCCTACAGAGACGATATTGCCTTGTCAAGGTAAAGTTCATTCTGTAGGACTAATAATTAATCCCCCATCCTTTCTCTTTTCTTGCTTTCTTATTTGGTGGCTGCATTATACACAAGTGCTATTTTAGCGAAACAGGTGTTCCATTTCGTGGCCACGTTTCCATCTATTAGGTCCCAAGGGTCCTCAAACTACGGCCTGCGGGCCACATGAGGCGGTGTGATTGTGTTTGTTCCTGTTTTGTTTTTTTACTTCAAAATAAGATATGTGCAGTGTGCATAGGAATTTGTTCATAGTTTTTTTTTTTGAACTATAGTTCAGCCCTCCAACAGTCTGAGGGACAGTGAACTGGCCTCCTGTTTAAAAAGTTTGAGGACCCCTGAAGGGTGACCAGCGCAGCACATGAGTCTCTGCTCTTTGGGCAGAGTCAAAGACCAGATGGAACATTTTTGGAAATGTTTCCACTACCCCTGCATTTTCTGTGCTCACCACACTGTCTTTAAATATAGAACTAAGATAGTCTGTAGAGGTTATTAGCTTGAGATTCACATCTTTAACTGGATAGCAAATGTCTTACTAATTGATGCTTGTATTTAATGTATTAAATCCAGTGTCGTCTTGTTAGCGTGCAGTGTGACCAAGTCTGTTGTCCTTTTATGAGAAGGGGCTCAGCTTTGTACGGCCACATTGTATGCAAGTCACATGCATGTCCTAGGGTACTGGCTTGCTGTAATTTCATTTGGGGATGGGAGCGTTGCAGCATGATGAGCTAGGTAGAAGCTAAGTATTTCAAATATAGGAAGGAACATTGTTCTAATTAAACTGAGTTTGATGCTCATGGCAAAATATGTACTCAATATATTTGGGTATGTGTGAAAAATTACATGTATTTTATAAATTGGTCCTCACCCCCATCCTTGCTAAAGGGCTTCTGTTTAGGATTTTGTTTACCATAGAGAATTATTTCCTTATTGATATTGGACAGCATAATAAAATCTGAGGAATCTTACCAGTTTTCCTGGCCTTTAATGTTTCTCTTCTTTAGAGGAAGAAGGAAGAGTTCAGTCTTCTGTTATAACTTGTAAAATGATAGAGCAAAATTCTCTCTGCATTTTTAGTTGAAGAATCCGTGGTACACGTCCCTGGGTTCTTAACTGCTTTTCGTTTAGAAAAAGAAAGGCAATTATAGTATAAAGTCAATCTTAGCTATTTAGGAGAAAATCAGGACTAAGCACAGGGTTTTCCCCCTTTGTTAGCCTGAAACTTTGCTTGTAACGGTCTTTGTAAAATATTTGACCGGGGGTGTCAAACATGTTAAATCTGTCTGCTTTCACTTGCTGCCCCCCTTTGGAAGCATCACTTATATCCCACATCCATTTTTGCATCCTTAAAACATCTATTAAATGACACTGTACTGAGAAGTAAGGGCTAGGGGGTCTAGTTTTCTGATTTGTGAGTAAAGGAAGGGGTGCCATTCTTAGGGTAGGACTGTCTTCCTTGATCCTGGGGCTTTGCCTACATTCCAGTGGTCTCTGAAGGTCTGATTCAACTGTCACCTTGATTTGGTTGATTCCTTCACCAGTGAGCTCATTTTGAGAATGGAGAGCTCCCTATCATTCAAGTGACGAGTAGAATGCGTCATCTGCTCCTTCCTGTGCACATCCTTCAGGCTTCCCGTCCTCATGGCTGTCAAGCCTTGGCATTTGCTTCATTCCCGCCGCCCTTCCTCCACCACCACTTCGTGACTCACCAGCTCCATAAAGTCCTCTATATAATTCTAGGATCTGGTCTTGTCGGTTTACGTGTGTTACTGCTGCTCCTCCCACCCTGGTTCGGGCGAGCAGCAGCTTGTTGGACAGGGCTCCAGCCACCTCTGAGCTGGTTCCACCCTCATCACCCCTCTTCTCCTCATCACACAGGATTCAGCCCGTCTTAGAAACCTCTGTGGAATGCCTCTTCCTGGACTGTATGACGGTACCTGAAAGCTCTTTAGTCTGTTCCCTCCATTCTCACAGACTTAACTACCTTCAGCCACTTGTCAGCCTCTACAGAATACAGTATATTTTTCTTGCCCTGGCATTCAGAGTCTGCCACGGTAATGGCAAAGTAAGGCCCTCCTCTCTCTGTCTTCACGCCTGCTGCTCCTGTCTAAAATATTCCTATGATCTTTATTATATCCTGCCCTTTAACCTGATGATGTGAAGGCCTTTCTTAGCCATCCTACTAAATCCTGAGTTGCTGGAGTGTAAATTCTATTGCACTGACCTGCGTGTTTTGTCAGGTCCTGGCTTTCATCAAGTCCCTATAAGAATGTACACAGATACAGTAGAACCTCTGTAAGTTGACCACCAAGGGACTGTGACAGACTGGTCAGGATACAGACATGGTCAACATAAGGAACCAGGCCTACTGTACCAATACGTACATGGGGCGCCTGTCCGGTCTATGAAAATTAGATCTATTTAAGGAGGCGGTCAGTGTAGGGAGAGGGTCTCCTGTAATTATAATGAACTGTGACCAGTAATAATTATGGCTAACATTTATTGAACATTTACTATGTATGAGTTACAATTTTAAGTGCTTTACATATTTTTTAAATTTTAGTTCATGAAGCAGATATTGTTTTTTCATTAGTAATAGTGCATATGACATTTAGAAATGATCTTTTCTGCCATTTTATATAACAGGCCAGACTCCATGACAGTCCACTGGGCATGGTGGGAGGGGAATTTATTGTAGAGATGCCCATTTCTACAGGAGGATGAGAATATGACTGGGGAGAGGGTGGGAATTTCAGGGCAGGTGGAGGGATGCCTGGTCACTCTAATATGACCCCAGGGATGAAAGACACTGATGCTGGGACTGAATACTATACCCTGGTAAGCAGTGGGGCAGGAGTTCCACAGAGCTTAGTGCCCGCACCACACACGCAGTATTTATCATAGGTGGCTCTGTGTTCTTCTCCATTTGATTTGTCTGTTCTGTCTCTGCAGCTAACCCCTAAGGTCCACGAGGAAGAAGAACTCAGCTCATCCTTCTTTTGTAGTTTTGGCATTTGGTCTATAGTAAATACATGATCGCTGGTGATGACTGTGGAGCAAAAAATAAAAATGTTACAACAGGCAGTCTTCCCTCCATTAATAGAAGTCTTCCTTGTGTGAATCAGCCCTGAGGATGGTGGGTAAAATCTGTTTAGATCAGGAACTTGACAAAGAATAGAAAGCTTTCGTGGTCTGCCTTCTTTCCCAATTTGACCATGGTAGCTGTATTGCTTTAACATCTGGTTTCAGAAGGGGTGCAGTGCAGGGATTTATAACTAACATCCCGAGCAGTTAAGATCTGCTTCAATTTTGACTTTCAGTGGAATAGTCACCATAACTTCAGTGGACTTTACAACTAACTACTATTGTTATTATTATTAATGAGAGTGTTCTGCACATTTTGTTGTTACTAAGTTAGAGACGGAAGCAAACCTTACTCTTTAGCATGCATTTCAGGGAGCTGGGAGCTCTGTGTGTTTTGTCAGGCCATGGCTTTCATCAGGTCTCTGTAACAACATTAGAGCTTGGTGGCTGACGTGAGCTTTCAGGGTATCAATGCTGCATAATAATACCCATAGATAAAACAAAACAGAAACCTGTAGTAATAAACGCTGTTTCTATGGCAGACTTTGGGGTGGGGGTTGTACTGCCGGTCAGCAATATATTCCTGTCTACTCAAGCTGGCTTTTGGCTACCAACTGTGAGCTGTTTCCTTGCTGACAAGCCTCCCCCATTCTGTTCTTTGCCCTCGGGCTCGCAATTTACTGGATGCAATCTTGTTGAGAAAATGTGGTCTTTATTACTGTTCACCACAGATTGACTTTTCTTTTTCCACTTCTGCAGAGCTAGTAGGATGCTTGGTGCAGGCAGGGAAGAAATGGGACAGGTAACAGTATGAGGACAGGGGAATGAGAGTTTTCAGGTGCCGAGATCCAGAATTCGGGCTTAGTATAGAGGTGATTGGAGCGTGTAAGGTAGAAATGGCTCATTTGCACGTACCAGCTTTTTGCAGCATTCTAATCAACAAGTAATTGTCAAAGAAATAATACTGGTCAATGAAAATACAGTAAGTTAGTTATTAATACATAAAAAAATGTAAATGTACAAGACAGTTGTTGCCTTCCAGATGTTTCTGATACAATGATAACACCAAACTCATGTTGAGACCCCTCCCCCCCAAAAAAAGTCGCCATGAGTATGTGTGGCTTTACATACAGCATTTTGTTGTAAGGATCTGTGGACATATTCTTCTGTCTATTTTTCTATGTCTCTGCGTAGCTTTGTCTGCTGAATTGGCTCTGTTTCATTGGTCTAATGTATTCTACAAAGAGATTTGTGAGTGGCACGCTGCAGCTCCCATATGCCGTCTCTTTAACAAATGCCCACACATGTGACTTTTTCCTTTTCCAATCCTGATGGTGCCTATTGTTTTAAGCAGTTCCTCGATTTATAGGTGCTACTGAGTAGCTTTTAAAGCACAAATACAAATGCTTTGCAAGTGGAAATTAAATGCCAGAGCATCTGTGAAAAATATGAATCACAATCATTTAAAATTGTCATTCTATAAAGCACCGTAGAAATGCGAAATTAATAAATACTGGTATAAGCATTAAATATTCACCGCCTGCTACTTCTGAAATGGTACAATAGCATCATTTTTTAATGATGGGTAATGATAAAACACATCAATTTTAAATAACCTGTTTTCTTCTTTCCTCTTTCTGAAGCCCTGAGTTGGCAAGCTTGAAATTAAATACAAGTATTAGTAATAACTAAGCTTCTGGTAACCTTAGCCATGGAAGAGACACATTTCTGTGTTTTCCGGGTGTTCTGTGGCTATTTGGAAAGACTGATAAATTGAAAATTGCTGCTAATGGGATCAGCTTGAATTTAAAGAAAGGAATACATCTCTGTTAGTGGAAAACAAGAAATGTAGAGCCTTAAGTAGCAAGTGTGCCATTATCCTCTGACGCATACTTATTTGTCTCCTTATTAAAACTCCCTGGGGCCTCTCAGAGCAGTTAAAATGAACCTTTAACTGAAATGCATCCCTACTTACTCCCACCCCCTCCAAAATCCCTTTAAAAACCCCTATATTTTTAGTTATGCTTCACTTGTTCTTTAGTAAGTTACTTGCAGAATACAAGGGTAGGTTCAAAGAGCAAACAATTATAATCTCTTGAATTCCTGTGTCTATCAAAGAACTGTATGTACCTTTTATCTTCTGTCTTACACGCCATACAAATGGAGTTGACAGAGATTTCTCTCTGTTTCGTAGATGGGAAACGTGAAGCATCTGTTTCCTAAGGACACACTGTCGAGCCTTCTAAGCACTTAGATGTCTTGAAATGGGGAAGGGCAGGGTGCGGTGGATCTGGAGCCTGTCAGGGGAGGGTGGAGCCAGGGGAGGCCTCCTGAAGGAAGTGGCACCTGAGCTGAGCTTGGAAACTCAGCCTGGAATTGATCAGGCGGCAAAAGGGTGAGCAGGGCATGGGAGAGAGCGGAGGTTATTTTCAGCGCATACAGAAATGTCCATATCTGGCAACTCCGGGGAGCCACGGTGCCTGGTTCTGGGCAGAGATGCTGCGCTAGGCAGGGATTTTTATAGAACTAAGAACTAAGTTTTTTCAAATGTTTCCTTGATCATTCTCTGTCTCTTGAGCTGGTTGAGGAAATGGTAGGTGACCATTCAGAGTGGTTGAAAAAAGGACGTCAGTTACCCCAGCTGAAAAGACCTTCCTAATTCATTCATAGGAAGGGAGTTTTTAGAGGTCCAAGGACAAATAGGAATAGTCAAGACGGGGACAGTGAAGTGGGGACGGACCTGGGGGAAGACATGATATTTGCACCCCTGCTGCAGGTGCCTGGGCGGCACACACCCGAGAAACTCTGGCATCAACAGCCGTCTGAAGCACCCAGCCTATGATGAAGGCTATCCTGTAGTGATGATCATATGTAGAATTAGATCTCTCCCCCCTTTCTTATGCATTCAGGAGCCTGTTTTGTGCCACAAAGGGAAGGAGGGGCTCTGACAGAAACCTCGCCAAGGGCATTATTACCCTGGACCGTTGTCAAGATTTTGTATTAACAAGTTGTATGAAACTGAAATACAGACAGGGGAAGGAGTAGACTTTTTTAAGCCCAGCCATTTTGTTTTTCAAGGGACAAATCTCCCTGGGCGATAACTACCAGATTGTTGGGGATAGTGAAATGGCACTCGGAAAGGAGAACGGTTAACACAGTGTGCTAGCAGACCCTGGTGCTCGTGCTTAAGCACCTGTGCTGCTCAGTGTCAGAGCAAGAAATAGGAAACAAGCCCCTGTTGTCTACAGGGAACCTAGCAGGAATCATCCCTGCGTTTCCATTTGAACAGAACTCCATTAAGAGATTACTAACTGAGAAGCACTAAGATCTGTGGTTGAATGAGCAATTGAAATCAAACCCTAAAGCTTATCTAGATGAATTCACATGCACACCTTATGTCAATGTGGAAAAGCGTGGCCTAGGAGTGTGATTTTCAGGAAGGAAAAGAAACCTTGAAACCCTCACCAAAAAGTAGTGTGGTTGGGGACTTTACTGGAGAGAACAGAACTTGTATTAAATAAAGGTTACCCCTTTAGTGTCTGTCAGTGTGCGTTTGCTGTGACACCCTTTTGTCATGTGTTTTCAAAGATGGCATCGAATTCGTTACAAGCTCTAGCCATCTCCTTCTTTCTCCAGGCGATGTTTTGATAAATGTTGATGAGTTTGTAACTGTAAAACCAAATGACATTTATAGTGTGATACACGCTTTACCCATTGCATAATTATATCTAATGGCTTTGCATGTGAAAAGGCATTTACCATTTACTTTGGTGTAAAATGACAATCTAAACCCCCAGGCCTAATTTTTTTTTTTTACACAAAGATAAAGACTTAATTAAGAACCAAACACAATTTATTTTTGTAACTGGCATATAAGGTACCTAATCCTTTCGTTAAATATGTGATAAAAATCATGATACTTCTAGTAACGAAGATCAGTAGGTTTCATTCTTTTCCCCCGTCTTTGAAACATTGGTAAACTCATTTAATTATCAAACTGATATCCAGTGTGACTTCTTGTTTCTCATTTATGGTTTAAAAAGCTGTTCTGAAATTTGGCACAGAATTGAATGACGTGCTCATTTAATGAGGAGCATTTAAGCGATGTTTCTGAATTTAATATGATAGCAAAACGATAAACCATTACTGTGGTGTAGACATTTTATCTAGACAGCACTGATGTTTCGGGCCTGTTTGTTATATTTAGCTTTTTGATTTTACATTTTTCGTATTCTTGTATCTAGCACAGAGATAGCTCTTTAGGTATTTTGTGACACCATCATAAAGGAGGCGACTTAATAGAGCAGAACAGTTTTGTTTCTTTAGCCTTCATGTCAGAAATGCAGCTTTTAGTATCTTGCTAGGATATCTACTATGTGTTCATGAGTAGACAACTAAGTAGCTTTCTAGGAAACAAGCCTGTTACTGTAGTGAGTTTATCTTTCCAACCCGGTATTGACCCTACTCACTCTGACATCGAAGGCCTCTGATCTGCCTACCGATGAGCACAAGTTAAAGTCCTTCGCTCCGTCTGCCTTTCACAACTTCACAATGTTGCTTTCTTCACACGAGAAATAAAATTAAATTGAAATAGGTCTCTTCTCAAGGGTTTGATCATAGAAACATTGCTTTGAGTCTCAGTACTTATGAAAAACAGCTACTGAATTCTTGGCGAATGTCATGAAGTCTCTCCTCTTTAAATTGCTAATGTCAGCTCCTGTTGAAAACCTAAGCTTCTTGGGATACTGGAGAACTAAACTCAAAATGATCTAGTTGTTATATTAGCCCTATTTAGTTCCAAGTGATTTTCAAATTAATGCATTTTGGTTTTTTCCTCTCATTTTAAAATATGAGCGATAAGGGTTTATATGCACCTTCACAAATCTGAAACCGAAGGAAACTATTGGATAATAAGGGGGAGGGGACAAGTCTGTTCATCATAGTAAGCTCAAAAAATAAGAGTGGATTGTTCACTGATTTCTAACCTTGAATGCAAAATTTAAGAAATGTTGCAGCTAAATGTAATCCTTTGGCTACGAGGCTTAATAGAAATGAGGAATGCACCAACCACAGTTAAAATGCCAGAGTGAGATTCTTGTGTCTGAGGTCAGGATTTTAATAATGCATCTGTGAACTGCTTTCTTTTGCCTTTAACAAAATCATAGAGCAATAGTCTTCGCAAGTTTCTCTAAAAAAAAAAAAAAAAACTATAAGGAACCAGAAAAAGTGATGTTAAACTAACATTTCAGACCTTCCACAGAATCTTCAGAATTTATTGGCAGAAGAAACAGAATAATTTTATGTGTAAGAGTGGTTAGGAGGAACCCGTTTCATGCTTTTAGTCTGGGACAGGTGGTATAGATTAATGTTGAATACATACGAAATCTATTGAGACTAATTAAAGATGCATCTCCACATGGAATACTACATCTCCGGGGATCTTTGGCAGCCAATCCGACCAGCACATACATACAGTGTTTATACCAAGCATTTTTCAAATTGAGCCAAGACTGGTACCCACGAAACTTTTGAAAACTGCCCTGAAAATCTTTAGTGTCTTTGTGTTATAGAGTCCTCTCGAGACTTTCTGCCTCCAAGAAGGGCTTCCTGGTGTAGAGAAGATGATAACCTGTGTTCCCCTGCAATGGGTACAAATATTAGGAAGCTATATGAAGGACTAGTTCATTGTACCTAACCCAAAAGCTTATATACAGAACTTGAATGTAATTATTTGGCAATGACTATAATAGTATATATATATTATTATTATTTTTTTTTTTGTAGAGACAGAGTCTCACTTTATGGCCCTCGGTAGAGTGCCGTGGCCTCACACAGCTCACAGCAACCTCCAATTCCTGGGCCAAGTGATTCTCCTGCCTCAGCCTCCTGAGTAGCTGGGACCACAGGCGCCCGCCACAACGCCCAGCTATTATTATTATTATTTTTTTTTTTTTTGGTTGCAGTTCAGCCGGGGCCGGGCCTGAACCCACCACCCTCGGTATATGGGGCCGGCGCCTCACCGACTGAGCCACAGGCGCTGCCCTATAATAGTATATTTTGAACCTTGACTTCCTCAGAGGGCATCGTTTCCTAACGTGATACTTAGCCTAATGAAATGAAGCTGTACTAAGGAGCTACCTCTCAGGATAGTGGATTAACACATCAGTGCCTAAATCTCTGTCCCCCACCCAGGCTGGCTCACTATCCGTTGATGACTTGATTGTTTCTCACAAATGCTAATGAACAGTTTACTTTGACACTGTAGACAAACACAATTTGGTGGGTATGTTCAGATGTTTTTCCTACTTGCTAATGAATAAACTCCCAGAGGTTCACAGTTCGCTGAGGTAAGCAGTGATTGGAGGTGTGTCCCAAAAG
Organism: Nycticebus coucang; assembly: GCF_027406575.1. Lineage (NCBI taxonomy): Eukaryota > Metazoa > Chordata > Mammalia > Primates > Lorisidae > Nycticebus > Nycticebus coucang. The sequence continues at coordinate 119,939,959 of NC_069785.1, read as the reverse complement.
TGATTTATTAACTATGTCTTAAACCAAATGGACTGGATTTTAGATAAAGTGGGAGTGTTCTCTTGAATTCAAGGGTCAAAGGAAGAAGCATGTTTTAAATAAAGGCGTTTCAAAATCGTAGGTAGTATTCCATACCAAAGTTAATTATTGGAAGTGGGGGTGAAAGGATGAGTATAAACGGACAGATAAGAATGCCCGTTTATCGTCAGGCAGAAAAGGTATTGACATTGGTCGGTAAAGCTTTCTCTTTAATAAACATTGAATTGGAGCTTTGCTGGGCCCTCAGCTACGAGTCTGTAATGGGCTTCATAGAGGCAACCCTTTCCATTCCTTTTAAGGTTTTTAACCACTATAGCAAATCCATAGATGGAGCAAGAATTAGGGGGAAATGTTCTGGAATAAAAGGGGTGGGGGTGCCCAGACGGGGAATAGATTAATATTTATAGACACCAGCATTGGTCTCTTACTAACATTTATAACTCCAACGGTGGCAGATTGAGGGCTGAATCAACATTTTTCCCCCTCTGTGAAATAATAAATATGGTAAAGTAGCTCTCAGAACTGCCTTTATCATTGGGATAAATCAGGACAGTTTGTGTTGCAGGAGAGACTTAAAACTTATAAATATGTTGCCCTTTAGGCTACTATTCATCAAAGTGTCTGATAGGAAATCTAGACTAAAGGCTTTTGTTACTGTGTCTGTTTCTTCTCTTCTAGAAGTATAAATTGGAGAGAGCGCTGTCATTTTGGTCATACCGGACTGCTGTGCTCCTTAGGTGCACGTCCCATTTGGGATATATTTGAAGAGAAGGAAATAGTGGGAGTTGACAGCGGCACACTTTTACACAAATCCTCTTTGTCGCCTAAACCTTCCTTGCAGAAGGCATAATTTCTAGCAGGAAAAATACAGCAAATAACTATTAGACAAATGACCTATTTCATGGCAGTGAACTTTCTTTCTAAGACAGTGGAGTCGAGAACTTGGTCCTTGAAAGCCTTGTCAAACGCAGAGGGACCTGATTTCCCTTCTTGGTGTTCAATTCAAATGTGCGCACGTGGACATGGCTGCAGGTTCTTTGAGTTTTTGAGTTTGCAGAGGGGAAGCCTACCAGGCTAGCGACAGATGCTTTAAGTCACATGGCTTGGTAGGTATTGTTGTATGTGAACCCCCATGCAGCTTTACGGCTCTGAAGCAGAATTTCCTGGCTGGTGTGGTGGGGAGTTGGAGTTGAGGTTCCAGCCCTGCCCCCACTCCCCTCGGTGCCTTTAGGTGTTGAATCACATATGGTGTGGGAATCACCTGCTGTTTGGAGGCCTCCGCAGAGTATTTACTAAGCAGTTTTCCTTTCTTAATGTGTTGTACAGCTCCTAGTTTTCAAGAATAACTAATTGGAAGAATAAACTTCACTTGTCCTTGAGTGGTTTGCAATTTAGGGGACCTGAATAATGGATATGGAGGGCCTACAAAGAGGGCATTGAAGCGTGCTGAAGTGTGATGATTCGCCCACTTGGCTTGGCGAAGCTGCTGGTGTAGAATTGCCCTGGGAAGAAACAGCAGGCTCTCTCAACTCTGTGCTTCTGGCTGAGGACAGTTTGGGGTTGGAGGAATTTAGGGAGTTGGGTGACCCTGACGCCATATCGGGTTTCACGAGAGCAAGGTGTGGGCCAATGTGTTAGTTCAAATTTGCTTGAATGCCAGCATGTGGATGGTACATTTAGATCGGGGCACTGCCTTTGCACCAGGCCACGATCGTATTTGGGATCATCATTGTGGGGAGGCCAGTGGCCGGGTCAAGTAATACTTTGAACTACGGTGTTAGAATAGTGCATTTTGACTTCCTGCTGGGCAGTGCAGCTGACCAGAGAGGGCAGCGTGGTGATATCAAGGTCCCCGTGTGTCCAAGGGGAGAGATTGCAGCTCTGCAGTCATGCTCATCCTGTCGAGGTGGTGGCTGTTTGACTTACCAAGTCAAATTTCTTGTACTCTGTACAAGTCAGAATGCCCAACCTTATCACTGGCAAGTGACTCTAAAGAGGGGCTCAGGAATGAGAGAGCACAGGTTTTCTCTTTATCAGATGCCTTTAAAGCCGCTTCACAGCACATCCCTATGATTGCTAACACCATTATGAAGATTGACAGTTTCATCAAGAAAGCAGAGAAGAAAATCTTCAGACAATAAATGGAGGCAGTGCTGGGCCCTGCTCCGGTTACCCTCAACAGCACTTCCAGAGCACTGAGCAGGGGCTGGCACGTCCTCGCCTCCTTGAAGACCCGTGGCTTTTTTGCTGAGCACAGAGCCTGGGGCCTTTTGTGGTCCTTTTCCTAGCACTAATAGGTGACTTTAAGACTTACTGAGGCTGGGTGCAGGGGCTCACGCCTGAATCTTAGCACTAGAGAAGACTGAGGTGAAGATTGCTTAAGCTCTGGAGTTTGAGACCAGCCTGAGCAAGAGCAAGACCCGCATTGTGGTACCTGCCTGTGGTCCCAGCTACTGGGGAGGATGAGGCAGGAGGATCACTTGAGCCTAGGAATTTGAGGTTGCTGTGAGCTAGGATGTCAGCATTCTACCCAGGGCGACAGAGTGAGCCTCTATTTCTTTTCTTTCTTTTGTTTTTTTTTTTCTGAAGACAGAGTTGTCACCCTCGGTAGAGTGCCGTGGCATAGCTCACAGCAACCTCAAACTCTTGGGTTCAAGCGATTCTCTTGCCTCAGCCTCCCGAGTAGCTGAGACTACAGGTGCCCACCACAACAAGTGTCTATTTTTAGAGGCAAGGTCTCCCTCTGGCTTAGACTGGTCTCAAACCTATAAGCTCAGGCAATCCACCTGCCTTGGCCTCCCAAGTGCTGTGATTATAGATGTGAGCCACCAAGACTCTGTTTAAAAAAAAAAAAAAAAGACTTACTGAGGCCTGGTGTGGTGGCTCACACATGTAATCTTAGCACTTTAGGAGGCTAAGGCAGGAAGGTTGCTTGAGCCCAGGAGTCTGAGATCAGCTTGAGCAAGAGCAAGACCTCTTGGTCTTGGAGCAGGCACCTGTAGTCCTGGCTAGGGAGGCTGAGGCAGGAGGACGGCTTGAGCCCAGGAGTTTGAGGTTGCTGTGAGCTATGATGATGTGTTACTACATTCTGGCCTCAGTGACAGAGCGAGACCCTATCTCCAAAATTAAAAAAAAAAAAAAAAAGAAAATCATAGAAGAAGACAGCTCAAGAGAGTCTACAGAGAGACAAACTCGGTTGTGGTAGTGAGGATTTTTTTTCTTTTCCTAAAAAGGACATTCCTTGAACAAGCCTCCAGTCTTGTCCAGCCACTTTTTATCCCTCAAGCTCAAATATATATCCCCAAGTCTGCAAATATTTTAGTACAGTGGCCAAACCAGAAAAGCTTGTGTAAAAATCCAGAATGTTCTGCTAAGGGCACAAAATGTCTTTGCCTCATTAGCCATTACCCACAGCTAATAACTCTGAGCACCAGCCTCTTACCCCAAGCCAGCTGCTTTGCAAAGGCTTGGTCTGTTGGCTGTAAGGCCAGTGTTGTGATTCACTGCAAACCCAGCAACACTACTGGAAAAACAATTTTCTGACTGGAAAGGGATAAGAATATATTGTTATATATTTTATTGTTTATATATATATATATATATAGTGTGTGTGGCAACAGAACCTTTATTCTGTTAAGGAACAAGACGCCAGCCTGGCAGTGCCAAGGCGCTGCAGGGCCCAGCACTGGCTGCCCCAGAATCCAGTCTGTCCAGGCACTGCTTTAAGCACCGGAGCCGCCCTGTCCGCGCAGGGTGGGAAGCCCCCTCCACACTGTGCTCAGTCTCAGAGAGGCCCAGATGATCTCAGGAAGGCTTTGCTGCCCGTCTCAATTTCTTTCCTTTGAGCTTGAAGCTGCGCAGAGGACTCAGGGCCTTCTTGGCCTTCCTACAGGAGGAAGATGGCTCTTTCTGCTTCTTGTGAGGATGTACAAGGCCACGAAGAGCAGGAGGAACCAGGTAGTCAGGGATGTGGCCCAGCTGAGGCCTCACCACTGCAGGGTGCAAGGGCAGGTGGTGCCACAGCAGCTGGGGGTCCCTGGGCTTGTCTTCAAAGTAGGTCTTGAGCTTCTCAGAGTGTAGGAGCTCCTCCTGACCTCCTTCAACCTCGCCTCCCGAATGGCCTGTTGAGTCACTGAGCACATGGCGTCTCCAGTAGGACTGGCTGGAGATGATTCAGTGCCATCAGCGCAGAAGGGAGCAGCTGCGTGAAACCACCACTTCTCTGAGCTCGGGATGTATTAACAATATATTCTCAGAAGTAAATAATCTTGCTAACAAGGCGAACCTTATTGAGTCACTGTCATTCCCTTGAGTTTTGGATTCTGCCCAGTGACCGTGTCATAAATGTGGTTCTAACCTCCACGGAGGCGCTTCCTAAATCTTACCACTTTTGTGAGTATCCTTCTGGGAGGTTAAACTTCCCACCCAGCCACGTTGCCTTAGAACCATCATGGTCTTTAAAGGAACCAAAGGGGTTAATTGGTTTCTTCAGCCAGGAGGCTTGTGCTGAAGAAAGCAATTTTAGGTTAGTTTGTGTAGTAGCCAGGCAAATGTACTGAAAGGGTGGAACGTGTTTCTGTTGTGCAGATAACCTACATACTGCTTTAGAAATGTGTGCTTTCCAGCGTGTGCTAAAATAAGAAGTGGTTGTTTGATTTATCTCTTACAATGGTGTGGCATTCTCTTCCTAAGTGGCATTTCATTCGCAAGCCAGGCACTGTAAATTTGAACTGAATATGTAAGTAAATATCCCTCAAGGAGATAGCACACTGGATGGCCTCAGCTGAGAACACGCTGCTAAAAATGAAGCCTTGGCTTTTGGAAAAGGCTCAGCACCTGAACTACACTAGATCCAAAGAGGGCACGGTGTGCTCCCCAGCCAAACAAGCTGGAAGTTACTCTTAGGTAAAAGGATGCAGAATCGTCTACCAACTAAGTAATATTTGGGTTATACTCCCCTATGTTTGCCCTCAAGCGCTTAAACTTGTATTCAATCCATTGGAACTTTGTTGTGAATATTCATATTAGGGGGTGTGGCCTCCGTTCATGGCAGCCTGGCGCATTACAGCTTTTACTATAGAATCTTCGCACGGCAGGGACAAAGACAGTGACAGTGTTTTATAAAGAACTAACAAGAATGCTGCTGCACATAATTGTTAAACTAAGGGGCTGTCGAGGCACTGATGTGGAACAGACAAGAAGCTCAAAAAGCCATAATCGCAAAGTAACTTGTATTCTGATTTATTATTTATCACATCATGGTTAAAACAATTTCCTACAGTTTTGTGTATTTTTAATATTCTCTTGACATTGAGTTTTCACCTAATGCAAAGGCAGGTTTCAGCAACTTTTAAAACATTTATGTATGCAGGTAGTTAAGGGGGGGAAATCCCTTTTTTATTAAGATACAGAATGCATGTTTATAAAAATTCATCTCAGATTCCATTTAGAAATATAGATGTCTTGGGTTTGAAAGAGCTTACTGAGCTGCACAGAGTGACAGATATTACTGACAGAACAAAGTTATGGATGATAAAAGAACCCAGGACACGCTTATACTCATGTGGCTATAAATCAGTAGAAGAAAGACTGCTGTTTGTTGCTTGGCGTGGAGCAGGCATAAGTTCGCAAACACTCAGCATACATCTTGGTTTGCTTTGTGGGGAAGAATTGACCCTCCTGGGATTGGCCCAGTCCTGTGTGGCTGATGGCCTGTGGGCCCACTGCCCCCACCAGGTTTTCACCCTCTGACAAAATGCAGAATGGTGCTCAAGGAGGCCCCCCGAGTAGCATAGTAAGGGCTGCACAGAGATCCCTGCTGAAAAAAGTCCTAGTAGTCTAGAAAAACTGCAAGTTGTAATGTTAGTTTATGGTTCAAAAATGCTACATGTTGCTGCTATGAGCAACATCTGTCAAAGCCGCTCTAAAAGAACAGTTACCTAATGTTAAGACATAGCTGAGTAATGCTACCTTTATTTTAAGCATAGTAAGTGATTTCCTGGAATCGTGGTACAGTCCAGCCCCTCTTTAAATCCTGCTGGCTGGTGCCCATAGCACACTGTAGATGTAGCTCATTTCTTATAATGGTGGTTCTCAAACCTCAGGAGGCTTCTGAATCATCTGAAGCCTTTTTAAGACAGATTGCTGGCCCCCCCTCCTACACTTACTGATTTATTAGATTTGGAAGGACGCCTGGGAATTTGCATTTCTAACAAGTTTCCTCTGTGGTCCAGGAATGACCATTTTGGGGACCATTGTCCACCCAGTTGAGTTAGATACTTACTAAGAAGCAATTTTATTTGTTCACAAACCACCTCAAAGAATAGGCCTGGACTTTACACCAAAAGTTCCATTGGCTTGGCGCCCATAGCACAGTGGTTACGGCGCCAGCCACATACACCGAGGCTTGCAGGTTCGAACCCAACCTGGGCCAGCTAAACAACTATGACAACTGCAACAAAAAAATAGCCAGGCATCATGGCAGGCACCTACAGTTCCAGCTACTTGGGAGGCTGAGGCAAGAAAATCGCTTAAGCCCAAGAGTTTGAGGTTGCTGTGAGCTGTGATGCTATAGCACTCTAGTGAGGGTGAGACTCTATCTCAAAAAAAAAAAAAAAAAAGTTTGGAAAAGGAAGGTAGAGCTATATGTTTGAAATTAAAATGTTTACAGCTGTATGTATAAACAGATTCCCACTGGAAGGCTTTTTTTTTTTTTTTTTGATTAACCTAATGTGCTGTTGGCCGCAATTGCATCTGATAAGTCAACCTGTCCTGTAGGAACCGCATTTGCATTTACAACACAGGTGGGTGTACAGAAAGACAAGGAAACCCTTCCGTGATTTTATGAGGGATGAGTGCTGGAGCACGTCAGAGTATAAGAAGTACACACTGCAAGCATTTTCCTTATGGCTAGAAACAGGGGTAAATGGCTGAATAATGGAAAGCTAGAGCCTAAAAGAAATGTAATAGCAGGAAGACATCAGCCACGGTGCCTCGTTCTGGCATAGCCTTCCTCTTAGAGACCATACCCAGGTAATTAAGAGCCAGGTCCTGGGCACTGGAGGCCGAACCATGAGCCAAACATGCAGGCTTCTCCCTCTGAGAGTCATTTTCCTCCTTGTGAGCAAAAGAGAAGTTTCAGTACTGTTATTTGAATTCCTGAAAATAGAAAGATATTAGGAATAGGTTTTAAAAACAGACGCAACACTGTCCTCCTGATAGAAGTCTGTTTACTCGGGAGGGAGGCGACACGTGGCAGGTGGGATGGAGTCTACTCTGCTTCATTCCCATTTCAAAGCCAACAGTGCTGTGAAATATCTTCATCCAGGCTGACTTCTCGTGGCGCATGTCCTGCTCTGCACGTGTGATGTCCTTCTAAAGAGGTGGTGAAATCCAGTGGGTGGGATTCTTCACTTGCCCTTGTGGCGCTCCTGTTTAGTAAAAAGCAATACACTCTATTTCCACATTCCACCCCCATTGCAGCTTGTCCTCATTTTCACATGAAGATGGGGATCAGAATCATCACTGGCGTCTAATAGCTGGTGTGGCTTGAACCCTACGTCAGGCAGTAGGCGCGCACGTTGTTCCACGCCATCCTCACGTCTGTCTTAAGGGTTCTGAATATTTCCCCATTTTTAAAGATGACGCGATGGAGGCTGAGGGTAAGTAACTCACTCAAGGTCACACAGCTCCTATAAGTCAAACAGGATCGGAGCCTAGATCTATCTGATTCCAGGATCAGAGCTGGCATCACCACCACCACAGACATCTCTGCACTGGAGCTTTCCTTGTATTCGTGGAAGAACTAGGTCTCTGAAACCTTCATTTTGCAGAGAATGTTTTCCTGTGGTCTTGAGATAGGGCACACCTGTCCTTGGTTGCTACAATAGATGACAGAGATGACAGCGACTATTTTAGGACTGAATGTGCCGTCCATTAGCCCATAGAAAGGAAACATTTTTGAATGTTTGTTTTTTCTAATTGTGTGTGTTAAGTAAAGTGCTTGGACAAACAGTCCTCTCCTGTCTGGTAATCTGCTATAAATCAACCTTCAGATGTTAATAAAACAAGTCAAGACTGACAAAGGAAGCTCCATTGGTATTTTAAACTCCCAATTCATCAGGGTCTTCTCCTTTAGATCTTCTCTGAGAGTGTCCTTGGTCTTAATGTAGCTGGAAGATAAAACGCAGATAAAAGAGCCATTGTCTCAGAAGAGCATTAATAAAAAATGAATGTTGATCCTAATTGAGTAGTATTTAAACATGGAGGGGGCAGGCGGCCGTGTGGAGGGAGCATCTGAGTCTGTTAGAATTTGACTCTATCTCCCCTTAGTTCAGTGTCTGCATTACCCAGCTGCCTTATAAGAATGTAGGATGTATATACACATATTACTAGAGATTGCCCTGCTATCGTCAGTCTTAGTTGCAAACAATATACTATTCTCCTCTTTATCTTTTCCTAAAATCTCTCTCTAAAATGTTCAGTTGACTGCTTTTTTGGTTTTCTCCATTTCCTTGTTTGCTTGTTTACATTGGCTCCTGGTAACTTAGTTGTAAATTCTCCTTAATTCTGTTAAGCTGGGTGTAAAAGAAAGAGCTCCCAGAGTCAAAAGTAAAACATTGTGGACAGTAATATTAATAATGGTAGGACTGGATTATAAACTGAGCAAGAAAATACATATCCGTGAGTCCATTATTCATATAAATAAATTACCGAATACATACCTAGAAGGGAGAAAAGAAAATTCTCTTTCTTATGGAAGAGTTTCCACTAAAGGAGAGAACCAGAAATTAACACTTTGAACACCATAATAATAATTGCTGCAGACAAGATCCGCCAGCGCCTGCTAAAATGAATGAATGAAAATTTAAGGAGACACAGGATAGTCTCACAGCTTCCAAGTATTTATTAATTATTTTGGTGGGGGGATGTGCTCATGAGCGCTTCATTTCAGAATATTACAGGGGTACAAATGTTTTGGTGACATGATTGCTTTTGTACTGCTTGAGTCCAAGTTGTAAGGGTGCCCATCAGATATTGTGCATTTTATGATTTCACCCATCGCCTCCTCCCTCTCCCCCTCCCACCTGCTTGATTTCCCGTGAGTTTTACTTCCATCTGTGCACATGAGTGCCGATCACTTAGTTCCAATTTAATAGCCAGTACATGTGTTATTTGTTTTTCCATTCTGGAGATACTTCACTTAGGAGAACAGCCTCCAGTTCCATCCAGATTGTTGCAGAAGGTATTAATTGTTTTGTTGTTACGGCTGAGCAGTACCCCACAGGATACGTATACCACATTTCATGAATCCACTCATGAACTGATGGCCACTTGGGTTGATTCCACATCTTTGCAGCTGTGGATGGTGCTGCAATGAACACCCTTGTGCAGGTGCCTCTTTGATAAAATGACTTATTTTCCACATCCACACCAGCTTCTGTTTTTGGGGGACTTTTTTGATAAAAGCCGTAACACATGCATGTGTTCACAAATCCTTTAAAACTTCTCCCTGTAGTAGATTGGGCTTAATTCTCTTCCTTTGTGAGTGTGAGCTAGACTTTAATGACTCCAGTGAACAGAGTCTGGAAAAGGAAAGGTAGTGATTTTCTAGCAGAGAAACCTGGTGTACATCACCCTACCCAAGGGATCAAGATTCACATCACCAATAATAAGACATTGATAACATGTACTTAATGAGGAGATTCAAGGAAAGGGGCATCACCTCTGTGGCATCCTTCCCCAAATCCATAATCTGAATTTAATCCTGAGAAAGCATCAAATAGACCCAATGTGACAAACAGTCTACCAAATAGCAAACTAGTACCCTTCAAACTGCCAGTCACACTGTAGTATACACTAGTGTTGATTTCTTAATTTTGGTAATTGTACCATGATTAAGTAAAATGTTAACATTAGAAAATGGAGAAGCGTTTATGAGAACTCTTTACATCTTTTGTGTAGGCCTTGAAGTATTTCAAAATAAAATGCTTAATGAAAAGTCAGGTATGGTGGTTCATACACCTACAATCCTAACCCTCTGGAAGGCCGCGGTAGAAGGATCACTTGAGGTCAGGAATTCAAGACCAGGCTGAGCATGAGCAAGACCTTGTCTCCATTAAAAATAGAAAAATTACCTGGGCACTGTGGCGGGTGCCTGTAGTCCCAGCCACTTGGGAGGCTGAGGCAGGAGGATTGCTTGAGCTAGCCTGGGTGATAGAGTGAGACTGTGTCTCAAAAAAGAAAAAAAAAAAAGAAATGTTTAAAAGAAACAAAAAGATACCTCAGGGCCTAGGGAGGCTTTGATAAAGGAATCTTAAGATAAATTATCTTTTATTGGCTTATTTATTTGTTCATTCATTCATTCATTTGTACATTCATTCAACAAATATTTGTTACCAGGAGCTGTCCTGAACCTGAGGCTATAGTGGTTAAAGTCAGTCACACTGTTGCTTTGCAGAGCTTGGCTCACGGTGCCTGGTTCAGAAGAAGTACACATATTTGTTCACCACTTGCTTTTATTATGCCACAGCCTAGGGGGGCATGTAGAGGTTTGAACAAGTGCTGAAATAGGACAAGTGGGGTGTTTACAGAAGCGCATAGAAGAGGCACTTAACCCAGTTGTGGGAGACCAGAAAAGGCTCACTCATCATCCTTTGTTTAATCCTTCACTTAACATGTATTCAGTGTTTTCTACAGGAAGGACACACTTAAGACTTAAATTTGAAGTTGATTTTATCCTCTTATATTCTAAGTGCCTTAATAGTAAGAATAGGGAAAGTTTTTTATATGTCTCAAATCTTGGGTGGTGCTACAGAGTTTTTAAATGGAGTAAAGGAGTCCTGAGATCCTTTGGGGTTGGAATCATTGTTATTTTCAGTTTATTTGGTGACAAAAATATGTGTAACACAAAGTATTACATGCTGCTGTAATTTTTAAAACCTGAATATAACAATATCTTATTGGAATACATGAAGTTTTGGATATTAAAAAAGATGTTCTCTATGCTGAAAACAGAACAAATATTTATGTAAAAGTATATTCATCGCAGCATTTTTAGAAAAGCTGCCTTAGAAACGATCTAAATATATAACAAAAAGGAGATAGTTAAATGACTTCTCATATTTTTATATGATAGACCATAATATAGTAATTAAAATATGAAATTTATATATATGTGCAAATATATACATACACCTCATACGTAGAAATGAAAAGGAATATACTAAAATATTAGTGTTAATAATAATCTCGGAATTGTGGGATTATGAGATTTTCTTTATACTTTTTTATTTTTTCTACCATGAGGTATATAATTTTTATGATTCTAATAAAACAGTTCTGTATTAGTGTTTGAGAGAGGCATTAATTCTTAAAAGTAGTGGTGTAGAAGTCCTGGGATTCCTAATATGTGGGTTAAATAACAAATACTTTAATTAAAATGAGGCTCTTACTGGAGCTCATGAAAGCCACCCAAAGCCTTCGTGTATAGCTAATAGTAATTTCATATTAGCTTTATTTTTGTGTACCATTTCTCAGTACGTTTTTAAATCATATCTTTGATAGTTTCATCTAGGAAGAAACACGGTGTTCATAATTGGCGTGCCCTCGTGACGTTTAGCTCACCTCATGGTTCCTCTCTGAGTCTTAGGCATTGAAAAGTACTTGGCCCATGTACCAAGTGGGTAAACTGTACATGGCAGAGTCCTTAACGGTACTGATGGTCTCATTAAAAGAATTTGGAAATCTTTTTCTTAAAACCGATTACAGCATGGTAAACAACCACAGCCCCTCACCAACCAGTGTCAGTCATTTTTATGGGGCCATTGACCTAATGTCTTATCAACAGTTGTATCCTCATTATTCTGAACACTGACCTGGCTTTGGCCACTCAGGCACAAAGATAGAGACCACTGGCCACGTATAATATATATGATATATTTGCCTGATGTAATATGCTAAGGTTACAAACTAGGGGCGGGAACAGTTTTTAGAGACCTACCCACCCAGTCTTATTCCCTTTGCAGGGATCCTTAGAGGCTGCCTTTGGCTAAGCTAGAGAGGTCAGTCCAAGCACATTAAAACACGAGGGGGGAAGAAGAGCCCCCATCTCAGACAGAGATGGATCTGTTGATGGAGAAGCAAGTGAAGTGACAGAGGCATCAGAGCTTGAGACAGAGCTGAGCAAAGGGGAGGCTGGCACCAAGGTGAAACGAGGTGGGAGGGGCACGACGTCGGGAGTGAGAGAGGAGGTAACAAGGAGTTCAAGAGGAGATCTTGGAAGGCAAGATTTCTATTCATACGGGGTTTTAGCTCCCCTTGGGAAGAATTCAGCTTTAAAGGGGTAACTCCTACCAGGTAGATGGAAACCCCTGCATACCTTTGTTGTGTAGATAAAGCAATTCTTTCCCTGGGAAGAAAAAAAAAATCAGTCTAGAAAGTTGACTTGCATATTCTTTAAAAAAATAAAAGCTTTCTAGGACACCAATAACTACCTTAACTATACCAGTTTTTATCAATACTTTGAGCTACAAGCATCTAACAAATAAAAAAGACTGCGTTTTTATCTCCATTTTCCCCTAAACAAGGACTCTTCCTATTTGAAAGATGATAGAGGAAAAGGATAAGTGAACCTACCACGTCTCCTTAGATGTATTTAGTACTTGCCTCCAAAGAACACTAATATCTTATTGATCTTGGAAACATGTTATTTTTTTATTTTTATTTATTTTTTTATTGTTGGGGATTCATTGAGGGTACAATAAGCCGGGTTACACTGATTGCATTTGTTAGGTAAAGTCCCTCTTGCAATCATGTCTTGCTCCCAGAAGGTGTGACACACACCAAGGCCCCACCCACCTCCCTCTGTCCCTCTCTCTGCTTTTCCTCCCACCCCCATGACCTTAATTGTCATTAATTGTCCTCATATCAAAATTGAGTACATAGGATTCATGCTTCTCCATTCTTGTGATGCTTTACTAAGAATAATGTCTTCCACTTCCATCCAGGTTAATACGAAGGATGTAAAGTCTCCATTTTTTTTAATGGCTGAATAGTATTCCATGGTGTACATATACCACAGCTTGTTAATCCATTCCTGGGCTGGTGGGCATTTAGGCTGTTTCCATATTTTGGCAATTGTAAATTGAGCTGAAATAAACAGTCTAGTACAAGTGTCCTTATGATAAAAGGATTTTCTTTTTAGCTTATTGGCCTCAGCTCCCAGTGCTCACAGCAAGGGTCACCAGGGATGGCATTGGCCCCAGGCGCCTGTTCTCAGCACCACTGTGATCTGGGAAAGCTGGGTTCTGGAGTAGTTCGAGAAACTGGTGAGACAGTAGGTCTTGAAGTTCTCTCTGTGACCTGTTCACAGGCCTTTCTTTGAGCCTTGTTTACCATGCTTTTCTTGTGGTTTGTGACAGATAAGAACTGTATTGATTCCAGCATCTGCTGGCAGTAACCTTTGAAAGGGCAGGCAATGCATCACCATAGAATTTTATCTATCAATATCTGAGTAATAGAAAGACAGGGATGACATCTAATCACAACACTGCTGGCAGATCATAAATCTGAGCTGATAGGGTACTAGGAACGGGCAGTAGGAAAAAAGGTACATGGATTAACATTCAGATAAAGTCAAAGGGGTGTTTACGTGGGAAGGGTGCGAGCTGGCCCGAGAGATGCAAATTAGGTAATTTGCCCATGATTATACAGCTAGTAGATGGTAGAGCACCTCTCCGAGCCTCAGTTTCCTCATCTATAAAATAGATGTGATAATACTTTAATGGATGGTGAAGGATTCAGCGTGATTATATGTGCCAGGCTCAGAGTGTGGGGTCAGCATCAACAGCTTTAATGTCACTTGGGAGCGCCTTAGGAGTGCAAATTCCTGGATGCTGATACCTCTAATACTAATAGTTTACTCTGTGTACAAGCCCTACAGTCTTCATACTTCTTTGATTCACAGGAAAATTAGTGATGAAAGCAAGCATTTTTTGACAGATAAGAATTTTTGACCTGTAAAAGCTATCATAGAAGAGGATTTGCCAAGTTCCATGTTCCTCTGGTTTACAAGGCTGGAGAGTACCAGCATTCTAAAGGTTAAGGTTCTGGTGTGTGCTTTGGACATATTTAGTGCTTTTGACATGTCGGGAAGCTTCCAGCCTGGACAGTGAATAGTGCTACAATTTAATAACATAAATGGAGTCTGTCTGATACTGCAAAGAAACGGCCTTCCTTGGGGCCCAGAATATATAGTCCCTTCTGCAGTTACACTCACAGTATTTTTAATCATTTCATGTTTTTATTATTTCCCAAGTACAAGGTGCTACAAAGAGTCCCTGGTGCTGGCAGTCACTCACAGAATTGACAAATCTAAAAAGTGAATAGAAGCAGCAAGCAGCCCATTAGGGATTTTCTTTTTTCTTTTTCTTTATTTAAAGGAAAACTTTTTAAAAAAGAAAAAACTGTCTTGGAATGTTGGAAGGGTTGATTTTGGCATCTTATCCATGAAAAGTGGTAGTCATAAAGTTCCTCAATTGTTGGTGCTTACGCTGCAGAAATTATGGCTGTGCACAACTGTGGGGGTTTAAGTGGGTTTCCATGAAGTACGTAATTCACACTCTAAATGTGACAAGCATGACTGCCCATAAACCTAACGACTTTTTTAAGAGACCGAAATTCAGAACATTATTCTTCTCTCTGAAACTGCACTTGAGTAACCCAGCAGAAAGCTGTTCAGAGATCTGTTGCCCTTGCAGTGGAGGCATCTGGGTGCCCCAGTAGAGAGAAATGCAGAAAGCCTTTGTGCAAGAACAGATTTGTTAGAGGAAGCACGAAACACTGGCAATTGCCGTTTGTATGATAAAGAGCAGGAGCTAGAACGTGGCAATGACCATTTTGCTGCTGGCGCCCCCCCCCCCAAAAAAAAAAGCTTGTTAGAAAACTTAAAGAAGAATTAAAGTTCTAGGTATATAAACTTTCAGCGTAATAGGAAAGAGCCTCCCCTAAACTTAGATTCTTACTCTAAAGCGAATTCTTTCAAGGTATCTGTTACTTCCTCCTGGGAGCCTCAGCTGAGGACGCTGTTCACCTATATCCGAATGGCACAAGGAACATTCACTCCAGCAACTGAGAACAGGCTGTTTGTTTGGTCCAGGCCGATCTATGGCTGTTCGTTAAGAGGCTGTGTAAAAGTGAACTGTTGTTTACCTTTCCTGCCCCCAAGCTTCTACAAGGTTCTTTCTGAGCCTGCTTCTTTCTGCCTGCAGCTTAAGACTCTTATTATTTCTCTTAAAATTCTGTTTCTGCTCTTACCTATATTTTTACAGCAAATGCTGTGTATGAGACAGAGGGGAAAGGCCCGCTGTAATGGGCAGTAGAGCTTTGATTTTTTTTTTTTTTCTTTCCTCCAAATGTAGAGTTGAATTTCGTCACTTTTTGCCTTTGCAACCTCTTTTCAATTTTCACTGTCCACCACTTTATTTCCCTGTTTGTTGTTTTTCCTTCACTGGCTCAGTGCTCACGAACACAAAACACACAGTAACAGTAAAATCGAATAAGCCAAAATTTAACTAGGATACAACAGCATGTGAACCAGCAGACCCCGCTAAGTGGGATAGTCCTGGCGAGTCTTCACTTTTTGCAGAATGATCAGTTTCCTTTGGTCACAGTCAGCTGGCTGCTTTGGTAGGAGGTTTTTTTTTATCTGTGTAATGGTCGTACGTACCTGGAGGAAGAATGCTAGATCCTATTTCCTATTGACTCACCAGTGATCCACACCGGTTTATGTTCATGCAAACTTGAATTTTCTTAAGGATATTTTTAAACATATTTCTCCCTGGAAACTGACCTGATTTGGTAGTGAGGATTGATGATTTTCCTTATCCCAGGACACACTGAGATTTCACCACTTTCCTTGAAATGATTTGTCCAGGAGCATTCTTCTTTCTGAGATCTCCCTTGGTTAAGTCATCAGTCTGTTTACGATCACGATATAAAAGAGCGCTCGGAATTAATGTGCTCTAAGTTGGCGCTCCTCAAACTTTAGAAATTATCGAAATCTCTTGTTAAAATGCAGAGTCTGACTTAGTAGGTCCTGTGTGAGTTTGAGATTCTGCATTTTTAATAATGTCCCAGAGGTTGTCAAAACCGCCAGGGAAGGGCGGGTTTCTTCATTATGTCTTTGGTGTCAGTGTGTGCTACAAAACCCACCTCAGGGGCGATCAACAGAAGAGTCCTTTGCTTTTAACTTCTAAAGTTCACTCTGCTGGTCTTTCCTTAGAAGGCTGCTGAACATCAGTTGGAGTTTAGCAGAGGTGACGAAGGAATTCCCAGTTCCTTTTATGAGAGGACAGCTGGTGGCGGCTTCCAGGCCCCTTGCGCCTGTGCTTCAGGTCTTGTTAACTCCTCCTCACTCTTCCTCACAGCCTGAGCTCCCCTCCTTCCCCTGGCTATCAGCTCCTGAGTCCTCTGCCTCAGAAGTCTCTTAACTGATCTTTCTGACTCCAGCCTTTTCCCTCCCCCCGTCTCCCCTCCCTCTCCACGGAGAAGTAATCTTTCAAAATACAGGTGTGATCATATCACTCCCTGGAGTAAAATCACTAATGGCTCCCTATTAATTACAAGAGAAAGTGCAAATTCTCTAGCCTGGCATACAGTGTCCTTCAGTATCTGGACCTAATGACCTTTCCAGAAAACATCCCTCCCCGACTCTTTTCAGAACAGGCTGTATACTCTTCACGTTGTTTTATCCTTTGAAATTTCTCCCCTTCTTCCATCTGTCTAAAAAATCTACACCCCCTCCCTAACAGTCCCCTCTTCTGTGGTCCCCATAGCACAGTGGTTCTCAACCTTCCTAATGCCATGACCCTTTAATACAGTTCCTCATGTTGTGGTGACCCCCCAACCATAAAATTATTTTCGTTGCTACTTCATAACTGTAATTTTGCTACTGTTATGAATCGTAAGGTAATACGATTGATTGTAATAAGTAATGAATATCTGATATGCAGAAGACCCCCAAAGGGGTCACAACCTACAGGTTGAGAACCCCTGCCATAGCACGTTAGTAACTTGTGACTTACAGGTGTTATTGCATTGTGTTGTCAGTGTGTGTGTGTGTGTGTCTGTCCTTTGCAGCTTTAGGAACTACTTTTTTTTTTTGAGACAGGGTCTTGCTCTGTCACCTAGGTTAGAGTGCAGTGGTGTGATCATAACTCTCTGTAACCTCAAACTCTTGGGCTCAACTGATCCTCCCGCCTCAGCCTCTCCAGTAGCTGGAACTACAGGCGTGTACCACGACTCTTAGCTAATTTTTCTATGTTTTCTGTAGAGATAGTGTCTTGCTTTTGCTCAGGCTGGTCTCAAACTCCTGGCCTAAAGCCATCTTTCTTCCTTGGCCTTCCAAAGTGCCAGGATTACAGATGTATGAACACAGTGCCTAGCCGGGAACTAACTTCTTAAAACAAAACTGATTTCTCCATCAAGTGCTATAGGCCATAATACTGTTTCTTTCCAAGAACCTCATGAAAATTTTTGAAAAGTGGAAAATCAAAGTGTTGACTTTAGAATAAAATATGCAATTGGTATGTCAAAAGGAAAATTATAAAACTCCTTTAAATTTTTAAATTCAAAATTATATTTAATGTGGCATATGGGTGCAACTTAGTATGTTTTGATGTTATGTGGCCCAGTTACGTCAAAGAATGAGAATGCCTAGCTCTTAAAAGTCTTAAAACAACTTTTCATTTAGTTACTTCATTCAACAAACAGTTATTGGACACTTGCTTTATAAGCTGACATTGTATTATCCTTTGGGGGGATACAAAGATGAATTAAGATACTGTGAATGCTCTCAAGAAACTAAAAATAATTAAAATAATATTAACTATAGGTTATTGTACCAATTACAACCTATTTTCTAAAACTCCTGGTGTACAAATCCATTGATTATCACATTTGTTCCTCAAAATCACCTAATGAGGGAGATATTTTACACGTGAAAAATTGAGGCTTAGAGAGATTAAGTAACTTTCTCAAGGTCTCGCTAATAACTGACAGAGCTAGAATTGAACACATATCAAAATCTAAGGAAAGAAAGAGCCCTGATTAACACGTGATCGCAGAACAGTGAGGAGGGCTGAGACAGGGCTGTGCAGGGAGAGTGTCACAAGTCAGGAACCTTGGTGAGTCATCAGAGCTTCATAGAGACAGGGCTGTGCAGGGAGAGTGTCACAAGTCAGGAACCTTGGTGAGTCATCAGAGCTCCATCGAGAAAGGGCTTTTCGCTCAGTCCTAAAGGACAGCTAGGAATTCCTCCATGGTCAGTTTTCCGGCTTTTATGAGTATGTTAGTAATAGGTGGATTTGGTCAAGTAAAGAAATAATCCATTAATGTCAATAGCAAACTAGAGTCAGTCACCAATCAAGCATTGATTTGTTTCCTACAAGGATGTGTCCGAGTATAGTTGTCAAACTAAACCAAATACTGTTATTAATTAAATTTTGTCTGTGCAACTCTTCTTTGCTCTTCATCAAATGAAGGGAGAAGGTAACTCCCCGGCACGCGTTGGGAGCACACCACTTGGTGAAGGTTCGGTCTCTAGAGACCCCAAACATCTGAGACACACCCAGGAACTCAATAGTAGGCAGGAAAGGTCTCAACACCCAGGAGGAGCTTTCTCAAAGCTCTTGCACTTAGTATAAAGGGAGGAATCACCTGTGAGTAGGAACAGCCAGCATTGGAGGGAAACAGCGGAGGGGCCTAATGAGTACCACTGCTTAGAGAAGGGCCAGTATTTCTACATATTTCAGTAACTCGTGGCCTCCTCCTGGGATAGACACACAGAACAAAGAAAGAGGGGCAGTCAGCAAGCTTTCATGCAATTTTTATTTTATTTCATTTATTTTTAATTTTGGCATTTAAAAGAGAGACGTAGTTACATGAAAAAAGCTAGTTTTTGAGGAACATCGTGTTCCATCAGGATGCTGGGTAGTGGGGATGTTGATTGCTGAGGTTTTCCGGGGGGGATGGTGTGTTGCATTACTGACCTGCTTACAACATGGAGTTTGCTCTTAGAACGTGGCTGCTTACGGGCCCGTACAGAGTGGGAGGGAACACGGGAAATAAGTCATGGTTTTAATGCTGTAGATGCAATTTCAAATGTCCAACAACCCTCTGCCTACATCTGCTTCTTACCTTTTATTTTTCATACTTGCGCTGGTTTGCAATGCAACAAAAATGTGCAACGAAGGTATGTTAATTTACCCTCTGCTTTTCAGTTAGTCTTAGAATAAAAAATATAATAGCTAAACCTCTGAAATTGAAAACATTTCTAGCATATTATGAAGAGCATAAGGTTCTAGTAACACAGAGATTGCGTTGATTAGGGTGCTACTGGTGAAGAACTTGGAAGAGAACATTATAATCCTTTATTTAGCGTTTTTTGGAGCTTACAGAACACTGCCATACACATTTCTTCACTTGATTCTCATAATAACCCTATTGGAGAGATACTATTTATCTATTTTAAAATACAGAAACAGATTCAGAGTTTCAGAGCTTTTCCTGGTTTCACCACCAGTAAGCTCACAACTGTTGGAAAAGTCCAGTGGTCTTTCGTTTCTCTTTAGCTGCCCCCTTACTAGGGAAAAATAAGTCACAGGTAATGTCCCTATGAGTTATCTCAGCCCACACTGGGATAATATTAATCAAATTATTTTTATTCGTGGTAATAGTGCCAGTTTGCTTAGTTCTTGTGCATATTTGAGTGACACAGACGTTGCACTGAGGCGTCAGCAGCATGAAAGTAGAATCTGAAATCTCCGCGGGCCACTGACATCTCTCCATGTAAAAACCCCTTCATCAAACCCTGGCATGAAAGAGCTTGTCACTCTAGTTAGATTTCTTCCCAGGTTCAGCTGGAGCCAGCAACTTGAGAGCCCAGAGGTTTTTTTCTAAAAAAAGCAAAACACTTGCTTTCTGGATAGAGTGAATAACTTAGCAACAGGGCCTTAGTCACGGAACCCAATTTTCCAGCTAAGAAATTGTCATTTCATATAATAGTCCAAAGCTACTTGGCTTTCCTGGTAGGAGATGCGAGTCACTTGAATGTTGCAGCATTATTTGGCATGATGATTATCACGGATTTGCAGCTGTTTCTTGAACAAACCGTATTACACACACAACACTCTCTAGAATAAGAACCTGAAACATCTATCCCTTCCCGTTTCCCCCGTTTTCTCTTTGTGTAGTAATGACAGTTGAAGCTGACATTCGCTCTCAGTCCGTATCTGATGTGTTCCAACTGATATCCTTAACTTGGTTGTCCTGTCGGCTCTAAGCTTTAAATTTGGAAGATTTTCAGTGGCTCTTGTTGGCAGGAAAAATGAATGGGGACGTGTAGGGAGAGGCTGCTATTACAGCCAAATTTCAGTCACATAGACTGTCAATACTAATGAATGACCTTGAAGCAGGTTCTATAGATGCTGGAAGTTGAACTTGAGCTGCCTTTTGAGCCCAGATGATTGGACAGAATAGACGTCTCCTCTGTAAATACCAAAGTCCCAGTAGTTAGGTTCTGGGTATAGAGGTGATTTTATTACTGTTGCATATTGGAACATGCTGATTGCTGATAGATCGGCTATTTGTCTTAAAATCTGTTTCTTTGCTGAGAGTGTTATTTTAGTTTCATTCCAGAGTCACGTAAGTGAGATACTGTAGACTCTTCTATTAGTTTTCCTCCGTTCTTTCAGTATCATAAAGCTTAATGTCTTTTCAGGTAATCAATATAATTTAATTGTTAATAGCAACAGAATAAGTTCAGATATTGGTTCCAACCGTTTATTTAATGTATCTACTATAGAGCTTAATTTCCTTGTCTGTTAGAACGGGGATGGTAGTAAGATACTGAACCACATAGGGCTATTGTGAGGTTTAAATTAGGTAATGTAAAAAATAAAAAAAAAGTAGCTTAATGCCTTGCCCAGCAAACATTTTAAAAATATATTAGCTATTGTTAAATAATGCCCCCTTCAGATAATAGTGGGAGTTTTCTTGATATTAAAAAATTAATAATAAGCACTTTGGAAATGAAATAATTTGTTTTCTTGCCTCCAGACATGGAGAATAGCAGCCACTTCCCTTTTCCTCCCTGTGTGTAGTAATTATTGTTACATATTATAGCCTTGTGATTTTAAATATCTTATACTAATTGTTAATCTTTTAATACCCTGGAGACAAATGTAAAGGGGGGGAAAAAAAGAGCCCAGCTTTTAGTGAGCTGAAGCAAAAAGTAACCCGAGTTTAATCACGGTGCCTCTTATCAAAGGGAAAATGATATTAAATTGAGTGCTTAAGAGCAGGGTATATAAAATAAAGGGAAATACACGCGCCATCTCCATTGAGTCCTGAGGTTGGGGTTCTAAGGAAATTCAGAGAGTTTTGTAGAGGAGTAACTAGTGATGGCAATTATTGTGATCAATTTGCATC
Organism: Nycticebus coucang; assembly: GCF_027406575.1. NCBI lineage: Eukaryota > Metazoa > Chordata > Mammalia > Primates > Lorisidae > Nycticebus > Nycticebus coucang. Next base: position 119,918,431 of record NC_069785.1, on the reverse strand, counting down.
TCTGATATGCCTAAGACTTGGGGGAATTGAGAAATAATTAGTTAATGTAAAAGTGGCCACAGTATAAGTCAGCCATCCCCGTAGCTTTGAAATTCTAATTTTATTTTTAATTTGGTTAGAAAAAAGCAACACTGTATTTTCTTACAAAGTAAGAGCTCAACAGAGGCTGTCACAGTGTATGCAAGCCAAGAGATTAGGCTATTAAGATCTCTTCTGAAATCAGGGAAGTCCAAGTTTCTTTAAATCTTTATAGAAATAGTAGAACCTGGGTGGTGCCTGTGGCTCAAAGGAGGAGTATGTCGGCCCCCTATACCAGAGGCGGCAGGTTCAAACACGTCCCTGGCCAAAATCTGCAGAAATGATAGAACCTAAGATTTGTGGTTTTCAAATATTTTATTATGTATTTTGAGTTTTAATCATATGAATCTTTTGTTGTAATTGGGAATAACTTGTGGTTTAGGAAATGTGAATAGTTCTATATGTGAATTAAAAGTCAATTTCTGTTATCTCAGACTCCTCTAACTTTGGGAGCCCACGGTTACCACCATGGATGGCGTGAGGGTTGTATATCATCAGCTATCAGCTACTATCTACACAGTTCTTCCCTTTTAGAAAGTGATTTTCTTCCCCAGTAGTCACTCTGCAAAGTAGTCATTTAATATATCCTAGAGAATATAATATATTTTTCTATTCATTAGCAAAGTCGTTAGTGCAGAAGAGCAACAGTTGGCCTTCAGCACAACTCCATTTTGCCTAAAAGAAACTTAATATATTTGGAAATACTGGAATAGCACCCAGCTTTGAATTGCTACTAAAGTAGCTCAATCTAAAACTATTCGTTTATTCTTCTTTTGCCATAAATGAGCATCACGGAATCAAATCCATTGAGAAGAAACGACTTGCTTTGCCAACACAATTAGTTTTATAAGAAGCCTCTGTCTTCAGATGGTTCTTCTCCAAAGTCCAAGTTGGATGACTGCAGTTATTTTTTAATTAATATTTTTTAAGAGCCCCCCTCCCTTTCTCCCAAGAGCCTCTAAGCAGATTTAGCAGGCTTAAAATGACTCTTGTACAAGGTGATTTCAATGCCATCCCTTTCGCAAATAAAACAGTGGCTTTTGTACTTCGGGGCTTCTGTTTTTTTCTCACTCTTTTTATTCTCATAAAACCTGTTTCACTGCAGAGAGTTTTTCTTCAGGTTTAAGTTATCTTCTCCAAAAAAAGATGCTATCTTGTTTATGAATGAAAAGGCCATACCACCTCTCCAGCTATGAAAAGGAGTGAAAGGAGGGGAATAAAAGTCCGAGGTTTTCACCTTTCAGCGTGAAGAGCAAAGGATTCAGTGATTATTATTATCTTTTATGGTTTTTTTTTTATATCCCTGTTTCTTTTATTGCTGTTAAGCTAATTCGGATCGTCATGCATAGTGGACGGGAGTCACACCACATAAACATTCTACAGAGGGGACGGCACCTCTGCCTTTTGTGGGATCCGTCAGTTCAGACCTACAGAGTCATAATTATTTGGCCCTTTCAGTGATGTGGGCCCTGATTAAAAAGTTGCATTGAGCTCAGAGTCTTTTAAAGAGAAAGTGGCTAATTGTGGCCGCTGCAACAAAATAGCACCGTCCAGGAAGCGGTAACTACTTTCTTTGTCACAGTATTCCTTGAAAAGAGTTTTCACACATCTAATCAATGCTTCCTTTCACAAAGAGATACCCTTCCTATATGTAAATACAAGTTGGACTATACTTGACCTCAGTTCTTCAGCTTTAATGTTGAAAACCAATAGACATAAAGGTAAAAATAGCTTGACGTTTATTAGTCTGTGAAGTTAAGACTCAGGTCACCTTTGGTTTGGCATGGTATAAGGGATCATTCCCCCTCTCTCTCTCTACGTAGAACTAACTCCTATTGGAATTGAGATTAAAGAATTTCATGGGATCAAGAGAAACTTTACATAATTCTTCAATAACTATTTTTACTTTCTAAAACCTGACTGCTTTCCAGTTTGCAAGTTGAGAATTATCAAAACTCTGTTCACTGGATAAGTTTTGTTGTCAAAGTATTCATCAGAAATCCAGTCCAGGGACTCCAAAGGAGAAATCTTGCTGTGCTAGTTCATAGCTGCCTCTTTCCAAAGGAACTTCAAAATATAAGGGACACTGGAAGAAAAGAGATGTGTGTAAACGGGCCTTTGTATGACTTGGTGCGGTTGGTGTTCAGCTGGACCCTGAGCCGAATGTGTTGTGGCAAGTCACCCCCAGAAGCATCAGTATTCCTGGCTCCTCTCCCTTTATACGCATTTTGGAGTGAAAGGTGAAATTCCATCTTTAACCCCCTTGTGGTTGTCTGAACAGTGATTAATGAACTAGATGTGATTCCCTGCAGATCTTTCAAAGGGTGGATGAAGGATGGAGTTTCAGCCTTGCTTTTTTTTTTTAAACTGGGCCTTTTGCTTAATACAGCTTTTAAAATTAATGTCCTCTTCTGAATGCCAAGAAAACAAAAGGAATTTCTCAAAAGTGTATGCAGCTTGACACAATAGACCTTAATTGGTGTCAAGGAGATGTTAGGATGAATGGGAAAATGCCCACTTAGCTGATAAGACTGAAAAGTGGAACCATGGTAGGAGCTGTCATCCCAACATGTATTTAAGCTATAGAAAAACCGAAACTTATTTGCCATATAGATCATAATGACTCCAGAGGAGCCATTATACTCTATTATGTAATTACATAATCAAAGCATGCATAGTAATCAGCTTTTGGAACTCAGTGCTAATCAAACATACCTGTAGTATGTGTTTAAGCTAAAATAGAGAACGTTAATTTGCCATTAGTCGACTAAACAAGAACGTGTATACAGAATATTCATGATTGTTGTGGCAGATGATATTTCTTGTTTTGTATTCAAGGGAAATCAATAATTTTAATTGAAGAAAAAAACAGCACTGAGGAGAATTACTCTTTAACTTGCCTTTCAAAAATTTGGCCTCACCTTTTCCTGATTATACAAGGAGATTAGATTAAACTCAATCTTTTTTCCTTCTATAAGCTCAAGTGACCCAGAAATAATTATGTTGCAGTAGATTGTTATGGGATCGTGACCATATCCACACCATAGGGTTCAGTGTTAGAAATGCCGCATAAAACAAAGCTTTCAAAAACAACAACAGAAACCTCACGCATATATTCTTTTGTAATTAGAAACAAATCAATACCTGTTATTTAGACATAGCCAAGAATAGAAATACCTTGATGACTCCGTCGGGAGATCTGGCCTCTGCTCTCGGCTGTACCTGCCTGGCCTAGTGTTCCAGGCACGTCTCCTCCCTGCACCAGAATTCTGTCTTAAAGTGGGAGGGTTGACCTAGGTTCCTTTCAGTTCTGTTGACCTTTGATCCCCTAAGGGTTCTATGAAAAAGGAAGGTGACACAAGTGAAGTGTCTGGGTCAGTGTCACGTACTCTTGTCCATTCAGTCATTTGCTAGTTGGCGTAGTCTCGCTTATCTCTAAGCTTATCATCTGTGGGGTTTGCACTCATAATTATTTTGACCATCAAGTAGACAGTGGTTGGAGCAGACAGTCACCATATTCGACTTCACTGTTTGGAAGAGCGAAACATGGATGAGGGTCAAAAAGGTTAAGAGAAGCTTTGTAAACAGCAGACAGATTGATTGCTTTTGATTTTAAATAAATATGCACGTATTCATGAAGGTTGAAATATTGCCTCTCTTAGAAATAAAGAGTTGTATTTGTGTTGAAGAGGTCTCACCCTTAACCTTCATCCACAGCTGATGGACCTCTCTTTGTGGACACCAGTTCTCACTGTCTCCTCCCTGCACTTTGTATAGCTAAAAATGTTACTGTAACATTTAAATGGGGCTAAATTTTTTCATCAAAAGCTTTCATAGCTTGAACTTCCAATAATTTATTTTCAAATTACTTTTACTATAATTCTTATTAATTCAAATAGGTTTCTGATTTGATATAAAACTCTGTAAATGCAGGGAACAGTTTAATGAATTGAAAGATAGGATTGAGTCTTTTAAAGGAAATGTACAAAATATGCTGACAATAATTGCTTAGATAGAAATCAAATCTTAATGGCTTTGTTAATGATTTGTAGTGAACACTTTGTGTAGGTTGACTTGGGAGAACATATGCAGTTAGAAAGATTTTTTTCCCTCTGGGTTTCAGCAAGAAACAATTTTTTTCTTTTTATTCTCCTGAAATGTACTCAGCTCTGTGCTAATTCTCAGACACATTATCAGGAATGACAGTGGCCCTACTGGTGATAGTTTTATTCAGGTAGGAGTAGAGATTATTTTTCAAAGTTGGCCACAATCCGGTACAGGGTTGTAAAAACAGGATCCAACAAAAATGAGTGTAAGTAACAAGCCATCTGCAGTTTCAGTCCGAGAGGGCTCACACACCTACAGAAAATAAGCTTTCCGAAATGTGCTACTTTGAAAATTTCAAACCTAGGAGGGTAGGAATGAATACCCTGAGCCTTTCATTTGTGTAAGATTTCAAGAGCTACAGTAATAATGGCATTAATCAGCAGCAGGATGTTTTTTTTTTTTTTTTTTTTTTTTACAATCTGTATTTTTGGCTTGACTCTTACCTATTTTGACAACATAACTGTGCTGATTTAATGCTAGGTTCCCTCTTCCTAACAGCAGAAAGAAAAAGAAAAATGTTTTCGTAATATGATTTTGCTACAAAAGGAGTAGGTCAGGAGACTATTTGCTCTTTCTCTGGGCAAACCGTCTTCCCAGTTAAGAGTCATTGATGCTTCTCAGTGTCAATAAGAGTTTACATGGTTACCATAGTAGAAACCCAATTCTGTTTTAACTACGATTTGCCCTTTTATTATGGACTTGACTGGAGAGACTTCCCTGGTGTAAATGAAGTGCTTTATTTATGAACAGCCAGGCAGTGGGGGTGAGAACTCTGGTGCTGGGGAGCGTCACCATGTTACCCTGCACGGGTAATAAAGGCTCTCTCTCCAGGGGCAGAGTGCTGAGTGCTAAAAGGAGAAAGCTGTAGTAAACAAGGGGTTTCACATTCAGGATAGTTCCCCTCTCATCTGAAAGTGTGTACTTGTGTTCTGGATAAATTATGGAAATAAAAAAAACCCAGAAGTTCCTCATAGGGAAATAACCCTCTTTAAAATAAAATCCAAGGCAGAGCCAATAGACCCTTTGGCAACAAAGCCTGAGGCTGGCTTGTAAAATATGCCCACGGTGTGGGTTGGAGAATCTGATAAGAACTGGGTTCGAACACCTGCTAGGCCACTTAGCTGAATTACATCAGGTAACTTATTGAAATCTCTGAGTCTCTGGTTTTTAATCTTTAGAGTGGGGATGGGGTAACTCTGGGAGTTAGAGAGGGAGAAGTGTATAAAGTAGCTAGCGTGCCTCGCCCTGGATGAACATTGTTCCTCTTTTCAAGCTCCCACTTTAGGATCTGCCCCACCCGCTCCTGAAGGTGGCCGTTCGCCATGCTAGTCTTGTATAGTGTCATTGAAATGCAGTTTCTAACAAAAGGAGGTTTTAGGGAAGAATCCAGGAGCTATCTATGTGAATTGAAGATTAAATTAATAAGGGGTTTACAGTGCCAGCTGCCCCCCCACGTCTATGCCAGCCCTACCCATCTAATTGGTGGTCATGGTCATTATTAGTCATCAAAATACTTTCTATCTTCCTTCATCTAGTAAGTTTTCTCTTCACTGTGGTGAATGTCCATCCTGGCAACTTCTGGTTTACTACAGCAGAGTTGCTTGTGAGGGACCAGGCCTCTCCAGGGCCATAGTTTTAGTTTCAGAAATTGAGGACTAAATTAAGAAGTTATAGGGATTAACATTGCTGATATAAACTAAAATCCAATTTGATTCTGTCTCCTAAACCTCAACAGTATAGACCAATAGCAGTCAAAAATGTCTACACAGGCCAGACATTGCGCCACCTATGCATAAGTCACTTTGCTGTGAACAGCCTTTCTCAATGGCTACAAGAGTTCACTTTTATTGCTCATAATATGTGCTGTTTCTGCCATGACAGGATGTCTGCTAATTGAGTTTTAGAAAATCAGAAAGGTTCTTAAAATGGATTCTTTGAGGAAGGCACCAAAGTTTCCTGTTCATATTCTGCTAACCATCAAATGGTGTTTCGTAACAACCTGATTGGCATGGTATCTATTTCAAGGGGAAATTTATCAAGTCACAGTGCACACTTCTGTTTAGAAGAAACAGTTGAGGCTGTGAGCAGAAATTATTTCCACAGAAAGGCTTCAGGCAGTCAAGAGTACTGACATACATACCATATTTTCATCACTGTCATTCCCTTCCTTTGCCTCAAATAAATAGGTCATTATCATTCCATTTCAGCCATCTTATGGCACCTCAAAGTAGGGAGCTCTGTTTAATATAACTGCTGTCCAGCTGACCCATATAATTTATTGGTAATTTTTGCAGAATGACATCCTTGGGCCACCACCATCAGCCAAGCCCAGGCACTTTGATATCTTTCAGCAAAATATTTCATTATCACTTATAATTTTTTTAGCATTAGTATTATATCCGTGTTAACACCACTAGAAATTGGCATTTTCTGAGACACTGGATTTTAGGTTGGCCTTAGCAATTTCAAAAAATAATACTGTAATGAGGATACCACCGTGGATTTGCAGAGCACATTATATGCCAGAGCGCAGCAAGGGCAAAAATCTGCAGACAGAAAAATTTTACCTAAATGCTATTTCTCAGCAATGACACATTAAAATGGGCTGGTCTTCTATTGCTTCATTATAAGTGATAATTAAGAATGTTTATACTTTTTTAGAGAACAAACAAATAAAAAGCTCTCAATTGTGTTTGATTACCTCCATGGCTGAACACACAAAATTATGGTCAACTCTCGGTGCTCCCATCCCCTATATAAATGTTTTATAGCCTTAATATGAATATAGTACGCTACTGCGCCTCTCTCAGAATGTACTAGCCTTAGGATTTCTCTCAAAGAGCTGAAATTAAAGCATATAGTTATTTCCACAGAAACTATTCTATTAGAGCATAATTGAATTGCAACTGGCTTTTAAGTCTCAGTGGTTGCGAGGATCTGGAAGACCTTGGTTTATCTTGAAGGGATTAATTCCTGGTATCAGCCCGCCTTTCCACATGTACCTTTTGTAAATTGAAGATTCTTTATTTGTGTTGCTAATAACCGTCCTTTAGAAAGAAGAAATCCCTCCCACAACCCGATAAAACCCCATTCGGTATTCTAGTCCCCTCAAGGAAAGTACTATGACTTAAGGCAGTTTTAGCACTTGAGTAGTGTAGTTCAATGTTTCCTTTCCCAATTTTTGTAGTACATTGGGTTAACCTGAGGATATAAGGTGGTGGCCTTTCTGTGTACCAACTTGAAAGGCTCCCTTCATTGGCAGGAATTCCCTTCTTGTTCTTTCAGATCTGGGAAACCCCTGATCCCTCCAGCTGGGTTCTGGATTCTATGTTCCTCCCAGTAATCCACCAGAGAAAAAAGAAGCTTCCTGCCTTTCTTGGTGGTTTTTTTTTTTTGGATCACCTTTTCTCTTCGTTGTTATTGTGTAATGCTGTTCAGCTCACTAAGCTTCCCCTGCTGGATCAAGGGAGGGAAACTCTACCCTCAGCTCACTACATGCCCCGTGGGCCTGTGTGCTCCACCCAAGTTTATTCCCGGTATCATAGAGCTCAAGGTCAGCTCTCATTTTGCTTTGCTCCTCAAGCACCAGGAATTTTTGTTTATTTGTGGCTCTAATAATTTTCTTTTTCCTTATCCTTCTAGTCTTTTCTCTTCTAATCTGTTGCCAGGGGCTGGTCTGTTTCTAGGTGGATTTGGCTTAGAGCCATCTCAGACACCCCTTCTCACACTCCCCCACTGCGTCCTGCCAGAAAACAGGATCTTTCAGCCGAAATACGATAGCAGGTGGAGATCCTCCATTTATTCTAATTGCATCTATATTTATGCTGTCCCGATTTTTTTTTTTTTCAGGTTAGTATTTGTCTTTGACCTTTGTTTCTTGGTGTGACAATATTTTTTTAAGAAGTGAATAAGCGACCCCGAGTTGATATGTAACAGCCACATAGGGAGCTCCTTTAGAGCAGGAACTGTGAGCTTTTATTCTTGTATCCCCACTACTCCCAACACATAATGGCCTAATAAATCTTTGAATTTGACGTCCAGAGAAATGACGACGATGATGATGATAGCAGCAACTACCATTTGTTCAGTTTTATGAGAAGCCAGACACCGTGCTAAATGCTTTGTATTTATTATCTTTCTCCACGCACCCCAGCTTGGGAGATAGCTTTTAATTACTAGCCCCAGTTTGCAGATGGGAAACTGGCTCAGGAACCTTAAATAATTTTCCTGAGATCACATAGCTAAAAAGCAACCTCTGTCACCCCTTCCTGATTGACCATAACATCCACTGCCTACGGCACACTTTCTGTTCTATAAGTAGAGGTAGGGATTAGGTGCTCGTTTTCACCTACATTGCAGCTTTTTTCTTCTTCTTTTTCTTTTTTTCTTATTTGAGACAGGGTCTCATTGCGTCACCCAGGCTAGAGTGCAGTGGCATCATCAAAGCTCACTGCAATCTCCGCATCCTAGGCTTAAGCAGTCCTCCTGCCTCAGCCTCCCAAGAAGGTGGGACCACAGGTGCATGCCACCATACTCAGCTAATTTTTCTGGTTTTTGTTTGTTTGGGATTTTTTAGAAATGGGGTCTCACTGTGTTGCTTAGGCTAGTCTCGAATTCCTGGACTCATGAGATGTTTCCACTGCAGCCTCCCAAAGTGCTAGGATTACAGGCATGAGCCACTGCACCCAGCTCATTGCAGCTTCTTACAGGCTAGGACAAGGTCCTATACTTCTGTATCCCCTGCTGTGCCAGGTGTAGAATTGAGCACTCAACAATTGCTTCATTCTTTGCTTCTAAGTTGAACTCTCTGCTCCTCCTACCTATACTGTGGATCGCTTAGGACATTTATGAGATGCCCTTGCTGCTGTCGCGGATCCTGGAAGCAGCAAATTAGAGCAGGTGTTCTGGAGAGAATCTGAAAGCCTTGACTTTCCAACATATTCTGAGGGTGGAGGAAAGGGGATCTGCAGAAGGGGACATCATGTTAGGGCTACGGGGCTTTGGGTGAGTCATGAGGGTGTGAGTTTCTGAGAGCAGAGTAAGAAACGCTGGACTGTGAGCCTTCCCGGGACTGTAATGAGATCCCAGAGAGTCATGGTCAGTTAGGTCCTCACTCCCACACCATGAACTGCCTCGACGTTGGAAATGTCAGTAGCCACCAGCAAGACTAGATTATTTACTGAACCCTCCTACTACTTCTCAGGGGCCCCTTGAGTTTTCTATGAGGGACCAATTAGCTTAGCTCAAGGACAGGTAAGGTTGACTACATGGACCTTGAGAGCGTCTGCTCCTTACTACAACCAGCATTCACCTTTCTAGGACCTCCTCCGTACTCTGCCCAACTAAGGACGGAAGGCTGAAACCTTGGATCACAACTTGTGAGAGAGCATGGTGATCCCAGGCTTAGTTGTATTTTGTCCCCAGGCTGGATCTTGGATTAGTAAACTCATCTTGTGGACTATGAAAGGTATAAGGGCCGTACTGAATGTTGTCGCTAGTTACGTTCATCTTCTAACAAGCTTCTAATTTCTAATATTAATTGATCTCATTGACCCCATTTTAGTCAGTGGGAATTTTTTTTCTGACCTTTCCCCCTCCTTTTTTTAAGGTGATGGACAGAATTTGTTTACAAAAGACGTGACAGTGATCGAGGGAGAAGTCGCGACCATCAGCTGCCAAGTCAATAAGAGTGACGACTCCGTGATTCAACTCCTGAATCCCAACAGGCAGACCATTTATTTCAGGGACTTCAGGCGTGAGTTTCCATCCCCACAATAGTAGACGGCAACCTTTTTTTCCTACATGTTGTCTTGATAAAGAGATTGCTAAGGCCACCTTTTTTAAATTTAATGTGAGATGCTTAAAGTTTAGTCAATTCTTTAGAGGGAAGAAGAGACAGGCAATCATAATCTTTCTACTTAATAGAAACCTTGAACGGTCCCTTTTAAAAGTAAGGCCGTCTTACTTTGCAATAGGCATTGATTGTAGTAATTCAAGGTGAATTGCAATTGAGTCCGAAATACTTAGCTGACACAAACAACTCGAATAGGGTAAGGCAAGGAAAATACAACATTCTGAAAGGTAATCCGTTTGGTTTGAAGATTGAAGTTTCTAAGGCAATATGTGCCTATAAAGATAAAAGCAAATTTTCTCTCGCCAAAGCCTCTGGCATGTGGAGGTATCCATATGCTGAAATCTTTCCCGATACAATATAACAAAAGCCAATAATCAAAACTAAATTGTGTATAGTAGAAATGGTTCATATGGGTATCAGGCAGGGTAAGAGCACGGATCAGGTCTTATGAAAAAATTGTTCTTTGAGAACACAGATGCCTTAACCGTAGTCAGTGTTGAGCACGTCCCTTAACAGCTGCTCATCCCCTTTCCTCCCCAACACCTCAGGGACTTTCGTGACCTGTGGGAAGGTTGATAAACCTAAGAAACATTTAAGATGAGGGAGGATAAAAGGAGAGAAGCCAGCTTCTTATTCTTCAAGTGCATTCCTGTCATTGTGTACTGAGCTAGCATTTGGCAAGATTAAAAGGAGGACTTTCAAAGAGAACATTTGAAATAAATAAGGAGCCCACACGCATTGCTTTTGCAGTGATCTCCTGCTTGAGGCCTAATCATTCTCATGCTGTGAAGCTGAATGTACTTAGGAAACCGGAGGAATGGTTTAAGGCCTCTGTCGGCCCCAGGTCACCTACTTTTGGCAGCTGTACCTCAAATCATATCAAATATATTACGATGTATCCAAGTTAAATAGGATTACTTTGCTACAGAATTTTTTTTTTTTTTTTTTTTTTTGTAGAGACAGAGTCTCACTTTATGGCCCTTGGTAGAGTGCCGTGGCCTCACCCAGCTCACAGCAACCTCCAACTCCTGGACCGGAGCGATTCTCTTGCCTCAGCCTCCCGAGTAGCTGGGACTACAGGCGCTCACCACAGTGCCCGGCTATTTTTTGGTTGCAGTTTTGGCCGGGGCGGGGTTTGAACCAGCCACCCTCGGTATATGGGGCCGGCGCCCTACCTACTGAGCCACAGGCGCTACAGAATTTTGTAAATGACTTTTTATTTTGCTGTTGCCATTAGTATTAATGAGTTTTTAGTTCTCTTTTTATAATTTGTAACCAAGATTGTTTTAAGGCGTTGGAATTTTTGAGACACTTAAGAGCCTAGAGGCCCTGGTCCCTGAACGTCCAGTGCCAATAGGCTAAGAGGGGCCTGGTACCTGCATCAGGGCACGTTCGGCCTGCCCGTTCCTTCTCTTTTCTTTTTGCCTATCTCTGATAGAAAGCCTGGAAGAATTTGTGAATGAGTGTTGAACACTACAGCACTCGGAACTGGGCTAAGGTGTGCGTTGTGTGCACATGTGCATTTACACGTGTACCCACCTGCATCACTCTGCTTTGGGCAGGTTAATTTGTCCACACGAAGTGATTACAAAAGCCCCAAATAATAGTTCAAAAAAGTACAAAGCGACAGGTGTGGTGGCACGCACCTGTAGTTCCAGCTACTCAGGAGGCCGAGGCGGGAGGATCACCGGAGCCCAGGAGTTCACGCCCAGGTGATATAGAAAGACCTTGTCCCTGCAGATTGAAAACACTACGTTTTTTTCTACTCTGTGGCTGCCTTTCTAGTCATCCTTCTCCTCGCAGAATTGAGGAACATTGTCCACCGTCTTTCTCACAATCGCTAACTCTGTTTTGTTCCACAGCCTTGAAGGACAGCAGGTTTCAGCTGCTGAATTTTTCTAGCAGTGAACTCAAAGTGTCATTGACGAACGTCTCCATTTCTGATGAAGGGAGATACTTTTGTCAGCTCTACACTGACCCCCCACAGGAAAGTTACACCACCATCACGGTCCTGGGTAAGAAATGCATGTCGGGCTCATCCTGGGAAAGAGGCTGGGCGTGGCTCTTCCTCCCAGATGGTTGCCAGCAGCCAGGAAAAGGTTAATGGTGAATTTTACTGTTTTAGGAAGCATCACCGCCCATCTTGCTGAATTTTAAAAATAGCCTATTTTACCAAATGCTCTAAGGAATGGCAATCAACCTGCTCTTGGGTTTCAAACCTCAAGCTTCAGAAGCAAAGATCAAGAGAATTTAGAGCCCTCCAATGAATCACTCACCACATGAAATGTTATTGCTTCTAAGTATCAGGATTTTTTTTTCCCTTTCTGCGCAGGAGAGGGGGAGACGGGCTGCCAAATCTGTACCCCGTGGCAGAGCTTTGTTATGAAATCTACGTAACGATTTTTCTGTCTGAGTTACATCCTCATCTTAATATTGTAGATCTCCTTTTTCTTGGCTTTACTTCTAGACTTATTTCTTGCTTATACTCTTGATTATGCTGTAAAAATCACACCCCAGGAACACAAACGCTTACTTTACCACAAATCGCAATTGGATGTAAAAGAGTGAAGAGCTTCTTCATTGGCAATGAGCAGAGCACTGTTAACAGGCTCCTAGGCACACCTCTGCTGAGTTGAGGGTCTTCATTCATGACCACTGGGTTGTGATTTTCAGCAAAAGCCCCACGGCCGGGTTTCCGTGTTTATATTTTGATATAGTCAGCAAATATGCCTGGGTTGCGCTGGTCTGAATGAGTCACCTTTTGGACAAACATCTATGCCTGAGCATAACGCCAGCTGATCTGGAGTTTTGAAACTGAATTTTCAAGGACATATACACTATAGCGTGAGGCAAGATCTCTGATTTACACCTTTGAGGAGATGATGAATCAAAGTCTATTTGAGGCGGCAGACTGCAGCTTTTTGGTGTAATGATATGAAGATTAAAGGAGGAAAGATAAATATGAAGGACATTTTTGCTTGGTGTGTGTGCACATATGTGTATTTGTGGGTGGACATGTCAAGCCACTGCCTCATTACTCTATTTAAACGTGGTAGTAAAAGGGAAAACTTTTTTTTTTATTCATTAAGCCAAAGTAATGTCCCTGAAGCTTACAAATATGCTCTTCATAAGTGGAGCACTGATATTAGAAAGTCATGTTTAAAGTCTGTCCCTACGATTTCTGATGTGGTCTTTGTTTACGGATCAGTGGCTTTCGGGGGTGACATGTGCTTTCGATCCTTATTAGACCCATAGAAGTAGTAACCGCGAGAGGTTTCACCAAACACTATTTTGCTGTTTTTCCAATGTACCAAATTTATAAGCATAAATGTGAAGTTTTCTGTGTGCTTGCTTTTTAGAAGTATTTAAAAATGCAGTTGCTTATGGGAGTAAGTCATTAGCTGTATGGACTTCACATCGATCCACCAATGTTTATGGCATTTCCACCAAAGTGGCCGTTGGCAGTAGCACGGAATATATTTGTGGTATTTTGAATTTTCAGAATACTTTACTCTGTCTACCTTTAAGCGTTTATATCTTGGTTTCACAGGAGAAGAATGTTGATGAGAGGCTAACCATCTTGCCCAGGTTACAAAGTACTCCATAAGAATTAAGAGTCTTAGGATTTGGAACAGACCTTACTGTTCTGTCTTACAACCTTGGGGCTTCTCATTTACCTTGTTTTCAATTAACTCCTGAATGCTGCTGTTTCATGATTTTTTTTTTTTTCCCCTAACATACATATCTTTTGTTCTCAGGGTTAGATCTGGCCACTGGCAAGCAGTTACTGTGTGCCTATCATTTTCTGGGGTCTATTACATTTATTCCCCAAATCACTGCATTGGACCAGTTTGGCCATGAATGCACCTTGTACTTGAGAGTCTGCCCTGCCAGCACTAGAATTTTGAGACGCATTATGCCTGAAATCCTTTTGGAGGTCTGATTATTCTACAAGTAATAAGTTCCCACTTGGTATTTTATAGAACCATTAACTTAAATATACTTGAAAGCAAGGCTCTCAAGTATCAAAAGTAGTAGATGTTCTTTTTGTGCACATATTATGCCTTCATTTAATATTCTTTCCATTGAATTTACTCCGGGATTCCTTGACAGAGTAAAATCGTTGTCATCAGTGTTTGAGTCTTTCATTTCCCCAAATCTGACAATTTCCACTGATATTCGTATATTCAAACCTTTCTCCCAAGGTTTCTGGTTTCCAGATATTATAATGAATGAAGAGTGACATTAACATCTTGGTTGCTACCCACAGTTCTCTGAAAACGACCCCCTGTGCCCTTGCACAGCTGTCAAACTTCTTGATAGGCCGAAGAGGCTCATTTTAGTGCATATTTCCATTGGTTATGTGATGCATTGAGCAAAAATTTCAGCATAATTATAAGATGCAGAGATAGGTATTTGTTAATGTTATCTGTGCTGTTCTATCTTACCCATGTGAAATTTGAAAATTCTCCTGATATTTTGGGTGCCTTTTAGGTCACTCATTCACTCCTTCCACTTGCAACGAGTTTCTTTCTTTCCCCAGAACACAGTGAAGACTGTCTTTTCACTACTATTCATGAGAGGAGAGGAATGAGAGAAAAAACACACTGCTTTAAGATTAATAGTTACTGATGATAGTAGCTAATATTATCACAGCCCTGTCCTTCTAAGATTAGTGTTCTCTCTTAAGATTCCAGGAACAGGAGAACCTAATTATTTTAAAGGGTCTTGGAGTGAGATTTCACATACTGATCAGCTTCAAGCCTCCTCTTTTGTTGTAATTAATGTGACTCATCTTGATATTGCTGATTTTTGTTAAATGTTGTAGGTGTAATGTTTATAATTAGCACTCTTATAGATTGGAGGTTAGCTAAGAAGAACTTTGGCATTTCATTGCTGTTTTCTCGTATTTCCCATTCAGGTTTTCATCTCTCTGCACCTCCTTAGAAATGTCTTTGGTTATTTTCATTAATGGCTGCAGGCATCTTTTACTAAATGTGTCTGTTTAGTGGACCATGTGTAAGTGTATTCTCTGGTGAGCAGCCATCTTAATTCATTTTTCGTATAAATGGATTTTTTATACTTTACTAACCTCTTTTGTATTAGAGTCGACATTATGAAGTATAAGGGGAAAACAGGGTAGAATGAATAGACCAAAATAAATTTTCAGATTTCCTGGTCCAGCCCCCTTTTTTTCAGAAAGACAGATTTAAATCACCTCATTTATACTTCCCAGCACTTTCTTGCCCTTAAAAAATATCTGAGAGAAGTCGACTTCATAACCTATCATAAACCATCATGGCTCATGAACTTGGAAAAAAAATCATTCAGCTGTTTCTCAGGGGTGATGATCTCAACAATATCTTAGTCCTTTATTTTCTACACTGGGAATACTTTCTAGTGCTTTTGCAGTTTCCCATACTTTTACTTTAGCCATAGAGTTGAAGATGATGTCAGCTCTTCAGACAGATAATCCTGGGAACGAGCACTGGTCCAGGACTCGCTCTGAAGGGTTATTGAACTTCAGAGAGTGTCTTTTGCAATAGAGGGGGAATTAACGAGGATAATACCAAACACTAAGTCATCGAGACATTAGGACTCTCAGACCCCAAACAAAGCCTGGAGGAGATGGTGAATTGGCCCCTGTCTTTATCTGTACCCGTCTGTTTTCATTTCCTTACTTTGAACCAGCAGACATTATCGATACTGTGCAAAGAACATACCATTGTCTTAGGACCAAATGGAGGAATGAAGACTTTCCACCAAGAACTGCCATGAAAGATAAACAGGTAGTGGCGGTTTGGGGAAGCCTGAGGTGAGGAGAGATAAGGTGTCTTCAGACTCAGCATGAAAAACAGGTGAAGGAAGAGAAGATAACCAGGAACACAGGCCACGACTACCTGACAGGAGACATTTGGGGCTAAATTCCATCATGACTTGGCAGTGATACATAGCAGAATCCTTTTACCAACTCCTGGATCTGTTCCCATGAAGAGAATTCCCAGGTTTCCTCAGAATGACCATCAAGGTGCTTCTCCCAAAGGAATACAGTAATCCAAGGTGGGGTTGGATCTGCCCTGTTCTGCAGGGATTTTCAAGATGGCCAGTAGCATCAGCTGTTGGCCCTTTTTATTATTTCCTAAGAGAACCGCCTTCCTGACATCATATTCCATCAGTTATATTACTCAATGACAGTTCTCGTTGAGAACCACTGCATATGTCAACATCAGAAATTATTTTCATCGTTCTATTTCATTTTTGCCTGGACCTTGAAAGGTAGTTTTTGATTTTCATTCCTTCCTTTGTGGAGAAGACATTCCTCTGTCTTTTACTGCTTAGTTGTTTCCTTTTTATTCCCTCTTACCCAGTTCTTCATTGCTTACCAAGGCCTTGTTTTCTTTCAGCTTGGACAATCTTTTCCTCAGACTTCTGATCTCACAATAGCACTTTTCAGTATTTCTATTACACTGACCTCAGAATGCAGCGTTCTTCCTAAACATCGAGTGTCTCTGTGTATTCCCTGTCAACGGACTAGGTCCATGTGATGAAAATCCGCAACCTACCTGTTGTCTCGCATGGGTAAAGCACATTAAGGACCCAACTAGCCAAAGTCATTTTCTTTCTTTTTATCACCCAGTGCCTTTCTGTGTCTCTTAAAGTGCTAGCAGATGTGCAACTCCAAATCGGATGTTAAATTATCTGTCTTTTTGCTTATTGTTATAAGCCAAGGTAATTCATTGCCCTGTTTAACTACTCATTTGTATCATATGATATGAGCTATATATCCAAGTAAGCAAATATGTGGTTTTCCTTGTACACAGGGATCACATAAAAGGGATGCTTTTGCTCTAGGAGTTACACCACCAACACCACCCCACCTGTCTCGCTGAGGAAATATATGCAACAAATCATTTTACTTTTACTTCTCCGTCGTTCTCTGCAGGAATTTTCCAACAGCTCCAATTCAGTATAAAAGTCTTCCCGTGGGCAGAATTTTCACGTTGGACTAGAACAGTTGGAAACCCCAAATACATGGTTTAATCCCATAATTTATTGAAACAGTATCAGAGATTTATTATTCAACTTGATCATCGGGATGGCATGTTTATACATATTTAATTTCTTGTTTCTCTTCTGAGTTGAGAAACTTATTAATCATAAGACTCAGAACTGTCTTTGCTTATTCATGGTGGTCAGGAAACATATTCTTCCTTCACTCTACTGAATTCAGTATTCTTACTGATTTTTATTTCAAGAGGCTCAGTCTCCGGATAAGGTTGCACCTGATGTGAAGTTTCACTTTCAACTCAGTTTCTTAAAAGATAATATACTTCCTTCGTCCTCATCGTCATCACCAGCGTGGAACGTGCTCTTGATTTGATATTCAGCATTTCAGCTCCCAAGTCTTTTATCTTGACCATTTTATCACATATATGTTTAATGTGCTCACAGAAAGGTTGTTTTAATTCTGATATATAAATCTATTTGCAAGCACTTGAGTCTCTTTTGCCTGTGATTTCTAAAATCTGGAACATTGGAATTTAGAATATGGAAAATTGCTTCAAACTAATTGGCATTTCCTATATTACTGCAGCTTCATATCCAAAGGATTTTATTACTACACCATGCATCAGAAGTCAAGATTATATTCTGGAACTCTATGAATGATTTTAATTAAATGAATCTGGTTCTGAGGCATAATTTTTCTGGGTGTGAGTGATTCTTTTAAAGGACTCAAAAGTTTTTGATTTTTGCTGGAATCTTTCATTTGAGGATTGAAATCCAATGATTGAGTTCAGGGAGAAATACTATTGTTAGGAGCTTCTAGGAAAGGATGATAATTTCAGGAGTAGGTATTCCTCTTCCTTTTATATTCACTTTCCGGTCCATTTTTAACAAACTATTGGTGACAAATATCTATATTGTTATAACTTGGTCAGTGACAGGAGTAGGAAACGTCATTTTTTCAGATAAATTGAGGAAATTCTAAATTAACAGATTTCACCTAATTCACTTCATTTGATAATCACTTTGCATTTCTTTTTTGCCTTCTATGAGAGTTTATTTGAAATTCCCATCAGGAAAGTCCATCATTTGTCTCACTTTTGATAGTAGTGGTTCTAGTTTCCAAAGAGAAGAGTATGTTCAAAAATGGATTCTGTGTTTATAAAGCACATATGTTTAATCTGTAGTCCCACCACGTAACCTGATGATCGATATCCAGAAAGACACTGCGGTGGAAGGCGAGGAGATTGAAGTCAACTGCACTGCCATGGCCAGCAAACCAGCCACAACTATCAGATGGTTCAAGGGGAACACAGAGCTGAAAGGTGAGATGTGGATTGCCCTAAACCGAAGCAGTTAGTTGGCACCTGATGCTAGGAGATATGCCTTTGTGGAAATTAAAGACAAAGGCAAAACATGTCCTTGAAATGTATTTACTTAGCTATGGTTTATAATCAGTTACCAAGGCCAAAGCATAATAGCACTATAGTGTTCTAATTCCTACCTTCATTCTGTGATTTGAGGGTTCCTGCTGATACTTGCTCTTCTTGGGTATCCAGAAAGAACTAAACCTGGAAACTGGAACTCTCTGGGCCGGGAAGAACTCAGTCCATCAGCACTTGTACCCTCAATTCTCTTTGCTTCTACTCTATCTTTTTTAGAGACCCAGAGTGGATCCGCACCCCAAATTCTCGTGGTATATGTTTTTTAAAATGGCAAACAGTCTTTCACATGGTGAATTTCACATCCTTCTGACTTCTTTGCCTCCCTACGAGAGTGGCTGCGTTAAGTAGACGAAGAACTTTGTTTTATTTTCATGGTTAATTACAGAGACCACCTTTCTTGGGAAACCTGTAATTCAGTTGCCTAACTCACCAGCCTGTTCTTGTGCAAAGTCTGTGATTTTGTCAAGGCAGCTCCTTTATCCCTGCTCTGCTGGTCTTTCCCTCAGTTCTGCCCCAGCCCCTGTTTAATTCCTAGATCCTCAAGTATCTGCCACCTCAGCTGTTGCATTCGATAAACGATACAGCCTACACCCTATTTGACCATTTTTTATTGCTTCATTCATTCCCTTAGGTATATCAGCATTCAGATTCCTTTGCTTTTCAAGGTTGCCCTGCAATTAGTAACCTGTACAAAAAGGACTCAGGGGCTGAACTTCTCTAGCTATTTGACAGAAACGCTAGCCATGTGTCTCAGTTCCCTCTAAAATGGAGAGAATGGTATGACATACCATAGGGAGTTCTTCTGAAGGTGGAATGAGTAAAGCATTTAGCTAGTACCTGGGTGAATGTTGTATGTGCACTTGTTAAATAAAGAGTGTAAGGAAGAAAAGAATAAGCCCTTTTAGAAAGGATATAGAAATCTGTATCAGGAAACAGGTGAATCGATATGCAACAGCTTAAGTTTCAAAACCCTTGTTCTGTTTTAATCTCCTATTTCCTAGGTATGGTTTTGGAAGGAAGGAGTTTCTCATTTCCTGTCTGCTTTTCTGTCTAAGTGAATTGAGCCATTAAATGTGTACCCATAAGTACAAAACATTAAAAGAAAGTTAATGGTGTGCCGTGTTCCTGGGGGTGCTGAGTTCAGGAAGGGACTGGCTCAGCCTATTCATCCCATCCGGAAGCCTCCGCCCTCCCTTTCTGGGTGTTCTTGGACTTGGACGTGTCTCCCTCTGGCCCGAAGCCCATGTCTTAACTTTGTTCTCGCCCACTGCCACTACATTTTGTGATCTTCCTAAAGTCTCAGAGTTTAAACATTTCAATTACAATTTCAATTATGTAAATCCATTTAGTTACTTTCTCTCTTAATTGTTGATGATGGGGGTAGGCAAAGGGTGTTGTTTATATCTCTACTGCTGATTGAATTACTTAGGGGATTTGGATGACATCCTGGAATTGTTAAATGGCGTGACAGCCTAGTAGATACTTCAAGTTCAGATGGTTACAGGGATGAAAAGCACTTTCCTTTTTCTCCTCTTGAATACACTGAGCAGCCAGATGTCAAAATAGTTCGACTTTCAGCTGAGTTTTTGTAGGAGGGTTTAAGGTAGAAGAAACATACATGATGTATTTCAATAAACATAGTGTATATTATTTGGGGTTAGTATCTTAAATACTATTCCTCAAGGTTGAAAAGTAGGAAATTAAAGGAAAAAAAATTTTTCATTTGATCAGTTAACTATCTGCAGGTCACCCCGAATTTCAAGTGACTTCCATGGATGTAACGGGGTCAGGAGGGAAGGGGGAAGATGTATGACAGATTGGTGAAGATTTGCCCAACTCTGGCTTCTTGGTACACTCTCTGTCCCGCAGGCAAGTCCGAGGTGGAAGAGTGGTCAGACATGTACACTGTGACCAGCCAGCTGATGCTGAAGGTGCGCAAGGAGGACGACGGGGTCCCAGTGATCTGCCAGGTGGAGCACCCTGCAGTCACCGGGAACCTGCAGACCCAGCGGTATCTCGAAGTACAATGTAAGTACCGAGTATCTTACTCTGAGGGCCCAGAGGAGCAGTTTCATGAAAACATTTCAGAAACCATTTATTAGATGCCTTCATTTTACAAAATACGGATTGAATTTTTATCTTGTTGTCTTGATAGAAAAATTAGCAAAGGATTATCTTATTAAAGACTACACTGTCCTATTACAAAGTACTGATGACGATTTGAAAATACTACATCCAACGCAAATATAAAAGAGAAATAATTCCAATCTGTTCTGACATATGACTGAATTAATTAATTTCTTTGAATATAAACTGTTATCATTTCCAAGCTCAAAATCTAGGCTCATTTCCCCCACCTTTTTAATTCTATCATAAATATTGGATTTTTTTTAGAAGGGATTTAATTCCCATTCTACATAAGCATTTTGTTTTAAATTGCATTTTCCCTTCCATTTTACCTTAAATCATAGCCATCAGTTGAAAAGCCAGACTCTTTGGAATCATTGCCACAATCTTGATGGCTTCATCAATAAAGCTGGATCACAGTGAGTGAGATTGTCTTCTTACTGTGCCCTAAATACATACTGTGGAGTAAATACATTCTCCTCATCTCCTGTGGACCCTCCTGCTTACAAGGAAAAAATCTGTTTTCTGCACAACACTATCTTTGTGTGAATGTAATGGCAAAGCAGCCAGCTTCTCACCTTTTATCAAAAGGCTTCTGTGACTCGGCCTCTGAAAACCTCCAGGTGATGTTTGAGTAGCACAGTGAGGACTTTGGTTGGGGTGGCAGAGATTTGGTGTCCGACGAAGCGAAAGCATCACCTTCCGTGCACGAGTTTCCTAGAGCTTCCGCACACTGCTGGCTTCAAACAATGGGCATTCATTCTCTCGTAGCTCTGGAGGCCAGAAGCCTGAAATCCATGTGTTGGCAGGACCGCCCTCCCTTCAGAGACTCCACAAAAGGGTCTGTTCTCACCTCCTTCAAGTTTTGGGGGCTCCTGGGGTTCCCGGAGTTCCTCGGCTTGTGGTTCCATAACTCCATCCTCTGCCCTTGTCTTCACATAACTGCCTGCTCTTCTCTGTATCTGTGTGTGTTTCTTACGAGGACAGGGGCCATTGGATATTGGACCCACCCAGATACTCCAGAGTACTCACCTCGAGATCCTTAAGTTAATTAAAATACAACTGCAAAGACCCTTTTCCAAGTTAGGCACATTCACAGGTCCAGGAATTAGAATATGGGCATATCTTTGGGGGCTACTAGTCAACCCAATACACACCCCATCATGTTTTGAAATTGAGCAAAACAGGAAGCAGAATTATAAAAAGTTGCTTCTGGGAGACCGTCTCATCCCAGCCTTCCCTTACTCCGTGAGCTTGGCTCAATTTAACATTACATAATGCAGGTTTTTCTTGTTAATTCATTTCATCCACTTCATTATATAACTTCATTATGGGCATCATGCTTATAATTTTCATATCACTAAAACTATTGTGGTGTAATGTTCCTATAATGGGAAAACAGAAATGATCAGATATTATCTAAATTAGCAGATAGTAGATTTCTTGTGACTTGGTTAATATGTAATTCATTTAAGCAAACTTAATATCCATTAACTTTCCTTGTAGGGGCCCATTAGCTTTAATAATACATTAGGTCCTTTGTGAATCCTGAGAAGATACTCCCCTGGTTTCCACCCCTAAACTCTTTTAGTATTTTCCCAGAATATCTTTTAAATAGAGTATAGCCCCACCCACATACAAAATTACACTCTCTCCCAAAGACACCTCCTACCCGTTGGCAAACGTGATAAATGATGCGGATAAGCTCAAGTGAGATTTGGCCAAGAAAAGGAATGAGGCTCCAGGTCTGAATCCATTTGACTTCAAGCTAACAAAGTACTGCTGGCCCTTTCCTGCAGGAAGGTGACTCTGATGCCTTCCAGAAAGGAGGCTGCACCCATTGACCATTTTAGATTCTAACATAACTGTTTTGTGGGAGACTCTCTGTTCTTTTATTCAATATAAGTCATACAGTATTTTATCCTTGTAGTCCTTCTTTTGGAATAAAATTAAGAATTGCAAGCACTATATTAATCTGAATGAGAATTCAGGGTCTGGTTTGCAATCTTAAGTAAGGCTCTCTATGCTCAAGAAAGTCACCTGACAGTTCACTGCCCTCCATTCCTAGAGTATTACTGGGGTCTCTGCAGAGTCAGCCAGGAGTTCCTGATGTAGCTTCTTCAAACATCACTGCGATTCTCTGCCTCCTTCTCAGCTTTACGCTTCTCAAACACCGGCAGCTCTGCTCACGTCCCCGATGCCTGAAGCTCTTAGTCACTGAGCCCTAAATTCTGATCCACCATTGGCCAGTACTGTTGGTGGCTCATCTCCAGCCCCCCATAGCCCACAGCTGTCCTTGCATTGCAGACAAACATCACCATAACCTAGATGGCCACAAGGAAAGGAGATGCCTGAATACACAACATTCTTAGAATAATTTTTTCAGTAGGCAATGGAGGTTGAATCTTTTTGGATACCCTTGAGGAGTAACATTACACCTGTATTCTTAAATTGGCCCAAACCCTTCAAGTCAGCAATTTTTAACCCTTTTGGGATCATTAATCCTTTTAATAAAAATCATTAGATAGCTATAGACCTAGAAAAGTTGAATTAAATTACATAGCCGCCATATTTTTCTTATAATCTAACAGGTTTCTTTAGAGTTTTCAGAGTTTTCCAAACTTCCATTTATTCAAGTGCCATAGTCACAAGTTTTACCATATTTAGGGGTCATCTATATTTTACCTTTTTTATAATTTCTCTGTAACTCCCTTTATTGCTTTAACCTAGCCAGGACCAATGTAAAAATGTCTATTAAATTATTAATGTTATTGGTTATATACATTATGTCTAATAAGCCTTAAAATAAATGTACAATTATTTTTTTAATATCCTGTCCTTCGCCACCTAAAACCATTCCCTATGCTATCAGTGATAAACCATAGCTTATCACCTGCAAATACTGAGCCCATCCGTGGACCTCAGATTCTACTCTGTGTAAATCAGAGTAGAATTCTCCCCTCCTACTTGGGGTGGGGAAATCTACTTTTAATGATTGGTAATAAGTGTGCTCACTTGGTTTAACCCTGGCCCATTTTGCTCTGTAAAGGTTTATGGAAACGTCTCTCTACTCTATCTTAGATAATAGATATTAACCAGGGTTAAATGACAGAGAGTGGATTTGAATTCCATATAAATTACATCTTTTAAAAAGAATAATGTTAAAAAAGAAATGGAAACCAGCATCGTATGCCATTAAATACCTTACTTTAAGTAAGACAGGGAAAAGGGGGAGGAGGGATTAAAAAGGAGGGAAAGGTGACACTTCTCCCCTTACCAGGGAGGGCTACCATATTGCATGGAAGATAAGGCTCCGGCCACAGTCTGGAATTGCTTTTGTCTTGTGGATTTAAGTCCTAATTAACTGAACCAAAATTTTGCAGTGTTAGTTTGTTAGGCCCCTTATTTGTGACACCAGGAGAAATCGTTGTGTCCAATTATGTGAAAAATCACCCAGATGTGTATGCTGTCATACTTTTAATAATCCTTAAGTTTTCAGTGAGTACAGATATTAATTGTGCAGTATGCATTGAAGTGATTAACATCAATGTAATTTATCATCTGGAGATTTCTGAACATAAATAAATGAGTTGTTTTGTTCAGCAAGGTGTTGACCCCTTCAGAATCAGTGCATTAAAGCCCCCCCACCTTTTTTTATTATAAATATGAAAGGCGCCACAATCAGCCAAGTGTTCAGTTATTTGATTTTCTGGGGCATTAGCTGCTCTTGTTTGTGACATTTCCCTGTTGGGTGCTCGTTTGCAAGCTCATTAATAAGGTTTTCTCATAGGAACGTTGCTGGGAATGAAGACCATACAGTGGGGCCCTTAGTTTTCTAGCTTTCATTCGGAGACTCAGCAAGGGTACAGCGGCAGCGTGCAGTTAAATGTTTAAAACAGAAAATAATTATGCTTGCAAGCTGGAAGAGCTCAAAGCTCTAAGGATGTTATGCTGAGAACAGTTTTGCTTTTTAATGTTCTGAGCTATACGACCCTAAAATCTTCCTATGCGTCTTTTTTCTTGTAAATGTCTATACAGGTGGCATTGCCCAAATTTACAACACGGTTGATTATAGCAGAGCATGGTACAATGGTAGATAGCGCGGTTAGTGTAGCTTCAGATCCGAGGCAGTGTACCCTTGTCAAATAAAAGCCCGTTTAAACGAGAACAGTTCACTGCCTGAGCGTTAAAAAAGAAGCTGTCTAAATAACATCAAGGAGGCAACACGTAGCGACATGAGCTGGGAATTCAAAGAAAAGCTGTGACCCTCAGTGTGGAATTCAGATCGCTGGGCACCGGCGAGGAAAGCCTTCCTCTGGACCGAGGCAAACACGGCGCTCTTGAATTACTGCTGCGCCACTTTCGCTTTGGCCCATCGTAGCCTTGTTCTCTCAAATGTTTTGCAAAAAATCCTCATTTTGTGAGGGTTTTGTGTGTGTGCATATTTGAAAAAAAGAAAAAGAGATCAGAGATGAGTTTTGGAAGGGAGAGTGAAAACAAAAGACTCTAGAAATGGGTGTTGGAATGCCTTCCCTGTCCTGATTATCATCTGACAGCTAATCACGTTCGTGGGCATCATTTTCAAAATGAGTTTTATTGACTCCATGTAGCCAGGCATTTTATAAATCCATAGTTCTGTTCATCCAAGGTCCAGAGAAGGGTAGATTCTTTTTTTTTTTTTTTTCTTTTATTCCCTCAACTGCAGGAAAATTGGGCATTGAGTAGATGATCAAAACCTGTTCTTTATCCGTGCCAAAATAAACGTTTCTCTGGTATCGATAGTGCCCTGCAGTGCAGAGGAGAAGAAAACCTGGGGATCGGAAGATCTTTCCTATTCGGAGTGGAGGATAACATGTAGTTTCCAAGAGCAGGTCCTATCTCGAATTCTCCCCCATCAGTTCTGTTCCCAGGTTGTGTTCTTCAAAGCATAATAGCTAGCGTTTTCAGATTTGGTCTGTTTCCCTCTGATCTCCAGTCCCTTTTTCAACAAAATATGCTCTTCCTCCCACTCTCCCTTTTATTTTTCTTAAAGCAATGAATTGAGTTTCAGGGAGGTTATTTCGGTATTTATTATGCCTTGTGAGAAATAATCAAGGCACGGAGAACCCCTGATTGAAACTAATTTTTTAACCTATGATTTGTTGTGTTAACACAGAAGAGTGTTGCTTCTAAGTGCCTGATGGTATAAGCACCGTCGATGGTTAATGATACAATCGTCAGTACCAAAGAGGGCAGGAGGCCAAGTAGCCAATACTCAAAATACAAAGGGCCAAGGTTGGACGCAAACATGGTGAGCTAGACTTGAATGACCCTGAAGGGGCAAAGCTTTTGCCTTCATACCTGCCTTCCAGAGGCACACCCTGCAGAAAGAGGTCTGTTGGGCTAAGGACGGGCTTTCCACATCTCCCTGACCTTAATGTATTTATAAAAGGTGTGTCTGTGGACATCAAATACTTACAAAGTGAAACTAGTCTTCTGATGTACATGCTTCACTTAATGGTTTTTTAACTCAAGGTCAGATTTTGATTCTGTGCAAGGTTAAGTGGTCGTGAAGCTGGCCTCTAAAAATCTAAAAAGAATGGTCAAACGACATCCTTTATGATTTCCCTTAAGATACCACTTGGAGATACACAAAAGGTATTAAATAAATGTGTAGTGAAATAGAAGTCTATAAATCAGAACAGCTGGACGGAACCTCAGATTTGGGGAGCTTCCAAAAGAAAAGCAGTTATATTTTGTGATGAAGGCTAAGATGGATTCATGGTCTGATTTTTTATTTATTTATTTTTTAACTAGTAGTACAGCTAGGAATAGAAGTTCGTGCCCCAATATTTCTCCCCCTTCTCATTCACTGACTCCATTCATTCATTCATTCAGCAAGTGTGTGTTGTGAGTCTATTCTGCATCAAGGTCTGGTACTGTTCTAGTTACTAGCAGTTCAAAAAACAGAACCAAAAAAAAAAAAACCTTTTCTTACAGAGTTCTTGCACAGGAAATCTTGTTATAAGGATTTCCCGATTCCCTCCCTCCCTGTACCCTTTGTTTAACTGATAACCAGGGAGACACTTTAAGGATTTCCTTCCCCGGTTTCTGCTTTCCCATTTTGAAGATTTTCTTCCAAGATAAGGAAGGGTACTGAGCATGTGCCCCATTGAAAAGCACTGGGAACATAACTTCTGGCCACAACATTGCAGAATAAAATTGGATCCTGTTGGGTAAACTGTAATTGCAATATCCACAAAACTACTTGCGAGTGGCAGTAGCAGGAGATGGTATTGTTCCATGGTGAGGTGGCACATGCTCTCTGGTCCCACGTGAGTCCCTCCAGATTTAACTCATCCCACTCACAATAGTTCAGCCCTCCTCAAGAAGTACAGTTTAAGTGCCCAGATTTCTACAACAGATGTGACAGCAGGAGGCCCTTCACCTTGCAAACAAACAAAATGAACACCAGTGAAAATTATTTTATGACAATAGGAAGCACACCTTTTGCAAGATGTTCTCTTTAACTCCTCTGAGAGCTCTGTGGGACTCTGTTCTCTCACCAACCCCAGTCACTTTGTATCTCTAGACATTGCCCTCCATTAGTTTCACAGCTGTCTTCTCCCAACAATTTGGACAGCCATATTGTAGGGGTTGATTCTTGCTCTCAGCCAAATCTAAGGTTAATGTTGGCATGGTCGTTCCATTCCAAACTGCAGTAATCTTCCGTGGTTGACAAAGCCTCTTCCGTGAATGCTTCCCCATTGATGCCTACAGGCAGACCCAAACCCTCAACCCAGCTGTTCCGAGATCCCCTGTGCCTACTCTGCCCTCGAGTTCTGTCTGGTAGAATTCAAAACTATTAGCACCTGACCCACAGGCATCCAATCCCACAGTCACTGGCGTTTCAGATATTGGGTGCTATCTCAGTAAGAAACATGAAGAGCCCATGTACCAAATGCAGTCGCAGGAACTGATTTGCCCTGAAGTCCTTGGGCCTGGGTGCAGTGAGCATGTCAAAGACCTTTGATGCCTCCATTCCCCGATTTAGAAATTCTCAGGAAGAGAGGAAAGGTGGTAGGAGCCTCTAGGATAATCGGACTCCTGCAAAGACACCCCCTGCCTGCCGGGGTAGCAGGATGCCTTCCCTTCTTGCCCCAGCCCTCCTCCTCTCTGCTACCTGGGCAGGGTGAAATCCCAATCAAAAGGAAAATGCACAGTGCTTTTTTAAGAATTAAAAAAAAAAAAAAAAAGCAGAAACCTGATATGTTGGTATTTGGATCTAGAGAAGAGACTATGCCTTTTCATTTACATAGAAAATTAAAATACAGATTACAGAATCGTGAGTTTCATCTTCTGAAAAGATCACAGAATGTGGTGCGAGGTCAGACTGGCATGAAATCAATTGTAATCTGCCAGCAAGCCATTCTAACCTCTTTAAGAGTTTCCTTTTATGCATTTTTCCCCCTTTATAGAGAGAGCAAAGTACATTTAAAGAAATTCTCATCAAATCAGAATGTCTTTCTAATATTATTTTTTTAATTGGTTGCTGCTGTAGTGTGACCTAAAGCCCCCTGGTACTTAACCCTCTGTGCAACTTTGACTAATGAACAAATTTTGTCTGCTATGGCAGCCTTGCTAAATGTCTTTTATGAGGTTTTAAAAAAAATTACAATGTATTATAGAAACCTAACATCCCTCGACCTAACTGATTGGCTGTTGGTGATGCCATCTCTATCACTGTAATGTTCCTTAAGTGCACAGACCTGACTATTTTTCTTGCTTTTATACAGCAGTTCCATTTTATAATGACATTAAGCCATTCCGTGCAATACAGTTCTGGACAGTTACTGCACTAGGGTAGAAAGTGTCATCTGGCTTTTAGCCTCGTGCCTTACAACACCAACTGAGGCGTAAAATGATCCCCCAAAAAATGGACTAGGCTTCACCTTATTATTTAAAAATAAATCTTGGTTCTGTTTCAGAAAAGATTTGGTGGGTTATAACATTTGATTTATGAATATAATTAAAATAAAAATGATGAGCTTTGGGCTATTCAATCAGCCATCTGGATTGTTCGGTATTTTGACATATTCATATTGTAGTCGGGATCTTACTGGGAAAATTTAATGTCCCAGAGTTCTAGAGGTGCCAGTGGAATCCCAGGTTTCTCTTCCACCTGTTGAGGATACTTAAGTCCCTTTGTCAAGACAAAAGAAAAGGAACAGAATTTGTTTTTAGGTTTCCGTCACCTGGGGATGAATCTTGGCACGCAGACTTTGGTTCCTCAGCGAGGCATGAAGATAGCTCAGCTTTGGTCAGAAAACATGCCTGTACATACGGCGAGTGTCAACAGAGGGGGACGGCGCTTTTCTGTATAATACAAATAAGACTAATGTGCACCTTTTCAGCCAGCTATCAAGGTAACTGTGGCAGCTGTGCCCATGAGTAGATGGTAGATGTTTCTCCAGAAATCTAAAGAGTAAGTTGGGAAAGCCAGCTGTCAAAACTAAAGGTGTATTTTCTGTGGGTTAGTATGTGATTCTTAAAATAAATTCCAAGTACTACAGCAGGTCCTCAGCTTGTTCTTCCTAATATATATGAGTAATTGACAACTGGTAAACAGCTCATTAGGGACATTAAATTTAAAAAAAAAAAAAGAACATTTAACTGGAACAAACTTAGCTGTACTGAAGAGGCAGCGCAGAGTAGGGTTTTCAACACTCTCTTTATTATTAATGGAAGTTGAGCTTGTGAAACCCTTAGTGTATCATGCTGAAAAATAGGCCCTCTCTGTTTGCTTATAAATGACATGAAAGAAAAAGAACAACAACAACAAAGAACTTCCACATAGGCCAGCAAGCATTCTGCTTCTCTTTAATTAATGGGCTAAAGTCAGCAGTGCATGGAAAAGGCAGCCCTTCCCTGGATCAGAGATTAACCTATAAGCAGATGTTACATTTCAGTGCAAATTCGGGGCTTTAAATTTTGCCTCACCCAGAATGGTTCATGGGTTAGAATGGCAGAGGCTCCCCTCGGCAGGAACTCCATAAGCGTTGCTATGAACTATTGGGCTGCAGGTCTTATTATCCAGGTGTCCGGTGCCATAACCTTCTCCCAGTATTCTTTTTTCCATCTTTTTAAAAATAAATCTAACTGTCTATGTGTTACTTTGCCAAAAATGTTGGACCCGTGTCTGTTGCCAGTGGTTGTAGCCTAAGATATAGTCACTCTCTATGAAAGGGGATGCCTGAGAGCCCTGCGTTAGCCCATCAGCCAGTGCCAGTTCAAGGCCTGGGAGCCTTGGTTAGCCTGTCAGCCAGTGCCAGTTCAAGGCCTGGGAGCCCTGCGTTAGCCCGTCAGCCAGTGCCAGTTCAAGGTCATCCTGTTTATCCATATTTCCTGCCTTCTCTTAATGCCTACCTTCCTGACCCTGTTACCCGCATCTGGAAACCTCTGCACCATTTTTTTTTCTTTTTTTGTAGAGACAGAGTTTCACTTTATCACCCTCCATAGAGTGCTATGGCATCACAGCTCACAGCAACCTCCAACTCCTGGGTTTAGGCGATTCTCTTGCCTCAGCCTCCCAAGTAGCTGGGACTACAGGCGCCTGCCACAACGCCCGGCTATTTTTTTGTTGCAATTTGGCCAGGGCTGGGTTTGAACCCACCACCCTCAGTATATGGGGCCGGCACCCTACTCACTGAGCCACAGGCGCCGGCCCCTCTGCACCATTTTGCTGTACACATTGTCTTTGCTAACACATCTAAGAATGGAAGCATATCACTTGCCAGGGTCCGCTGGAGCGTCTGGGCTTGTCAATATTGTGTTTCTGGCCAAGTGACTTAGCTTCTTAGAAAGTGCTACCAATTCACAGTGTGCAGGACACTCTGAGTGTAACAAGGGGGCTCTCTTAAAAGGTTTTGAATGCCACACAGTTTTCAGAACATAAGGGAAAGATCTTAGGAAAGAGATGATAAAAATGCGTTTGGAAAGCAGCCGTCTCTCGAGAGGACTTCCTGGGGCAGCACGCGCAGCTGTGTGCAGGGGGGATTGGCTGAGCCCTGCCGTATGAGGTCTGCCTCATTCCATAGGATGAATGTTAATGAGCTCGCTGCTGCCTGTCAGAGGCCAAGAGGCTATTGTTTAGGTGGTATGATTGTCTCAGAAAGTAAAACTATGGTAATTGTTTTGACCTTTTAGCCAACTGATGTCTTCCCCTCTCACATTTATTACTCTTGGGTACATTTCCAAAAATATGCATTTACAGAGCCACAGAATTAAATGAGAAAAACTGATTTAGGGATTAATAGCTTGTTAGTTCAACATAGAAAAGATAAAGTCTTCTAATTCCATTCAGGTTTTATTTGTAAATGTATTTGTCCGTGTATCTACGTGAATTCTAACTTCTTCAACTTCTCTGCCTCCTCCCTTTCTCTCCTATCACCCCTCTCTCATGCAGGTGCCTCTACACACTCGCACAGTTTTAAGTAGCTAGTCAAAAATAAGAGTACTTAACATTCCTTACCAAAGTAGATAACTGCATTAGGAAGCTATACTTGGCTTTAATTATGAATTGTTATTGGGAAATTTGGTTTCGAATCAGAAATCCACCCCAACGTACATTCCCTAGGTGAGCTCTGTGACTCAGATGAGCTTCATTGCGTGTGTGCGAGTTCTCATCCCTAAAAGTCGGCTCACTCTCCCACCAGTGATGGTCCCTATGATAAAAGGCTCTGAGTAAATGGCAGTGTCCTCTCTACTTAAATGTTTATGCTAAGATATTAAAGGGTTTCATTGGAGGCCACCCAAAATGCCCCAGTACTTTTTTCTTAAAACTATTGGAATAGAATTCAGGATTTCTGCCTTCCCTATTTGAAAACAAGAGCACAGAGGAGGCAAACTTATTAATATGCAGTGTCACAACTTATTGTCACATAGTAATATAAGATATATGATAAAATGTATCAATTCTGAGCACCACAAATATCTGTGGCTTCACCTCAGCATGAAGGCAAATGAGTTTCCTTTAGCTTGAGTGAGTTTGGAGATAAACTTCAATGTAACAAAATGTATTTCACAGGAAATGTTTGATGTGGCACAGTTGGCTTATGCGTCTCTTATCTATTCGCAGTTCACTCCTTAGAGTTATTAGTCGATTTAATTTAAGCAAATGCCAGGATTACTAACTAATTAAAAGGGTGTTACTGAAGGCTTGCGGATGGGAGAGAGTAGACACTGGTGCTGTGGGTTTCAAGGCAGCGTGCAAGTCTGATTTTGCCTGATGATACCATTTGCTAAACATCATACTTTGTGTTGTTGTCATACAGATAAGCCTCAAGTGCATATTCAGATGACTTATCCTCTACAAGGCCTAACCCGGGAAGGGGACGCGCTTGAGTTAACATGTGAAGCCATCGGGAAGCCCCAGTAAGTTCTGAAGGCCGAGGTTGGCAGAGGGTCATGAGCAGTAAATGTCACAACATAGCGATGTGCATTCACAACTCACTGGCCTGTCACCTGTCTCCTGCTGCAAAGGATGGAAGGTTTTCAGGAAATAAAGAATATTCAGTGAGAGAAGGAATAAATACCTACAGTTCTTAATGGTCAGGATTGGGAGAAAAGTAAAAGGCCAGCTGAGATTGAAATCTCCACTAATTCTATTTTATTATCATCAACATGATTGTCAGGACTATTTTCTCTCTCTCACACACAAAAATAATCCTAATAAATTTTTAGTGTGCTCACAATCTAATGATATATCTGCCACCTTCTGTGTTAATGTCTACGCTGCTGGAAAGATAATTTTCAGACTCATAGTTAAGCTGCTCTGTTTAGGGCCATCTGTAGGAAAATGGATTTGCCCTACCTTTAGTTTTATATCTTTTCCTCTCAAAGAAAAGTGTCATACTTAATGCCTAGAAATGTTTGTGTTAGTAAGGAAATGTTCAGGAACTTTTCTCAAGCGGGATATATGCACCATTGCATAAGAGGAAAAGGACGAGCTATAAGACTCTTACTTTGTGGACAGCATGAAGAAGCTCTTTTACTTCCTGCTAAATCACCTGAAGTGAAGTCACCTTTATAGTCAACGAGGCAGTGCCACGTGAAATACTGTTTACTTTGGTGGAGGAAGGTCTTTCGTCTTTCCAGTAAAGATTGTTTTTCAGTGTTTTTTAGGGGAAAAACAACCAGGGAAATAGAAAATGGAAGAACGTGTCAATGTCAGGGTTAAGGGCACTCAAACTTTAGTGGTACCCAGCAAAAAACAGCACTCAGCTCCCTCTGCTGTCCCTGTGGTATGATTTTTTTTTTCCCTCGTAGAGTTTTGCTAACCAGCATCATCACAGTTTTTCATGTAAAGAACTCTGACCATCGAAACAAAGTTTTCCCCAAAATCTTTGGAAGGAAGTCTCCCCATGCCAGCTAACAGATGACCCATGATAACAGAGCAGAGAGCCAAAGAGGGGCCTGGCTGCTGGCCGTTCTCTGCCGATTTCAGCCCTTCCTGCCTCTGTGTTTGTGTCTCCATGGGCTGGAGTTTTCCTTCTCTCTGTACTAACCACGTGGAGTTTTAAAGATGACCTCGGAGGAGGGGGGAGGGCCTCTTGGTTCTGTTCTGCTTTCCCTCTGGTGTTCCCAAGCTATTTGGTTTTGAATGCTTCTAGCAGGCTTTTCCTCTTTTGAGCACTGCCAGCGATTCAGACCTTGCTTTTTGTAAACTATTTGAATTATGCCCTAATTAGCAGCTTACCTTTTTTCCAAATGTAGAAAAAAATAAATAAAATTCTCAGAGGCCTCTTGCCACTTGCAATACCTCCATTCACCCACATTAACCACATTTACAGCATATAGCTTGCTAACCTTCATTTTGTTCTTGTATTTTTCCCCTGAAGAAGGCACTGTGTTCAACTGAATGCGCTGGGAGGACAGTAAATTACATGTTTCCTCCAGGACATTCATGCCAGAGAGGGTATTTGTTTGTTCCTCTCAAATAGGACCGGGTACACGGTTGTGCGGGCGCAAGCTCACATTACTCCACTGCTATCCCTTCCAGCATATTACCTATTTATTTTCTCAAGAAATTGCATACAATAAAAATGGTAATTTAACTTGCCATTAAATGTTGTGACTATTCTCAGCACTTACCCCCACTGATTGTTTCAGCTGTCAAGCAGCAGGACATCCGGTCTGATTGCCAGGCAGACACATTTGGCGTCGCCTAGGAGGAGGGCATATGCAGCACTAATTTTTAAATAATTTACTGGGTTGTGATGACAAACCCATGTGTAATTAAAGAAAAACCGTAACTTCACACATCCTATTTGAAAATTGGAGTGCTACTCGGCAGGGCTGAGTTGAGTGTCCGCTCACACGGAGCGCAGGTCTCCTGTCACATCTCTGCTCCTAGAGGTGGCGTAAGGAACTGGGAGGACGTCACCCCTGAGCTGGCCTCCTTCCTCCTTCCTTAACACAAGAGTTTTCAGACACACTCCTACAGGTAGGCTCAATTTCAAAGGAGATTGAGAGAGACAGCTTGGAGGACCGAAGCTTTAAACTCTGTGAGTTTGAAAGGTGCTTGCTGTATGCACAGTTTTGGCTCCGGTGAATCGTGTGAAATTTGCTTTTCACTGATGGATACAAATGCGATACTTTAACTCCCTAAAACAAACTTGGCTCTGGTGAGACGAGGGACAGATAAATAAGGTTAGAACAGGGCATCGGAGAGAGCAGTGACTTCCTGGAGAGGAGAGGCAGGTTACGGTGGAGAGGTTAAGGGGAGAAGAAATGATTGCATCTTTCCAGAATCAGAAGTGAATTTTCAAACAGCAGAGGCCAGAAGAAAGTGCTATTCAGATGCAATAGTCCATTCCTTTTGGTGAAACCCAAACTCCATTTAAATGTCACAAGTGACTTCTAAGTAATTCTTAGGGTGTTAATAGTAACCATCAGATGAATGTGTGTATCACTAGCCAAGAACTTGAGTTCTTTTTCCTAATTAGCGAGATGATTAACAATGGGTGAAGGCTATCCTGTGGAATGAGTGTGAAACCACACAGCAGGGCCTAAAATTAGGGCACAGGGGTTTATTTGCTGATTTGTTGAAGATGAATTGAAAACTATTAAGACTCCTGCTTGTGGTCTGTTGAGAATTTTTCAACACCTGATGATACTTTATTAAAACAACATTTATATTCTAAACAGATTTTTGGAGACTTCACGGTTGTAATTCCGTGAACTTAAAATATCTCCAGTAGGTCCTCTTTAATTGTGTCACTCTGCATGTGATTCATTGAATGTGTGGGTGAGAATGTGATGCGGACGTCGTGGGGGGAGGTAATAACGCGGCCTGTCTTTCTCCCCTTTTCACGGCAGGCCTGTGATGGTAACCTGGGTGAGAGTCGATGATGAAATGCCTCAACACGCCGTACTGTCTGGGCCCAACTTGTTCATCAATAACCTAAACAAAACAGATAATGGTACATACCGCTGTGAAGCTTCCAACGTAGTGGGGAAAGCCCACTCGGATTATATGCTGTATGTATACGGTACGTAAGAAGGATAAAAGATCCGCTCCTAGCATCACTCACACGTAGCTGCCACGGGTGATTCACTCCCAAAGCTTTTGGTCAAGGTGGAAACCAAAAACCAGTTGGTTTCCTTCAAGAAGTTAAAGAAGCCTGGCCTGAGGTGGACCTTAGTGTCTCCACCTGGGATGGAAGGGCTGTTTCTCCTCTCCCTCTAATCATGAGAATTTCCCACCAGATTATAGGAGGAAAGCTGTGTGTGTCCTGAGGCACATTGCCGTGGAGTAATTATGGGAGAAGTAATGACTGAGAGATTCAGCTTCACCAATTAGTAGCTTTTTAGCTCAGAAAGCTTATTCCCAGTGGTATTCTTCTATGATACCTGAGCTAGCCTTTCTCCTGCTTTGATGAGCAGAACTATCCTATTTTCAGCATGAAGCTATCAAATTCCAAAAGATCCTTCGAGCCAATAAATACTCAGAACAAATACAAGGTTCTTGGTTGCATAAACTAGCTGTCGTTACTACTACTTTGGACACAAATACCTTTTTTTTAAAAAAAAAAAAATTCTTTTCTTCATATCTTCTTATAGGATTTTTAAAACATGAATTTTATTCTTCAATCAGCAGATATTTAATGAGCATCTAAACTTTCCATTTACATCTTATTGCTGACTTTGTGTATGGTGAATATTTTCTGCAGAGTTAAGGAGTGCACACCCTCTCTAGTTTTCTGATACTGTTTGATACCAAATTAAGTCTCTTCCGTCCAACACGAGTCTCATGGTTAGTTTTACATCAAGAAAAATAGTCATGAAACAACATGACACAGACTGGGTAATCAGATGTATCAAAATTTCAATGTGTTATGAATAATTGAGAGAGTGTGTGTGAGAGAGAGAGGGAAGGAGGGTATTTCTTCATGTCAGCAGTGTAAATAATCTCAGTGTAAGTATATATGAATACATGTATAGACACATAGGTTATATATACATATGGAATATCGATGCCATAATTACTTAGAACCTGGGTACGTTCCTTATGAAGAGAATAGGAGTAATAGTGTTTTAAGCAGAAACCTGCTTTACAGTTTATACCGTATCTATGTGGATATTAAAGTATAATCCTTAACCTATACCTAAGGGGCTTTTTTTTTCTGAGCACAATGCAAAATTATAAGATCGTTTCTAATCACATTATTTGTAGCCCTCTGGAGTATGTTTTCTTCACTACCAGTGTTGTCCATGGTTCACACGTAACACCACTAATTCTCGCTAGCAGTTAAGGAAGTCCCCGGAAGGCTCTTCCTGGCAGGTGAGGGGTGCAGGACACCCTGGTTCCAGATGGCAGAGCGGCCCTTGCTCCTCAGACTGTTCAGGGGGTGGAAGGTAAATTCCTCCCTTTTGTCTCCCCGTGTTCTCTCTTCACACCAGGGCTGAGCCTCTGGGGCGTTCCCTATGTTGCCGTGGCCCCCATTTACAGACTTCCAGGCCAGCTCCGTTTATAAACTGCAGGTTTTAAAAAGCAGAGACCAGCCATTTCTACCAGTCTATTAAAGGCTTTCTGATTCAGAAGATTGGAGTTATCTGGGGAAAAAATAGATTTTGATTTGTCGTTCCTTCTGTTCCTGCATCTCAAGATGAGGAACCTTTTGTGGATTTGATGGACAGATGGTTATATTTGACTAATTTTGGGTAGCAGCTTACATCTAGCATTTATTGAATGCTCCCTTTATTCTGCACCCTGTGTTAACAATTTTACATTCATGATTCCATCTAATCTACATAATAACCTCCTTAGGGAAACATTATCATCATCCCATTTTACAGATGATAAAATGAAGTTTGGAAAGCTCCTGCAACTTTGCCTAAGTTAATTCACCAGATTAATAAGTATGTTTTAGAGCCATGAGACTTTGACTCTAGAAAGTCCACAACAAGATTTCTCTTTGTAAATTCTCTTATTCTCACTACTTTCCAATAGACCAGTTCCCTCCAATAGAATATGGTCCTCTTAGAATTAACTCTCTGGCCCAGGGTACATTATTTGAAAGCCAAGATATAGCGAGACCTACCTGTGTGGCAGACACAAGTACTTACCCTTGTCTCCCCAGCCCAAGATGGTATGCATACTTACCCTTCTCTAGGGACTTGGTAGAAATACAATGTATTACCCACCTTCCTTAATCAGCACTAGTTGCAGTCCTTGGGATGATAGGCTAGAATAGTAACGAGAGGTATTACTAGTCCATTAATAAAATATTCTAGCAGTTGGCAAAGGTGGTAGGTTAATTTTCTTTCCCAAGATTCTTTACTGTACTACCATGGTACTTTTTGAAGTACTTTACAAACTGAAAATTGACATTCTTTGGAAGTAACTTCTGTATATGAAGAATAGTTAGTGGTTAGTGCCTAGGCCCCAGTTGGCCTTGTTCTTTTATCTTCTGGGTGTCAAACACCACTCACTAGTCCAGACTCTGTATTTTCTTACATGATAGCCTTACACTGCTCTTATTACTAGAAATAATCTAAGCATTGAGATTATACCTGTTAATAGACTCTAATTCATTCAGGTCACTTGAGCTGGACGGGAAGGACAGCAGTTGCCCCAACAGTGATAAAGATGATTGAAAGTGTGCGATTGTCACAAAATGAGAGGGACCAGTGACCTTTCTCTGAAATCTGTGCCCTTGTTAGTCTGGTCCACTCCTTGGCTCCTAATCAGATTTTCAAATCACCTTCAGATCCACTTTTTTTATGCTGTGGACATAACACATTCATGCCAGTACCTTTAGAAATAGGTACAGAAAGAGAATTATAGGATAACAAGGGGGAAGTCTACCCGGTAAAATGCTCTTCTTCAGTGAGATATTGTAATTCAGTCAAAACAGAAAAAAACATTCACTGATCCCACGCCAGGCAGCAGGCACCTCTCTGGGCACAGTTTTGTTGTGTAGTGGACAGCGTGGTCTCCGTGCCAGGCTCAGGTCCGAGCTTCAGTCTACCAGCACTGGTACCTGTAAGCAGGTGCGTGGGTGCATCTAAAAGAGTTGCCTGATCACTAAATGCTTCCCCACCTGCAGACTTCATAAAAGGTGTGAAGGACCAAGACTGAACCGGAATTAGAGTATTTCTCATCCTATTGTTCTTTTTAAAAGGTAGTTTAAAATTACTTACTTAATCATCTCTACTTCTTGGAGGAGAATGAGGTGTGGATGTGTTTTGTTTTGTTTTTTTCAATGGGATCCTTTTTGGACTCAAGGCTGCTTTAAACAATAAGTTCAATGTTTCGTGTCCTCAATGTAAAGTCTCCATAAAACAGAACAATTTGCTGTTGATTCTTCCCTATCAAATTTGTCCAAGCATGTAAGAGAGGCAGTGTGTGGGAGGCAAATTAAAACCTGAGATTATTGATCAATGGTGGGAATCATTGTTAGCAGACTTGGCCACCAAGCCCCAAAATAATGTTTTCACCAACTTTTGGGAAGTTTGTACCAAACCCAATGAAGGTGCAGTATATAATTAAAGTTTTGATGTATTAATTAGACAATCTGAGAGCTCACTTGAAGATAAAAGGATACCACATGTGTCAGGGAGAAAAAGTTGACGTGCTTTAGATAAAATTTAAAATCAAAAGCTTTCAAATCGTCTTATGCTCTATTATAGCAGAATGATTGCTTAGTTCAAAGTCTTGCTGACAATTTAACACATTCAGTTTGATCATTTGGGCTTAGAATTCTTTTTCTCTTTCATATTTGCCCTTCCCTTGTCTCCAAATAATTTTTGAAATGATAGAAGAATATACAGTGTATCAGATATCTGACAGAGAGTTCCCTCTTGGGTTCCTGGCTTTGAGGGTTGAGCCTCGGTTATATTTAGTTCTCTTGTTTACAAGCCAGAGAACGTTCTTTCAGTTTCATCACTGTAGTCCACTTAGGTCAAGCTTTTAACAGGAGCAAAAGCAACTCATTAATATTTATAAGTTATAAAATTTATTGACTTTTAAAAAATAAAATCTCAGTAAAAATCTCGCATGCCTGGAACTTGATATTTAGTGATGACATTCTCTCTCCTTTGTATTTATTACAAGTGTAGAAGTCATTTTGCTTCCTGCTGGGATGTATTGATGGAGAATAATGAAGTTAACAGTCCTAGAGAGCAAGTGTGCAGGGCACACTCATACTTGGCTGATAGGAGCCCTTTAAATAGAGCAGCACCGTCTCCTCCTCCAGCCTCCGCATCTGTAGGAAGTATAAGTGAAAAGGCAGCCATTGTACCCTCTTGGTGTGGAGGGGATTTAACCTCATCTTTGAAATCTGGTAGGGGAGAAGAATGTCATTTGTTTTGATTTTTTTTTTCCCCCTCCCTTCTCTCCTTCACTTTTCCTCAACCCTAATTCATTTCATTAATAATAAAAAAAAAAAAAAACTCTTTCTTCTTGTCTTAGCTCTTCCACCCAAGGCTCTGGGATATAATTACGAGACATCAATCTTCAGGACAGACAACTTTGGGGTTTAAAGGGGGACATCATCCGACAAACATCTCAGTGTCCCCATGCCTTTGTGTTGTCATTATGATCATTGTTGTGTTCAGCATTGTGGGTTTGATTTTCCTTTTTTTTTTTATCCAGATCCCCCCACAACTATCCCTCCTCCCACAACAACCACCACCACCACCACCACCACCACCACCATCCTTCCCATCATCACAGGTACGGTACCCTTCATTACCATTGAAAATGTCCTGAATGTATATTGTCTTTCTGGTCTGTATAAGAAGAAGCCTCAGCGTGCCCTCGAAATCCTTGGAATTTTATTGTTCCTTCATTTTGGAACTTCAAAGACATTAGGTATAATGTCCTTAAGTTGAATCTGAAGGACCTCAGCAAATCTTTCACATGCAAGCTTTTAACCGTAGATCAGATATTTTGTAGCTTATGCGGAAGGGAATTCCCTTTTAAGCATCAGTGTTCAAAGCAAAATGCTAGGGAAAATGGCAGCCTGGCTACTAGAGAACACGCCGATAGCTTCTGCTTAGCCATGGTTGATGACATGGTAAGTATTGTGGCTTTGGACCTTGTCCCTGTCTTAATTTCATCTCATCCTATGGGAAGAGAAACACCTAAGTTAAACGTGCCTATTTGTCCAGGCTCCGAGTGTATAGTCATCCTTCCTGCTCCAGAGAGGGCCTGCTGGCAGCGTGAGGACCTGTGTGCACTGCCTGGACAGTCATGAGTGATGAGAGGGCGTCACTGCCTTTTCCGTGCTGAGCGCTCACGTGCCCCTCCCTGCCCTCATGCTGGAGGTGGCTGCAGTTGCTCTGCCTCGGCAGCTTTACCTCTTTGGTCTGTCTGAAACTCTCACTCAGCATGCGTTTCACCGTCTCTTACTTACCACTGTCACCATGGGAGGGGTCTGCCCTTCCTGGCATCCTGTTACGCTGTCGTGTTGCTTGAACTTGCCCGTCTAGGAACTATGGAGGTGGTTCGGCCCACCAAATTAGAAAAGCTTACAGCTGTGCCATGTCAACTTGACCTGCTGGATTTCCTTAGATGAGGCCTTCCCCATCCACCATTTATAGGGAACTACCACAGAAACACATAAAAGGAATTATTCTGTGAGAAAAAAAAAAAAATCCCTTGAAAAAGTAACTTTTCCAGTTCATTCTGTTAACCTGGCGCTGCTGCGAGGGCTCTGGCACACGGACCTCTTCCTAGAGTTTTATGGGAACACTGAATGTTACACTCATTACGCTTCCTGCTCAGCTCCTTTTAGCACCCTGGAGATGACAGCCATCCTGTCCCCTGATGTTCCAAAGACAGTTTCAGTTTTCATAAGGGTCAGTAAGATAGGGATGACAAAACGTCAAAGTGTTCAGGGCAAGAGGAGGCCTCATCAGCTGATGGAGAGTAACAAATGATGGTCTAATCTCAGTTTCTTCACCTTTCTACCCAGTACGAGGGAACAAAGAAAACCCTTAAGTAAGCCACTATTAAGGATTTTTCTAAACATTGGTTCCAAAAACCATCAGTGCCAGCACTTAATTTTAAATCTTCTGAAAATCCATCCATTGGTTTTTGTGCCTCACTCTGACCTCGGCTTCATCCAGGCTCCTTCCTTGGTGCTCATGTGTTTGTTTTAGCTCTTTGTTTCTTCCTTCTGCTCCTTAAGGAAACTCAGTTTGTCAGCCTAGTGAGTCCGTCCCTCCCATTGTCTCTGTCAATCATAAGCACATCACAGATGCTCCTTCCTGACTCTGATTTCCAGAACAATCATGCTATCAGCTGTTCATACCAAGCCTAGGTCGTTACCTTTTCTGATTTCTTACCTCTCATCCAGCCTGTAAACTGAATTAGGCCTGTGCTGTTGCTACCAGGTCTGAGCTGGCCTTTATTACCCTTCATTCCAGAAGGCTGCATCTAGGTGGCTATC
The DNA here is from genome assembly GCF_027406575.1 of Nycticebus coucang. NCBI lineage: Eukaryota > Metazoa > Chordata > Mammalia > Primates > Lorisidae > Nycticebus > Nycticebus coucang. The sequence continues at coordinate 119,876,876 of NC_069785.1, read as the reverse complement.
CAGGCTGACATCCTCAGGCCTTATTCACCGAGTGTATAAACACCACATTTCTCTTTCAGATGGAACAACACTTTTCATTTGTGGCTGGCCTTCTCCGTAGCTTGGGCTTTTATTTTTCTAAGACCTTTCTTCGCACTCCTGGAACTCCTCCCCCCTCACAATCAATCTCAGCAACTCAGCGGAGTCGCTTCAGTTCACAGCTCTTAATCCTTCACTCCAGACTAAAGCGAATCTTATGTCCTCAAACAGCTACAACTCACTGTTATCACAGTTCCGACTGCAGAGACTCCATTTAGGAGGAAATTTTAAAAATAAACAATGCTATATTTCTGTCCACATCAAAGGGAGCTCTGTCCACATCAGAAGTAGCTTGTCTTTGCTCCCGTCTCTCTGCTCCTGGCCTCTCGGCTCAAGGTAATGTAAGATGATCTCATAGGATGCACTGTAGCCTCTCCACACACAAAATGCATCTGAGGTAATGAATGCCCAGATTCTCACAGGCACAACCAAGAGGAGTTAAACTAAAATTGCTACTAAAACAACATCGTCAGATCCGCTGCCTTAATGGATGTGATCTTACAGGTTTACTGTGTACTGTGTCTTAACAAGCAGTCTTATATATATTTATCTTGCCCAAAAAGTACACTTGTAGAATTTAACATTTGCTCCTTTCTCCAAACAGATTAAAGGTTATAGAGCTGAATGATTTTGTGCCCTATTTTATAGGTCCAGGCTATCCCCCAGATTTAGATTGGCTCCTAAAAAATCTTCCAGGCCAAATCCTGACAAATGGATAGCTAAATTAATTTCCACCCCTTTTCTCTCTTGCACTGTTTGGTACATTACAGCCACCATTAGCCTTAAAAGCTTCAACAGCCAAGTCCAGTGACAGTCACATAAAGCCTGAGCTTAGAGAAAAAGGAAGTCCACAGTCATCTATTTCTTTTTCTCCCAGTCAAATGCAATAACTGAAACCCATTCCCCAGGTCAGAGTTTCATTACAAGAAAAATGTACACATGCAATAGAAATATATTTTTAAACTCAAGAAGTCATAGTCGATTTCTGCTTCCTCTGAAAGGAAGTGTTCCAGTGTTATCTTTTATCTTCCGTAACCGGGATAATGAAATTGTTCCCCTTGTTAGGGAAGCAGACTGGCATTCTATTTTGAGTCACCTGACTCTCTCAAAACATGTTCAGGCTTCATCCCAGAGACCCTGGAAAGAGAGGAATTGTGAACCCAACTGGACTCTCTCTCTTCCACAGCCAGAGTCATTTTCTGGCTCCTGCCTGCCCTGCCTGGAGCAAGGCTGGTGAGTTACATAGGACGGCACTCATCTGAGGGTGGCGGTGCTAGGGAGAAATTTTTGTAATCTCTAAAGTACTGGAATAAATGGAAACAGACAATCCCCAATTTGTAACAGTTCATTTTGAGATTTTTTCTACTTTAGCATGGTGTGAAAGTGGCACACAGTTGGTGGAAACTACCCATATAGTCATTTTGTCTTTCACTGTCAGGACAGTATTCAATAAATTACACGAGATCTTCAATGCTTTATCGTAAGATAGGTTTGGTGTTAGATGATTCCGCCCAACTGCAGGCTAATACAAGTAAGAGCATGTTTGGGGTAGGCTGGGCTAAGCCGTGAGGTTCAGGAGGTCAGGTGATCATATGCATTTTCAACTGAGGGTGGGGTTTATTTGGATGTAACCCCATGATAAGTCAAGAAGCAGCTGTCAGTTTGCCAAATCAATATTGTTAGGGCTTTACAACTATTAAGCCATTATAACGTCATTAGAATTTTAGAATTTCTTTGCAAATAAAAAACAATTTGGGGGATAAAATTGGATTGGGAGCCATTCAGAGCCTCATTGTAATTGGCCAGAGGTTTCTTGGTATCTCTCCTTTCTTTCATGTATCTTGATTCTCATATATATATATTTTTTTTTTTTTTTGAGAGTGCAGTGAGATCATAATTCACTGCAACCTTGAGCTGTAGGCTCAAGGGATCCTCCTGCCTGAGCCTCCTGAGTAACTAGGCCTACAGACAGACACCACCACACCCAGCTAATTTTTTTAATTTTTTATTAGAAATGGGGTCTCGTGTGCGGCGCTGTGGCTCAGTGAGTAGGGCACTGGCCCCATATACCAAGGGTGGCGGCTTCAAACCCGGCCCTGGCCAAACTGCAACCAAAAAATAGCCAGGTAGGTGTTGTGGCAGGTGCCTGTGGTTCCAGCTACTCAGGAGGCTGAGGCAGGAGAATCCTCTAAGCCCAAGAGCTAAAGGTTGCTGTGAGCTATGATGCTACGGCACTCTACCGAGGGCAACAAAGTGTCTCTAAAAAAAAAAAAAAGGAAAGAAAGAAAGAAATGGGGTCTCGCTATGTTGCTCAGGTTGTTTTGAACTCCTGGCCTCAAGTGATCCTCCCACCTTGGCCTCAGAAAGTGCTAGAATTATAGGCAAGAGCCACCATGCTTGGCCAATGCTGTTTCAACTGTTGCTACTGGCAAGCTCTCATGCCTTTATTTCTTTTATCATGTCAAACTGTCCATGTGGTTTCATTCCTGAAGATACATGCTGTCATAGGAAGTGTAACTGTATCATTTATATTGCCCCTGGAGTCCTTTGTTAAAAGAGAGAGACAGCCAGCCATTACCCTGGTTAAGAAGCCTGCACGCAGAGTCCAGAAACTAGAAGAAAAACCTGCCACCATACTAGGGCGGGTCTGTTTGTTCTGTCTTGTTTTTTACTTTCTTGGTAGTTAGTTGACCTTGGATATTAAGTGTCCATAAAATTACCTGTTTTGTGTTGGTTGATGACTTTAGCCCGTGTCTCCCAGTTGGATCAAGCATTTTTTCTGTAATCGTCTTAGGAGAATGTTTTGTGTTTTTCTTCCTCGTCAATGTGGATGTTCCATTGTCCCTGCCTGGTTGTATCTGAGTTAGATGCTTGATGGAGAATACCCAAGGAAGAAAGGATTCAGAACTCGGTTCTAAACATACTTAGCAGCTCCTGTAGAAAATTCAGGCTGGGAGAGTTCAACCTGTAGGTCACACTTTACATGTGACTGTCATAAATTAAAAAGTTAAAACCACCTTAGAATAAGAAATGAACAGCTATAGGGCCAAATTCGGAGACATATTTTAAAATCCTTTCATAAGAATGAAGTAGGTCATTTTTAAAGGAGTTTTCCTCTTTTTTTAAAGTATATACCTAATTAAATATTTTGTGTTCCTTGGAAAAGAAAATGGCAAGGTTTTTCTTATTGGCGTCTAAGCACTCAGAAACCAATATATCTTGTAGGAAATGTGTTTCCTGCCCTCAGGCCCGTGTTATTATTTTTTGGCTTTCATAGTCTGCTATCATAAGCTTTTTGTGTGTGTGATGTGATTGGATTACTTAAATATAGAACGTGAGGATAGTATATTTATAGAATATGCCAAAGTGGGGAACCTCGAGACCATAGCACATGTTCTATTAGGTGCAAAGAAAAGAGGTACGTCCGTAGCCTGACCATCTCAACTGTAATCGAGAGCTTTCCTCCACGTGGAGCTGAATGATACCCACACTGTGCTGTTGATACTTGCTGATGCGAGGGCTAGTCTGCTTTTAGCCATGCATTCAGCAAACACTGAGCATCTATAATGCCTATGAAGACAAAAGCCTCCCTGAATCTCTTAAGATAGGTTACACGTTGGAACTCGGTAGGAGAGGCTGTCCACGGGGATGAGTCAGTGGCACACCCCAGAAGGTAGAGGGTGCCCCTGAAGACGGGGATCGCATCACAATGGATTTCAGTCTGTTCCATCACAGAACGGGTAGAATGTGGCAAGAGAGGATGGCGATTTGGAAATTAAGGAAGAAGATCCAACATTACTTCAAGCGTCTGTCTTCGGGGTGTGTGTGTGTGTGTGTGTGTGTGTGTGTGTGTGTTTTACATGCATTTTTTCTAGAGTTGGTATCTACTCCATTGAGACCCTTTTTCATTTGTCATGTGTTGAATACTTATTGAGTGTTACAGATATACCAGTATGCCTGGTGAAAAGAACATGGTCAGGGCATTAGGAACTACTCCTGAGCTGCCTTTCGTATAATGAGACACCTTTTCAAGTTTTTGCTCCAAAAAGTGCATGTCCATTTTCTTTTCCACACTATGCTATCTACATTTTTATTTTGCTACTGCTAAACCTGTTACCAATAGCATTGTAGCCAACCAGGTTTTGTTCCCGTATTGACTCAGGAGGGAATGGAAGAAATTAGAATACTACAGTGATGAAGGCATCTGATTCTACATTTTTTTTTAAAGTAATAACAGATAGAAAGTAAGATTTTTTTCCTCCTAGTGTTTCTATCATAATTTCCATAGTTTGATGCGCTTTATTTTAAAAATAATCCTGGAGATAAAGACGTGAATGTGTTTCCATAGTAAAGATTGTCAACAATGCACATAAATAAAATCATGAATATAGTTTCAGAAGTAGAAAATGATACTGAAATAAGGGATTTGGCTGGAAGGACCCAGCCCTCCTGTGTGTAACACCACGTGAGTATCTGCGAGGCCTTATCGAGCCCCTGCCTGTCTCTCGTCACCACCCTCCTTGTAAGGGCCTCTTGGTTACTGTCCCTTTTTCCACCTAGCATTCACAAGCTACATGATATAGGAATTGTTTTCCTTGTTAAATGCAACAGTACCGATTCTTATTATTTTGCAGAATATCTGGTTTGTAAATGGAAAGATCTCAGAGGCGCAGCAGCACTTAGTGAACAATTCTGAAGAAGCTTTTAACAAAACTTGAAATTGCTTAACCAAAAAAAAAATCCAGTCGCCTTCCTGCTGTTCTGTGGCACGCACTCTCCCGTCACTCAAAGGGGAGGTGACATTAAAGAGTCAGAGGCCTTTATCGTGGCTCTCCTATGTGGGCCTTTCAGCTTTAGTTCTCTTTCTGTCCACTTCTCTCATCCCTAAGAAATGGAAGTTTAATGGAAGTATAACATAGGTAGACAGAAAATTAACCAGGAGAAAATAAATTTCAGAGAAAATAAATTTCAGAAAATTAACCAGGAGAAAATAAATTTCAGAGAAATTATTTCAGAGAAAATAAATTTCAGAAAATTAACCAGGAGAAAATAAATTTCAGAGAAATTATTTCAGAGAAAATAAATTTCAGAGTTTTTTTTCCCAGCACTTATTTGTCCTTTCGAAAGATTTCAAGTAAGTTGAAAGACAAGGGAAAAAACAGCCCTCTATTTAATATATATTGGCCAGCACAGCATAACTATGAAAATAAAATCGTCAGGGGAATTCTTCTTCCTGCCCTAGTGTCCCGATTTAAAGCACCTCCGTAACACAAACAGAGGGGGAATTCAATGAAGAAAACCCATCGTCGTCGTCTTGACTTTAGTTGAGAAAATAAACCAGGCAAAAGTAGTCTGGACTGCTTAGTATGCTTTAATTTAAGCTTATGACAATCAAAATGGGAAAATTTAAATTCTTCACAATTAAACTCTGCTTTCGAGAAGATTGGGGGCTCGGGGTGATTACACAGCGGCTTTTTTAATGTGGACCCTACCCACACACACCCCAGAGCACAGTCCTACAGCGAGCCCGTGCACTGGAAAGCAGCAACACCGCAGATCAATTGGGGGGGGGGGAAGGTATTTTAGGTTGTGAATTTAATTTTGTTCTAGGATTTTCATTTTCATTTATGGCACCCGTTGTGTTTGCGACCATGGACCAATTTATGGATTAGTTTTAAACTCCCGGTCTGTCACACTCAATGAACAATTCTAAGTTGGAGAGAATCCATAGGAAAGGATTAGAATGTGCCACAGTGGAGCTTACACATGACTGTTTCAACTAAATATTGCCCAGCTGCCTCTTATGCGGCCTATTTTTTTTTTTCTACTTAGTTAAATGGCTAGTATCTCTAATTTCACACATTGTCAGAGCTTTTCATTTTGTAAATATACTGCAACTTGAAATACAGGTGATTTTTCATTTATTCAAGATAGGGTGCCATAAAACTGTAGAACTGGGAGACGATAAGAGAAGTCAATATTGAAAAAAATGTGCATCTTTCAAATAGCAATGTAGGGCCCTTCCTTGAATACCTTGTTTGATTATACTCATAAAACAACCAGAGAGTAACGATTAAAATCATGCACACTTATCGGGCTTTCAAGAACGTGGGATTGTTTGGGGGGTTGTTTTGTTTTGGCCATATAAAATAAATGCACAATAAATTTGCTCCAGTTGTAATTAAAACTAGAATACAGACTTGCTTAGCTAGGCCTTTTAAATTTCTTAACCCAACACCCCTCTAAATCCAGACCAACTTTTGGTGACTTATTTTTCTCAGGGCTAGATCAAAGATGATTTTTTTAAAGCAGCAACCAAATGAGTTTTTAAAAAGCCTTTGTCAGGGCAATTAGACACGCTCCTCGTGTTTCAAGCTGATTACCGCATTTATCACTTATATTGGAAATTTACTATTTGCATTTTGCCTGTGCACTTAGAATGTTATCAGACAATCTGGGGACCCCACAAGTTGACTCACAGGGTGGGCTTGCCTCTGTCTCCCAGTCTTGTGATTAAGACACCCCTAATACACCCTACTTCACAGAGTTGCACTCAACCCCCGAGCCTGGGTCTCTGTGATTTCTGTATGAAGTCATAATGCAGTTACGAAGGAGAATTAGATCCTGTCACAGTGCTCTCCTGCAGGCAGCACAAAGTCATTTCTGAAGCATTTTTTCATAATTCTTTATTTGAAATATCCTCTGTTCAAGCAGCACAGCAGATGCTCTTAGAGAAATGGAGTCAGTGACTCCCCAGATACACCGCCAATCTTGTTCTCAACGTTGTCGCCAACCTGCATTTCTGCTGCAGTCTCCCACCCGGTTGACGATTGTGGTTTTGCCATTCTAACTGCAGTGACCACATTGTTTGACCTGAACGTGTGTTTGCTTTTAAGTGTTTTGGAATGCGCTTTTCCTTCTCAACACCCCCTTTTCCTCCCCTTTTGGGTGCAATTGATGGATTTCCCCTCCCCAGAATGGGGAAGCAGGATGCACTGTGTGTTTTCCTTCATTGATTTTCTAGGGCCCACACAGGAGCTGACGCCCAGCTTCACCTGCTGCAATTTCATATTAAAGCCGACATGATGTTGTGATGTAGGAAGACAGTAAATTGGGGTCATTGGTTAATGCCCAGATACTGTTCTTGAGGACGCTAACCCCTAGGTTTTACTCCACCTCTTTTCTTTCAATTTTATACTAATTATTTACCTGGTGAAAATAAAGAATATTAGAAGTACTGCTATAAAAAGTAATCTGCCAAAGTGTTTATTGCTTTTTTTTTTTTTTTCATTTTGGAAAGGAGCCAGTACCTATCCCTAAAGTGTATTAACACACATATAAATGTTTCTATACAAATGTGCATTTGATTTTTGCCCCTCAAATTTAAAGTGCCACTAACTAATGCTGGTCTTGGGTATGTCATCCGTGTCAGGAGAATCTGGAAGGTCTGGTGTAGACTGTCTTTGAACTGTACAATTTTCTGTATTTTTTTTAACTGCTATTTTATGCACACAGACTTGACTTATAAGTAAGTATCTTGTTTTTATGCAGTGAATTTTATGTTTTCTTTTCCTTCATCTATTCTTCAGAAATTCAGCTCAGTTATATTAAGCTGCATTGGCCTTTCAGAGTTCTGGTTAATTCTGGCTCCTTAGAAGGGTTCTGATTTTTGATGGTAGAGGATCCTGAGGAAAGCGTGCCAACTGAAGAGGAATGCCAGTGTGAATTCATGTGTCATATTTATAAATCAGAAGCTCCAGGCTCATTTGTCCAAAAAAGTTATGTTTGAAGTTCCAGTGCATTTAAACATTGCCTGTGTCAAGTCCGCACAAGTCTTTTGGCGTCTCCAAACTTCATGACCACAGTTATCAGCTAAGTAGCTTCATTATAATAAAGGACAGGGAACTACTTGCAGTTTTAACCAGATTCCCACTGCAGCCACCAGCTTTTCACTAGGGATAACTAGCTCTTGTCTCCGTGTCACCTCTCCTTTCTGGCCAAAAGGGGACAGAAGGGACGCAGTTGAGAGGTATAGAACTCAAAATGCAAGGGTGGTCAGGGAGCTGTCATTGGAGTGAAGCTACAAGAACACTGTTGTTAAAATGACTCTGGAAAAGGAATCTCACCATGCATTTTGTTAGATATTTATCCCACTTCTTCTCTAGCCAAAAGTAAAGAGAAAATTCCTCCAGCCCCTTAGAAGAATTTCCTGAGCAGAGGCACTAGAAGCCTGGTAGGAGGAGGAGAAAACTTGAACATCACCAGAAATAGGAGAACAAAGAGACAAACCCCGTTTTCTTCCACAGCAAGTTCATGTAGCAGTGAAGAAAATAAGCACACTGTCCCCGATGCAGCCATGAAGCCAGGACGGCTGGCAGCCACACTGGTGAACAGTGAGCGCAGAGACGCCTGAATACTTCAACTTCTGGAATGTCACATGATTAGAAATGGCACTTGGCAGATGGCGTGGATTTGGGTGTTTTCATGAAAGACTCTGCTCTTAGATTGTAACATCACGAGCTGCAGAGTGGAGAGAGAGAGAGAGTGTGTGTGTGTGTGTGTGTGTGTGTGTGTGTACAGTAACTAATCTATGAAAACCTGAACACGTTCATTGCCATGGCTTCGCAGTTAATTGAACTTTCCACCTAAACTTTGCTGAAACCACACCTTGGATGGAAAACTTGAACCTGTGTGTTCGTCTACAGGCATCTGACCGTTAGCAGTAAAAGGATCCCCAAAGTGCGATGGATTCAATGATGCTTCGTGGGCAGTCAAGAAGCCTGAGAGCCTGGGTGGGTCGGGTTAAAACAAAGGCAATGTTTGAATGTGTGAGTCCATTGTTCAACCAGCCTCCGACTGAGCTTTTCTGTTGCAGTCCTGAGCCTTGATGCGTTAAGAGCCATCTACCAGCCACTGAGTTTGCACTGGTGTTTCTCATCACTTTGCATGTTCCCCTGACTATTGACTAGCAAATATGTGTCCTGGCAAGACCCCCAGAACCAAAGAATTTACTGTTTTCCTCACTGGCTCGCAGCTTTGAGCTCAAGGCATGTCTTAAAACAGTGCAACTCACTTCAAATGCTTTTTGCTTTTCATTTATTATTGCTTGTCACGCGATGTTCTTTGAAAGCTTGCTCATATATTATCTGTTCCATTTTTTTTCCATTTTCCCTTTTTTTGCATGCCGTTCCTCCTGTTTCTTCCCTTCCTCCAATCCTCTGTTCCCGTCTGTAGACACAACGGCGACGACAGAACCAGCAGTTCACGGTTGGTATCACGTTACTGTTTATCTACTTTCTCAGCGCAGCTGAGAGGCAAGGCAAGCCTGGGAAAAAGAGAAATGCAGTCTTCAAGGGAAATCGTGTTTCAAATAGACTGATCTCATACATAGACCATAATTTTTTAAAGCTTGAAAAGAGTTCCGAGTCTTGTCATTTCTGTTGTGAGTTCAGTAGCCAATGGTTGCAGTCTGAGACGAGGCCTGCTCCTCCCCGGCCGGCTGTGTGAGTTCCACCTGTCCCTAGTTCTCCCTGCTTAGCAAACTCCCCCAAACCTTGCAAGACGTGAGACTTCAAAAAACTAATATTTGCCTCAAAAAACACAGCATCCGAGTTAAAGGCCCAGCTGCTATCTTGGTTTATAGGTCATAGTCCCAGACAAATTTTAAAAAGGAGCCTTTGTGTCACTTAGTGATGTTGAGACAGAAGGGTAGATCACGGAGGAAGCTCAAATTTATGAGCTGGTGACAAGGAGGAAGGAGTCACTGTTCTTTAGAAAGGTCATGACTGTAATTATGTACCTAATCGTATTTACCCCCACCACACCTGACCGGTTCAGTCTTAATTTCTATGGGTTCATATAAATTAATGTTCACATTTGTCAGGAACCTCTGCGATCCAAGAATGATACTGCATTTAACTAAGACTTTTTGAACAGCATTAACTGAGACTTTTTTTAAAAAAGTCATGGGTAGATGGGTGTCTAAGAGGCAAAATGGCAAAAAGTTTGTTAAGTTTTCAAGCCATAGGTGATAAGAAAAACTGTGTAGAGTTCAAGAGGGGCATTAGGAAAAACAGTCTCCCTTTCTGATCTCACCAGTGACTGGATTGGAATAAGTCTATTAACTTTTCTATGTCTTTGCAGTCAGAAAATGAGAATCATGTTTCATCTGTATATTACTTTATTACTTAGATCTAAAGCTGACAAGATTGTGCTTAGAGAAAGACGTGTTAGTTTTAAAATGGGCTGAGGTTTAATAATTGAATCCAAGAGAATTGTTTGGTAAAGGGACTACTTTAATCACTTTGCATGTTGTCGTACAGGGTGGGAATCTATCATGTAGAACATGACAAGAGGTGATCAGCCAACCCTGTAGTGTGAATTCAACTTTTCGAGAAACATCTCTCAGCACAGACTTACTTCCTTAAAGAAAGCTACCTTTGATAACTTCCCAGCTGGAAATCTCTAAGTAAAAACTGCCCCACGCGAGCTGTCCTTGAAGGTCAGGCTTGACACTTGGCAGTTCAGTCCACGTTTGGACCTGCCTCTGAGAAATTTAGAGAAACAAGTGTAGGTACTGAATGATTTATCCCTCTTCACTTCACTCCCACTTTATTCTGCCCTGTCTTGTCACTGGCACAAAGTGAAAAGTTCATGAGATTAGTTAAAGGGGCCAGGTACACTGACAGTCATGAGAAATCAATTGGGTGTAAAACTTGCACTTTCCAAGGCAACACCCGTAGCCCTGGAACGTGGTAGGCATCGCACTCCATTAAGCTTAGTCGTTTGTAGTTTCCATCATTAATTGAGCACCTCCTGACTTTCATCGATTATTCTCAGAGGGTTATTTTAATGTAATTTGAAAGAATTTGTTCTATTCTTTTTAAGATACTTTTAAGTTCCGAGCTCCCTATAATTAACTACGGGGTTAAATGTAACCATAAGATTCCTGAATTCCGTGAGATCTTTGAAGAAATATTGATCACTTATCTCCAAAGTCTTTTGAGTTCTATTTTCTAGGTCCCTTCAATAAAATTAATGTACTTCATGTGACTCTAATGGATTCGGTCTTAGAGTTGGATGGAATATTCATGGTAGGGAAGCTGTCCCCTTATCCAAGAAACGAAGGCCTCATTTAGGTATTATGAGAAAGTGAAGGTGACCTCTTTCTGTGGTATAATGAAGAGACACTTGGAATAGGTGTTTACAGCATTCCTGTGGCAGGATATGAAGATGTTTATGTACTGTGAGGAGCACCTGCCACCTTCTTAGTTTGGGGACAAGGTTTAAGCCTGTGATAACTCAGTAGGATGTGACTGACGGGCAGTGCATGAAAAATATACATAAAGTCATGAAATGGGAGGATGGTAGAAAGAATAGCCTTATTATAGTTCACACATATAATATATATCTATTTGTATGTTTATCATCCTTTAAGTTGAACTCCTTGACAGCAGAGAAGTAACAGATAGTCCACACTGATCCCTGCATCATGCATTTAGATATAAATTCTTCAATTTGTCCAAGACCCTCAGAGCATCTTCAAAAAGGGCTCCAAACATTATTCTGAACAGCATACTCTCCAGCCCACAACAAAAAGATCTTAACGAAAAGACAGAGTAATATCTAAAATTTTACTTGGCCAGGGAAAACTTCCCAGGTCAATTGTCAGGATAGAAACAGGAATAGAACATGGTGGAAACTAAAAATCAAGGGCCCAGATTTCCAAAGAGATGACGATACAGGACTGATCTTATTCTGATGAATCGTAGCTAAAAGCACAACCTCTTCAATACTGCAGCCATTTCACTTAGACTCACTTGAGAATCATCTTGAGATGTTCGTTATGGCAATCTGGATTTAGGAAAATGTGAAGAGGCTTGATGACTTAGCAACTTAAATGACAAGACATACTAGATCAATCAGCTGTGACCATCTTGCTGGTCTTAAAATTTTCACACTGGATTTGCTTCCATGTTTCTCTTTCCTTTCATAAAACGAGAAAGAACAATATTTTTTAAAAGCTTTCCCTTGAAGACTCATTAAAATATTTTATTCAAGCTTGTGTTGCTAGAGTATGTATGAAGTTTATACCAGTTGTTTATGTATGTTAACCATTTGTTCTTACCAATATCTGATTGGAACAAGCATGTATTGGAAGGTTAGAAGTGCATGGGCATGATTCAAAATCAAATGGATTTTCTCCAAAAAGAAAGCCAAGCAATTATCCACAGTATGTTTTTAAAGATCTGATTGACAGTAAAGATAAACGTGAGTGTAAGGATGGGATTTTTAGGCTAGGGTGACACAGGGATGTTCTTTAAATGAGGATCTTGAGCATCTGTGTTTTTGGAGCTCATCCTGAAGGCCTGGACAGGAAGAATCCTGTGTCCTGTGCATGTTGAGCAATGCAAAAAAAAACCCTCTGCCGAACCCTGATCCCACTTGGTCTGAAATGGATGGCAGAAATGCATGAGTGACGTACCGCCCGGGTGGTGTGGTCTTACGATTATTGACGTGTGGGTGTGTGTGATGGTTTTTGTTTCTTTGTTCAGATGTGGGCGCTCTCTGTGTCTTGTGCCTTGTTCCTTTTCTGCCCTGTATGTCCCCTGTCCCTTTCCCCACCTCTTCCCCCATGTGAGGGGTCGGGTGACAGCATGCCCGTGGTCTGGGATAGTGCTTGTGCTTTTGCTGCACTGCAGTCAGCTGGCTTCCTCTGGGTTTGAGATCTCTCTCTCTCTCTCTCTCTCTCTCTCTCTCCCCCCCACCCCCCCCCCTCCGTCTCTCTCTTCCTCTTTCTCCCTCCCTCTCTTCCCCTCCCTCTCTTTCTCTCTCCCTCTTTCTCCCTCCCTGTCTCCCCTATCTCTCCCCTCCCTCCCTTTTCCCCTGTCTCTCTCCCCCACCCCTCTCTCTCTCTCCCCGCCTCTCTCCCCCTTCCTCTCTCCCCCTTCCTCCCTCCCTCCCTCTCTCCCTCCCCCTCCCTCACTCTCGCTTCCCTCTCTCTCCCTCTTTCTCTCTCCCTATCTCCCCTGTCTCTCCCCCTCCCTCCCCTTCCCTCCTCTCTCTCTCCCTTCCTCCCTTTTCCCCTCTCTCTCCCCCTCTCTCCTTCCCTTTCCCTCCCTCTCTCCCCATCCCTCTCTCCCTCCCCCTCCCTCACTCTCTCTCCCCCCTCCCCTCTCTCTCTCCCTCTTTCTCCCTCCCTATCTCTCCCCCTCTCTCTCTCCCTCTTTCTCTCTCCCTATCTCCCCTGTCTCTCCCCCTCCCTCCCCTTCCCCCTCTCTCTCTCCCTTCCTCCCTTTTCCTCCCTCTCTCCCCCTCTCTCCCTCCCCTTCCCTCCCTCTCCCCCATCTCCCTCCCTCTCTCCCCCATCCCTGTTTTCACATCTATCTGTCCTCCTGCCTCTTGCTTTTTCTACCCCTCACTACAGAAAAGGCTGATGATCTCATGAATTTTCGTATCCCAAATGAGTTTTTAAACCCTTCTTAATTCAGTATGTATTTGTGGTAAGACTCAAACTGGGAACCCCTCTGAAGAATTATTTTCCACTCTCAGTTTTGGTTTCAAAATGTTTGCCCTTTGCTAGATACCCGCCCACACCCAACACTGCCTCCATAACTGTCCCATGGATGTCCCGTTCCCTGACCGCAAGCCATGAGAGAATTCTAAAGCACAGGAGATTGTCTTATCTTACTGTGGGGGCATCCCTAAGCCTGTTTTAAAGAAAAACAGCCAGCAGTGCGCATTACTACAACCGCTATGTCCTATGTCCGCCATCTGTGTATGTGCCTCTCTGTACATAACAATGGCATTCAAAGGCTGTCATTCAGTCGAGGGACTCTGCAGACATTGTGTGTTGTACACAAGAGCAAAGCTAAAGAGGTTTACGAATGGCTGCAGGACCTGAAGATTGTGTTTCAGCCTTGATATGCAGTTTGGAAACAATGTGCTACTGTTTAACGGCGTGAACCAAATTTCTGCTAATGGGAAGAAGGGAAAAACTCTCTACAAAAGCTGACAAAGCAGGAAGAACAGGATGACTGAGTTTTTAGATTAAAACTACCAGGGGCGTCTGAACTCATGGCTGGTGGTGGAAGTAACAGTTTCCATAATATGGCCAAGTGATCAGATGTACGCTGCGTAGGTAAGAGAGAGACCATCGCCTACTTTGCTGTTCATTATGGGAATGATACCAGGGCCAGTTGGGCTAAGTTTTTGTTTTCTAAAGGTTTTATTTGATCTTTCTGTTTTGCAATTTTCTAGAAAGAAAGAAGTGATACCCTAATGAACGAAACCCATAAACACTTAATTTTACTTGACCTTGAATTTACTTAAATATTTCTAGGATTTCTTATTATTTGTAATTTTTTGAGGTTTTTTTCTTACCCTGGTTTAAAATTTGCCACATCATAGTACTTTCAGCAGCCAGCAATCACTGTTGAAATGGAGGAATCATGGCTGCGAAAGTGTTACCAGACACGGCTTAGGGTATGTTACAACACATTGTGCCACCATGAGAAGGCAAAATACACGCCTCTCCAGAAGAGATCGGGCATGTATTATCATAATTGGACCATAAGACTTTATTAACTGCTCAAAAACAAGCCCATATGGACAAAAAGTAAACTTTCATTTGTTTAACAAAGTTTAAAGAAATGCATTGAATGCATTTTAATTAGAAGTGACTAGAAAGAGCTTCTAATGGATGATAAGACATTTTAAAGAGAAGGACCAAGAAGTAATTTTCCCACTGATTGTTAAATTGTGAAGTTGCCTTTGGAAAAATGTTCTCTGCTTCATAAAATGCATCTTTGTTTTTCCCTTTGAGAAAACGAGAGGTGTGTAAATTTTAACATAAATGGAAAATACCGAAGGGAGTACAATTTTAGGAGGCAAATTTAGCTTGTCCTCACTTACAGACTTATGCTTCAGTAAACTCTTCCTAATTATATTTATTCAGAAATTATCCAACTATGGCAGAGCCCTATACATTTGTACAATACAGTAATACGACAGGAACAAATTCAACGCGACTAGCCTAAACGGCTTCCTGCTTCAAGACATAATCTGGGTAGCGGATTCCAGATGATTTGGTATATTTTAAAGTTTATGCCACTAAAAAATGATAGCTTCAGCTTTAATGAGGTGTATATCAACTGTCTGTTGCTTTTTAATGGAAAACTTCGCATATCAATGACATTTCATAAACATATTTGTCTTTATTTTTAAAAATTAGCTTTCTAATGCCCTCCCCAAGGAAATAAGCCTTTAGCAGGAAAGCCACCTACTTGAAACATCCTTGTTTAATACGGTTCAGTGGGCACCAAGCGTGGATGTAGAACACTTTGATATTCAGTGGGTCACATAGAAGTGAGGGATTAGCCTTCTGAGAACTGCAAATTCATAATTAACTACAGAGAAGTACTTTATGTTGCCCATTTATAACAGTTACTCAAATAATTGTATTCATCAGTCTTTATACAATGAATAACACCAATTAGAAATAGGAACGCTGTCAACCAATCAGGTTTCAGAACAAGTAGATAGCATCCCTATTCAGTTGCCTCTATAATTAATTGCATTACTCCTTTCCCTTTAGTTGCCTAAATCTATAGTTTGGAAACACTTGTGGATTAGAAATCTCCCCCCCCCTTTTTTTTAGTCAGCACCTACCCTTGAGTATTGGCACCCAAGGCCCGGGATGGAAATTCTTCTTCCTCAAGGGCTGATGGTGTGACAGCCTCTTTTCAAAGAACCAACCTATCAATATTCATTTAGCTTCTTCATAAAGCAACTTACAAAGTGCAGACTTTAGTGATCTATTTGCATATTGTTTTGGTTAATTTGGGGTTTTTTTTAAATAGTGCAATCAGTTTGACATTACTTGTTGCCAGAGCATTTGTTGTGGTTGTTTTTATGCTGTTTGAAGATTACTCCCAAATCATTAATTCAGCAAATGCTTCCTGAGAATATACTTTGTACCTGGCTACAAGAGAAGAGAGGATGCAAAAATAAACAAGACTTCCCTCTCTCTTCAGAGACTTTGCCATTGTCTAGGTCCACAGACAACTTCGAAAGTGACAAATTTCATTAGAGACGTGTAGTGTGAATTAGAGGATGTGGCCATGGTCACATAGGACCTTGAACAGAACAGCAAAGAAACGAGGAAAGGCTGTCTTGGCTGCCTTAACGTTTTGTGTTATTCAATAAACATCATTAAAGGATCAGCCCACAAATAAGCATGAGGAAATGGAAGCCATCTCTGACCTCAGCCTCCCATTGTTCATTTACTTCCCTCTTCACCTCTTTTAATTCAAATCAGAGCTAGCCAAAAGTTTCAGCTGGCCATCATTGGACTTGACTGGGATATAGGCATTCCAGGTTCCCACTTGATTACCTCCTGACCTAACTGCTTTTTCAGCTTTGAGGGTTTTATTTTTCAGGAATATCATTGATTTATGAAATCCTCTTTTTACAAAAAATCATTTTGTGAATCAGATTTTCTGATGAAGGCATAACCTGTAATCTGCAGTTAGCAGATGCTATGTACCGTTTTGAAATATGCGATCCAAGATCATCATAAATTGATAATGAACCATGTTTGTCGGTATTGGCAAAGGATTTCAATTTGCAGTAAAATGTGAAATAAAATGTACATACATCAGTATGTAACATCTAAATACATTTGTATTTAAGAGCTATGTCTGAGCATCGACAGCTAACAATCAGGCTTTCTTGATTTTTTTCTTTTTGCATGCTGTTATGAATGAGTGATTTTAAGCATTCACCTTCATATTTCATGTGTTTCAAACAGTGGAGACTGAGGAATCTTTCTGCCTCAATTGAGTATTAATAAAAAAAGTATATAATTGAAGAAATGTACTTATGGATTAATACATTCAAGCTATTCAAAAATAGAGAGAGATAGCAAGAGATTTGGCTCATGTTTTTTTTTAAAAATTCATCCTCAGTTCTTAAGTGTTTTGTTTATGTCCCTCGAGGAATGAAAAGAAAAACGATTTGTTTTTACTTGTAAGGCCTTACTCAGTTGCCCAATTCCGCAGAAGAACTGGACAGTGAGGACCTCTCAGGTAAGGGTTAGACATTAGGTAAGGTACTGTAGTGTCCAACCTGTGGGTGCTCCATCCACACCTACAAAACAGCCGTCTTGTCTGCTGAGCAATCGTTAGGAAGCATGGATTTTGACACTAACAAAAAAGAAATGTTTATCAACACTTTCTTCCTCATGGTAGGGATGTTTATATTTCAGGTTGGGGCCAATGCTATTAATGCCTAGAGGTCAAGTTACCTTGGGGATGGTACTAAAGCCACTCTATATTCAGTGGCTTAAAATAATGTTCATGTCCTAGGTATATAATGAATGGGTCGGGAGAAATTCTGTTGCATTACAAAGCAGTTTATGGATGTTGGATTATGTGACAAGATCTTTTTAAAAAAAAAACAAAACAAAGTTCAGGGCAGCGCTATGGCTCAAAGGAGTAGGGCGCTGGCCCCATATGCTGGAGGTGGTGGGTTTAAACCCAGCCCCAGCCAAAAACTGTAATAATAATAATAATAAACAGTTCATATCAACTGTCTACTTCGGTAGAATAGACTAGAAAAGCCATGTTATAGTTACCTTAGATGTAGGGGGTGGGGAAGGGCAGGGAGGAAGGGGGCAATTGTTTTGTCACACACCATGATGTAAACTAATTATCCACCTCAGACCTTTTTCACAGCACACTGAGCTCTTGCAAAAGTAGGTTTCATGCTTGATTCCAGGATTTAGGTGTTACTAATCCAGAATAAGAAGCATATCCTAAAAGGGAGGGGGGAGGAGATTTAAGATGGTCAGAGCTAAACAGTTATATGAGCTCCTGTGATGTTGTGGGACTTCACTGCAACCAGCTACAGTTTCTTAAATATTTCCAGCAGTCACTTAATTAATCAGTAAAAGGCCCCTTCTTTGTCATTGCAATGGAGAAACTAAGACATAGGACGGTAGCTTCTTACCCAAGCCCATTGGAAGGAAAGGGTCCATGCTGCCCCTTCCTGGAGAGTTTTCACTGAAGCTTCCTTGAATAGCTGGTTGTTGTGGTACAATTCTTGACTTATAAGTCTTACCCAATGAGAAAATAAGGTAGTATTGGCTAGTTTTTCAAAATGCAATACATTTATTACCCTACTGGGGTACCCTACTTTCCACTGGGTAGCCAGCCAGTTGGATGTTTCAACACGGAAGCCCCAGGAGCCCCTGTGACTTTTGCTCACTGACGTCCACCTGCCGCGCGCTACCACATAGTTGATACTTGTTGGATGACTGAATTTCTAAATCCTTCCCAATGAATTTAGTTAAAGAAATAGAAGATTAGAAAGATAGCCAGCCCAAGGAGGGAGTGTTTTATTTTTGCCTCTTCCTTGTGGGTGGATAAGTTCTTCTCCCTGCTTAAAATGGAATGCTGGAAATAAGCAACTTCTGGTTGTGATCTAGCGGTAGACAGTCTCAGTTCTGACAGTGACTCTGAATAAAACACCTCTCTGACAGTGGCCCTGAAAATTGGATCTGCTTGAGGACCCTAAGAAAACCAGTAGATCGGGTTGGCCCGATCCCTCTTGGCATATCAGCCAGTGAGCGCTCACATATGCAAAAGTGATATTTCTCCTCTTTAGAAGACTGTGACGAACTCAGCCATCCGCCCCTTCCAGTGGCCTCATTAATTAGGAATACTCCAGGGCTCAGCACTGCGCCATGTCAGATGGGTCCCTGCTACAGTTCTATCAATCACCCAAGTCAGGAGCAATAAACCAACAACTGTTTGTGTTCATAATAATTCAGTTAAACTAATAATTACACCACTCCCCTCCCCCACTCCCTCCAGGAACACTGCAGTCATGTATTGCTCTGGAGCCGTAAGTCATGTAGAACACGGATGAACTACCAGGCTGGGGCTGGGCTGCCTTTGCATCTGGTTTGATGAACTAATCAAAAACTGATTAGCACCTTTGTTCAAAGGGGATGCTGATTAATCAATTACTATTGATTGTGCGCTTGGCTTCACTCGGCAGCAAAGAGTCATCTGAAGGGAAGAAAAAACAACCAATAAAAATCGAGCAGCTGTCATAGTGTTTAAATTTATTAAAACAAAATACATTATTTTTTATGAAGCTGTCTTGAAATGGGTCACTGAAGGGGAGCATATTGATTGAGAAAGGATGAACTTCTCAAATTCTGTAGCCTAGAGACTGAATTCAATTATAATACAAGACAAACAGGTTAACACCCGTCTTAAGCAGTCCATCAATAAATTAGAGTAGGTGTTGCACAGTTAATACTAAACCGTGGTAATGAATAACATTATCACCCATTCCCTCCTACATCGGGGCAGAAACTTCATCCTTCGCCTATTATGGGTAAATGTTATATAATGGTGGTCTGCCTTTGACTTGCCCCCCGGCCCCCATTCTCCAGCACCACCTCAGTTAATGACAATTTCATAAGCAACATGGGTGCTCCCCTCCTCACCCAGCAAAGCAAGTCGCCCAGCTGATCATCCTCTTTAATCTGCATTAAAAAATTATGCTTATGTGTAGTTCACTGATTAAATTATTGGCAGGCCTGGGGAGCTTATCCAGTTCGACTTTGAGTCTTTTCATTTACTTTTTGGGTGTTAACTTTATTGATGATGGATCCACAAGAGTTTTGAATTGTTTTATCAATTGCATCTGCCATTTCCCGGTGACAGCTGGTGGTTATTGCCACCCATGTGGAATAGAATGGCTTTAAGCATAATTTATCCCTCTATTTTATTTTAAAACTTTAAAAAAATGTCTCCAGCTGCCTCCCTCCCTTCAGCAGGGAGGAGCCTTGGGGAACCATACAGTGGAGTGAGGTGGTAAACAGATGCCCCCTCTGGTCTCCAGAACAATCAGAGCAATCCATCAGTCTTCCACTTTGGAAGCAAAGGCCCAGACAAATTCCAGAGCTGTCATGATTCCCCCAAATACATTTCAACTCTTGCCCTACAAATGAAAAGGTGATCTGGGAAAATCCTACACATCTCCCTCACAGCCCACAAAAAAGTGTGGGTGGAAGCCAAATCTAAATGGCTTAGATAACCCTTGCCTAAGTGTTAAGGAGCGGTTTAGATGAGCCACCTGTAGTCCCCTAAGTGGATTAAAAAGACATGGCTTCAGTCTGTAGTCTAAATTTAGATAACAGAAGCACTTAAAGGCCTTTCAATCCAGATTATCAGTCCTGGGGTGGATCATCTGGCCTTCTGGTTACTGAGAGTGTGAAGTCCTGGCTGAACTTGCCTGAAATATACATGAGAAACTGTCAGTATCCTTAACATTAAGGGAAAATGCTTTCCTTGCTGACATCTTCATAGATTTGGCAGACAGGAGATTTCATTATTTGGTGGGCTTATGGAATAATGACAGTAAAGAAAACATTAAAACAGGTGGGCTGTATGGATCTGCTTAAGGTTTGGCCCATAAACCTAAAAGTGTGTGATTTAGATTGTATCTGTATTGTGCTTTATAGCTTAGAGCTTTAAAGTTCTTACGCACATATGATCTTGTTGGGTAATAAACGCCTCTCATTATTCATCTAAGAAGATGAGGTTGAGCCCCTTGCGCTGGGCTCTGGGCTGTCCCCAGGGCCGCACCAGTGAGCAAGACCAAGTGGGAGCCGGGGCCGCCATGGACTTCACATTCCTGCAGGGAAATGTGCTTGTGGGGGAGACAGACTTGAAACACAAGTTAATTTTGGACAACCCCAAATGCTGTGAAAAAAATAAAACTGAATTAAGTGAAAGTGAGAGACTGAGGCTGGGAGGAGGTGGCGGCTGGTTTAGAAAAGCTCAGCAGAGAAGTCCGTTGGGAAAGGAAGACAAGACCCAGTGGATGAGAATGAACTGGCCATGGGAAGATTTTTCTGAAAAACCTAAAAGACTGTTCAGGAAGACTTGTTAGTCTCTTAAGGACAGAATTGGAACCTGGGTCTTCTGCCTGTTGAGGAAATAGAGGACTTTGGCTTAGACCGGTCATCCTTCCCCCTGTGAAATCTCAGCTGCCTTTGCACTTGGGCTTTGCTATGTGGTGCCTCCAGGGAAGGGGTAGGGAAAGTCAGGCTCTCCGTAGCCCTTAGATGTAGGGCAACGCACTCACTGACCTGGAAGGATATTCCCAGCATTAAGTCAAGCTCTTTCTTCAGAGAAGCCCAAAACTCTGCTCCAGTTACTTCAGTGCCACTGTCCCGGTGATAATCCCCAAAATTATGAGGTGGGTTTCCTCCTGAAATGGTCCTAAATACCATGCAAAAGTGATGGGTTGGAAAAGGTTAAACCATGTGAATTCCCTCCTTTTAAAATTCATTCTAGTACAAGGAAATAATCACACTGGCTCCAGGCTGGCTTGTCTGACTGTCCCTCTGTGTGACTTTGAACTTCACCCTCCTGATCTTTCCCATAATCCAACATGCTCCTATTTCCACCATGGGGAGGAAGGAGGCCGTCAAACAGGAGCTTTCCCTCCAAATTAAAAAAGTTGACAAGCCGGCGGTGCCTGTGGCTCAGTGAGTAGGGCGCCAGCCCCATATGCCGAGGGTGGCGGGTTCAAACCCAGCCCCGGCCAAACTGCAACAAAAAAATAGCCGGGCGTTGTGGCGGGCGCCTGTAGTCCCAGCTGCTCGGGAGGCTGAGGCAAGAGAATCACGTAAGCCCAAGAGTTGGGGGTTGCTGTGAGCCCTGTGACGCCACGGCACTCTACCCGAGGGCCGTACAGTGAGACTCTGTCTCTACAAAAAAAAAAAAAAAGTTGGCAAGCCACAGTGCAAAGTGTGAATCCCGGATCTGCAGGTTGGACACTGCTGTGGGGTGACTTCACCATGCTCATTAACCCATCCTCCTCATACCCCCAAATGCCTGAGGTCCACCGAGGCATCTTTCTCCAGAGAGAGATCCTCGTAGGAAATCCGTGTCTGGAAATACTTGATAACTTTGTCCTCTCTATCAGGTATATACTCCTTCAAGGAAAACTCTGGTATCATCCTCAGTGCTTTCCCCTTGCTTAAAATGGAGGGGTGATCCTACCGCCAAACCCACACCGTTACGAGATGAGCAGAGGGGACTCAGGAGTATGGCGTTTGCTCTCTCTGGTAATGCTAAATGCCTTGGGAGGGTTTGCACCTAGTCATTTTTACTGTAGGTTAAATCAACTAAATCAAGTAACTTGACGGGAGAAAAATCAACAAGAAAACCAAAACGTTTTTTCTCATATTTACCTGACAACAGTGTTTCATATCCTGATCCTCAAATGGTATAACTGAATCGTAACTTGAATTAGACGGCCTTCAGCTGCCTGGCCCACAGCTTTGACCTTCATAGAGGACACCAAGGCCATTAGTTACACTGTGTGTCAATTCTGTATAAAGGAAATGAAAGAACTTGGTGACTTCAACTCAGCCTTTCTTGGGCATCTTACTGTGTGGAGACGGTGCTGAGTTTGCAGTGCAACGCTTACCCTGCTGACGCCCAAAGGACTAATAATTATTTGCCTTGGGTTGGTGATGAGGACTGGAATAAGGCCCTCCTTAGGCATTAATACACCAGATTTAAATTTGGCAAACGCTTGAATCCCTCTGATACACCAAGCCGTGGGCCAAATAGGCACTTTCATTTTCAGGGTTCCCCATGGCCTGTCAAAGCAACCCTGTGAAATACGTGTATGTAATTGTGCTCAATGGCTCAGAGGGCCTGATTAACTTGCCCAAAGTTAGGGAGCAGGTTATGAAGCTCAACTTCTACCCCAGATCTGGTGGCAAGTCCAGCGCATCGCCTGTGGGCCGTGCAAGAGATGAGCTCCTGCCTCACCCCCCGTTCAGGCCAGTTTCTGGATGGCAGTGCAGGCAGTAACAGAGCCTAAGCACTGACAGGGTCCAGCCAACATCTGTGTGCAAGGCTCCTAATCTAAAGGAACACATACTGAGCTCCAAGTGCACGACGAGGATGATCACTGCAGTTTTCTTTCAAGTAGTTGAATAGAGTTCCTTTGACGTGTTAGTGTAGCCGCAGCTACGTTGATAGTATTTTTTTTTTAATTAAATCATAGCTGTGTGCATTAATGCGATCATGGGGCACCATACACTGGTTTTATAGACCGTTTGACACATTTTCATCACACTGGTTAACATAGCCTTCCTGGCATTTTCTTAGTTATTGTGTTAAGACATTTATATTCTACATTTACTAAGTTTCACATATACCCTTGTAAGATGCACCGCAGGTGTAGTCCCACCAATCACCCTCCCTCCGTCCATCCTCCCCCCTCCCTCCCCTCCCTTTCCCCTTTCCCCATATTCTTAGGTTATAACTGGGTTATAGTTTTCATGTGAAAGCCATAAATTAGTATCATAGTAGGGCTGAGTACATTGGGTACTTTTTCTTCCATTCTTGAGATACTTGTTGCTAGTATTGAACACGCTGATGAGCAGTACCAGCTGCCGGGGATGCTATCTGGGAATCCTGACTTCCTTGCTTTATGTTCATTCCTTCTCTTCCACTTTCTAAGACAGAAAAGAAAGGTTATGCTGCATGGAGGCCAGTGTGCTCCAATATATATTAACATCTTAATGGGAAAGCTGTGCATGTCCTGTGTACATTTACTACTCTGACAAGAGGGAATTAAATGTCAGAAGGATTTGTAGCATCTATAATTGAATTGGTGCTGAGAAAAGCAAATCTTAAAGAAGAATAACATATTAGGATTAGCAAATAATGTGGCATTTTGTCAGCGTATGCCATTCAGTTTGTTCCCCTTTGGTAATAAAGTTGTGCTTTTTAAAATGCACGCTTATTTTTGGTGCCATAGATGGGAGCTCCAATAGGTGATGAGAATGAGCAGTTACATTTTTCAGATGCTGGCAGGGTTTGTTTTTGTGTGTGTGTGTGTATGTTTGGGTTTGGGGTTTTATTTGGTTAGTTTGCGGGGGGTTTGTTTTTGAAGTCAGATGATGATTTTGCTACCAATTTGGAAAAATCTCCTACAGGCTTTTTCTTTCCTCCTAGCAAGAAGTAGCAAATGACATCATAGTCACTAAGTTTTCTCTGAGGTCGACCAATGCCACTACCCCAGGAAGCTGAAAGCAGCATTTCCATTGTAAATACCAATTCTGAGAGCTTTTAATTCAACTGGCTTGTCCAGCAAGATCTCAGCCCAGGAGACTAAAACTGAACGGAGTGACAGAACCATCACAAAAAGTCAACCAGCAGGTCTAACTTCCCTCCAGTCATCCACGGGATGGGGAAAGTGAGGAAGCTTCAGCATCTGAATTGCCCAATGAATGGACGTGAGAGGACTGATGCCGAGTTTTAATGTTAATTTTTAAGGTAGTTTATAACCTATGAAAAGAGTAAATATGTGCATTTAAGGAAAGTGTCTAGCTCTCCCCAATTTTTTAAATATGCAGTAAAGCCTGAACCGGGGATGTTTGGAGTGAGCCAGTGCAGCATGGCTGTCTTGCTCTGGGCTGCATATTGCCTTGTATATTACCATATCATACTTCACATCCTCAGAGGCAAAGAAAGAAAAAAAAAAGACCTCAGACTCTGCATCCTTGGGCTTCAGAATGGGCAGGCTTCAGTTGCAGCGAAGATCTGCTCAGGGACTCCCTCTGCCGAAGTCCCTGGTTGCCAGGAGCTTGTCTGAGATACAGTGGCCATTCCCTGGCTATCTGTGGAGCCTGCTTTGGCAGCAGAGTCTTCCAGGCTCATCACAGATCCATGATGATTCGCACAGCAGTTCCTGTTAACACATCCCATGCCGAGTGATAAAGTAACTATAGAAACCAGGATCTTAATGATCTTACCAGCAGAGCCCTGGTAGCACCAGCAGCATGGCGGCTGCCAGAGTGCTAGATTAAGGGTAGTTCTGGCAGGTAGTTAGAGGAGTCCCCTCAAGGGAGAGGGCAGGAGCCTGGAGTTCTCTTCGTAGACGGCTTTCTCGTCGGGTCCTGGGGAACTACTGCCTAGAACCTCCCTCCTTTCATGGGGCCCACGATGACTGGCCCAAGGTAAAAAAATAAATAAATAATCTGAACATTACTTTTGGGAGTTTGAGGTCTTTTTGGGTTTTTTTGTCCTGGATTTCTAAGATGCTAAAGCGAACCCAGCGTGGTTGAAGCTGTGACCCAAACAATAGTAGCCAACTTAACATTCCGCAGACAGCTTACAAACTTTCACCTGAAGCCAAGCTGTTTCAGCCTCTTTGCTGAAAGGAGAGCTCACTCATAAATAATAAACAGCTCGCAATTTATCTGTCACACTCAGAGCCGTACAAGTGGCTGAAGGTTGGGACAGAACAGCTAGTACCACAATCGTGAGTTGGCATGAACGCCTCCCCACGTGGACTGTGTGTGTCAGCAAGTCTGAATTATTCAACAACCAGGCCTCATTCACTGGAGGTCACATGTGAGCTGATTTGGGTGAAATGCTTAACTCCGGATGGACTTCATTATGCAAGCAGGCTTCTTTCTTGGAGGCGGGAATTCCTTTATGCTCTAACCATATGCCAAGCAAAAACATGGCTTTACTTTTCATGGTGATGGGGCCAGAGCTAAGTCCCAGAATAGAAACACTCTTACGCCTGTTTCTAAGAACTGGTAACCAATGAGGGACAAGAAAACATGACTTTCTAAACAGAAGAGATGTCCATTTGCCCCAGGGTCAGGAGTGTTTATAAGTGCTTTCCACTCCCACATTTATTTTTCCATTGAGAAGCTGGGGCCCACTGAAGAATTCCCAGTTTCTTTATCTGCCTGACTCAGAAAGTGGGCCAGAAATCTAAAGAGGATGATCTCAGGAAAGCCAGTACTTCGTGGGACCTGATTGAAAGGGTCTGTACCCTACGAGGAACTACATCCTTGGCTGATGGTGAAAGTCATAGCAAAAGGGTCTGTACGCTGTGAGGAATAAGATCTTTGGCTGAAGGTGAAAGTCATAGCATACGTAGCCTTTCCACTTAGAAGTAATTCCTAAGGAATAGTCGGAGTTGTTGCCTTGTGAGTAGAACAGAAAAGGTCAGACAATGGGCTTTGATGGACTTTGTCAGAGTCTTGCTCCTTTTGGTGGCTGATATTTCCTTCTGTCTCCAATTATCATCCGGCTCTATCAGCCCAGTGCCTCCATAGCCTCTTGTGCTTCCTACCATGAGAGAGGGACAGCCCACTGCTACGGGCAGGTCTTTTCTTACCTAGTAGTAAGTAACCAGCTTTCCCTCCATTTCCTGTTCATAGCACAACAAACATTTTTCCACCTGCCCACCCAACACATGGAAACAAAAGGAAGGAGCAAGATGAGACTGGGAACAGCTCTGCCCTTTATAGGGAAGGCAGAGCTAGGACAGAGCACTGAGCAATTGGGCACAACTCTGTTAACAGTGAACCCAGGAGGTGGGAGTGGGGGTGGAAAGAGGCAGTGAGGAGCTCATAAGGAGCTGCGTTCCCTGTAAATTAAACATCAGTTACCTTCTGTGTCCGTCTGCAGTAACTGAAGGCAGGAAAAATGTCTGGGTGATTAAATGGTGGTAGTAAACTTTCTGATCAAAGTGAGTACCAGTAGATAGCTAGAGAGATTACCTTTATAAATAAGTGTCTGTAAAATATGTATGTCCTTGAGGGTGGGAAAGATAACTAGAACCTAAGTATTTAATTTGGGCTAAATGCAGGGGAAACATAACCACACTGAGCATATTTAGCTTTTAAGTTCGTGGGGAGCAAAGGTGGAATGAATAGTTTTGGCTCAAGAAATTAATCCCACAGATACATCCCCTTGCAAGAGTTTTTGTTGTTTTGGTTTTTTGGGGAAGGTGTTCTGTTTATTTTTCTTTGTCAGAAACCCTCTTTCTCTCTCTCTCTCTCTCTCTCTTTCTCTCTCTCTTCCCTTAGTCTTCTGGAATGTTCCCGTGCCTAGGCATGGAGGAAGCAGTCTTAACAGTAGATGAGAGACTGTCTTCCCCCAAACGGATCAGAACTGTACCTGGGATAGCTTCTGGAAGCTTCTCTCTGTTTTGTCTTCCCAGAATGGGACTCTCTTACCTCTTGTACCTAACTTTGCCCTCTCTTCAACATCTGGTATCATTTGTGTTCCTCCCCAAATTCTAAGACATACGGAGTTTGTTGAAAGACACATAGATTTTAATAAGTCTGAAGCTCAGGCCAGTTGGAGAGCAGTTAATTCTCAGTGGCACAAGCTTCCCTCCTTTGACAGCTCCCTAAGGAATATGCAACTTACTGGCTTCTGCAGCTACTTTTGTTTCCTATGAGCACTTCTGCTTTTGTGCAGTTGGGATGAGGGTCTCAGTGTGTAAAGCACTGTACCCCACAGCAGATTCCCCGTGTCCCGTGGCACCCCAAGGGGAGTGCTTCCCATTCAAAGCTCTGTTGTCTCTAAAAGAAAGTTTCCATGGCCAAGTTCAGCCTTGCTGAAATGGCTTTCAAGACAATGGAGGCCATAGCACCTGCACTGGGCAACACTTTTAGCTGGGGAGGGACATTCCTCTCCACCACGTTTCAAGTTGAGCTTATTAGACACGTTGCTGGAGGGGCCCGCTCATCACAGAGCCGGCTAATTGGCTGCGCTGCACTCTGCCTCCAACCCAGCTCCCTTCTCCAATTAAACTCCCATCATCCTGTTGTCCTGGGCGACCTGCTGCTGCCTCTGATTCGGCATTTCTGTTTGGGTTTGGGTTTTGGGGTTTTCTGCAGTCCTTTCAAAGATAACTTAATAAAACACTTTAAATACTCCAGTTTTTAATTTAAACTCTTTTAATTAAAGTACTTTTCGTGGAACCCCCGGCCACGAGTTATTTCCCCACATCTTTCAGTACTTAATCTCAGAGCAGAATTGGAAATATCGATAGAAAGTGTAAATCATGCCCTCCTGCTGAAAGCGTTGTATCAGGTTTCGGCTCAAAAGAGCACCATTACCTTTAGCTGTCACGGATCTGTACACTTGATCGATAAACTTCAAATATTATTAGAGGTGGAGGCTTCAGAGATTTGCTCTGTTCTTTGGAGAGAGACAGAGATAATTCTTTCTTGAAAATTGACTTGAATTTGCACTCTCAGTCTTTCTGGTGAAATGCATTTCTCTTAGGCGTCCAGCAACTGCAAGGGGGACAGATTTATAGGCCGTGTGCTTCTTGTACTGAAAGATTTAAATGGTAAATCCTTCACATATGACTTCACAAATCATGTAAAGTTAAAAGATTTTTACCGTTTCTGTTGCTGCTGTGCTTAAATTGTAAGGTACAGCTAGTAAATCATTTTAATGGAGGTGTCGTACTTGACTCAATAAAAAAAAAAGAGACAATGGTTTAGCTTCCACTCCAAAATGTTAATGTATTAATCAACGGGAGAATAATTGTTTTTTACTACCTTATAAATCTCAGATGCCATTAGGATTTCAGCAAGGGGTGATGTAGCCACATCCTAAATTAAAATTGTTTATACTGCCATACATTCATTCCACATCGCCATAGCTCATTCTGGGTTCATTTTGGAGTGGTTCTCCAGCCAAACATGTCGTTCTTCAGCCAGAAGAAGACATCCTGAGGGAGCGATGCTTATAAAGGAAAATTAATTGCATCGTGAGGTGTTAAATAAATAAAATAAAAACCGTCTGTGACAATGGACGATTATTCCTTGCTGTCTTTTTTGAAATAAGGTTTTTAGATTTTAAATTGAGGCTCACTCCCTCATACATCCTACATATGGCAAGCCTGTCACTTGTCTTGAGTCTTATAATCCTTGTTTCATCTCTAGGCAGCTGTGGCTTCTGAGCTTCTTACTTTCCCTATGCAAACAGCTCTCAGGGAATAAGTCAACTGGGCATCCGCAGAAAGAGCCTCCCCGCAGAAAGAGCCACAGTTTCTGTTATTACCTGAAGGTGCCATTCAGAGCGCCCGTGCGTAGTTAGGTTGGCCTCCTTAATTAGGATCTGCAACTGGCCACAGATAGAGTGAAGGCAGAGACTGGGTCAGGACCACACAGACTCTATTTCTTCCCTCCCTGGCTCCCTAAGCTTGTTCCACATGCATTAGGGCTCCTCTGCTGCTTATAATGAAATTGCCTTGTGGGGAGAACAGATCAATTCAGCACTGGACAGGTCAGTCTGTTCCCTCCCCGTGTAACTTGATCCATCTCGCTTGTTCTCTCTGACTCCTCCATTAAAAAAGAAGGTGACCTTGTGACCCTGGAGGCAGTGTCCGCTGGGGCTTCTGGTGTCTTGTAATAAGCTCTACATCCCTATTCCTTTTCTGATCTCGACAGATTCCCGAGCAGGTGAAGAAGGCGCGATAAGGGCAGTGGACCACGCCGTGATCGGCGGCGTCGTGGCAGTGGTGGTGTTCGCCATGCTCTGCTTACTCATCATTCTGGGGCGCTATTTTGCCAGACATAAAGGTAAGCGAGGTGCCTGGGCAGGCAGGAGCAGCGTGTCACCACCGCCCCTGCATCCGGGGACTTTACAGGGCTGTCCTTGACAGGCGATTTGGTTTAGGTGGCCAAATTCACAGCCTATCTGCTTCCCGAAACGGGGCAAGAAAAAGAAACAAAATGCTTAGCAGATGCTGATCGGGACTCAGGGAGTTGGTGAGGAGCTCTCTTTGATTGGATTTCCTCTAAATACGAAGCTTTACAGAGCTGTTATTCTGCCATCCGTAACTGGGGCTAGAGTAGAAATGATCACACAGGCTGGTGTGCAGGGTGTGGCACGAATCCCCAAGGAGTAAACACAGAAAAAGCAGAAAAGCATCCCCCACAGCCTGCCGTTTCTGGAAAGCAGGGGACTATCCCTTGTTCCTGGACCCAAACTCTTAGGTAAACTGGTCATAACGGCTAAAATACTTCCTTGACTTAATGTGCCCAGATAGAGAAAATCTCTTGCCTTAAAAGCCACATAAATATGTATTTTTAAAATTATCAGTGCAATTGATTTAAATTGCCATTAATCAGCACACTTATCAGCTGTGCAGTCTGGATGGGCAATCATCTTTCCAAGGCTCCTCCTCTCTGCCCCACGCTGCTCTGATCCTCTTCTCCCCTCTTAGTAATTTATTCTTCCTTTTCTTTGTCAGCCCTTGTCTTTCTCAGTTGTTTTTCTAATCCCTGTGCAACGAGCTTGCAGGGTTTTCTAGGCGTTTGCATACTGCTCGATTGTGGAACTTGGGTTGGGGAGAGGTCCCCTGAGCACGGCAGTGCAAGTCCAAGGTGCTTGACAACCACCTTTAGGATACGAAGTGCACGCCTTGAGCATAAAACAGTGTGGGATGCTCCAAGCAGTCAGTCCTCTACCCTCTGCCCATCCTCAGGAGGAGGTCTGTTTACTTAGCTTGATAGAGACAGGAGGTGAAGCCACAGAGCAGGGCAGAATCTGAGCAGCAGCTGTGCAGGACCAGAGGAAGGGAGCACAGGTGTCACTCTGTAGAAGGAAAAGGGATATAGGAGAGAAGCCTATGG
The DNA here is from genome assembly GCF_027406575.1 of Nycticebus coucang. Taxonomy (NCBI): domain Eukaryota; kingdom Metazoa; phylum Chordata; class Mammalia; order Primates; family Lorisidae; genus Nycticebus; species Nycticebus coucang. Next base: position 119,846,287 of record NC_069785.1, on the reverse strand, counting down.
CCGCTTGTTTTCTCAGCTTTGTCACTTTGGAAACCTCAAAATATAACAAACGTCTCAGCCATTGAAAATAGAAGAATCTTCAGGAATGCAACCTGGAATGGGAGCGAGGGTGTTTGATGATGCCAGGCAGTATAAGTTTTATCTGTAAGCCATACTGAGGTGCAGTCCTCGTGTTTCTCCATGTAAACTGTTGGGATTTGGTGATAAGAGTGTCACCAACTTTGTAACATTTGTCTATTGTCCTTACAAAGTGGCTGTGCCAATTAGCAAATCCATGAATCCGGGTCTGGGCTCGAGTTACGTGATGATGATCGTCACTTGTTCATTAAGATAGATCCCAAGCCTTGATACCAGCCATGACAACACAAATTATTTCTCAATCGGGAAACTCACTCTGAAATGGAAGACAGGAAATTCAAACATACTCGTGCCAGTGCAAGCACATTCTCCCCTGTGGATAGGCAATAATGACTGGGGAAGCCAGGAGACTGTGGTTCACAGTGAACAATTTGAGATGACAATAGAAGCATCATCGGGGCCCTAATTCATTTATTGGCTAATTGCTCTTCCTTGCTTTGGTCTTTAACCACGTGCGTGCACTCTCTGGTCACTGGTCCTTGGTGTGTTTACTGTGGATGCGCTAGTCAGCAGCTCTCCAGCTTTCTGCATTTTTTAGCTCCCACTCCCGTCTTCTGCTGACATCCTCTGGTCATCCTCACTGCTCTAATGTCTCATTTGCTGAATTATATCGCAGCGGTTCAGTTGGAGTGGTGCCTTTGGAACCCCCGGATCCCCATTTGTCTCACCTCCCCCGCTCTCTCCTTCCAATTGTTTTTTCCCCTCCGCTGCCCGCACGCCACTTCGGCTGATGATGGCCATAAAGCAAGTTGCCATCTCTGTGCCACTTTACACAGAGGCCACCAGACAGTCACGGTGCTTTACCCCTTCATCTTTCAGGTACATACTTCACTCATGAAGCCAAAGGAGCCGATGACGCAGCAGACGCAGACACAGCTATAATCAATGCAGAAGGAGGACAGAACAACTCCGAAGAAAAGAAAGAGTACTTCATCTAGATCAGCCTTTTTGTTTCCATGAGGTGTCCAACTGGCCCTATTTAGATGATAAAGAGACAGAGATCTTGGAACTCGCGAGAAACTCGTGTGTTTTTTTATGAATGGGTGGAAAGGTGCGAGACTGGGAAGGCTTGGGATTTGCTGTGTAAAAAAAAAAAAAAATGTTCTTTGAAAAGTACACTCTGCTGTTTGACACCTCTATTTTGTTTGTTTGTTTGTTTGATTTTTTATTTCTTCCTACCAAGTCAAACTTGGGCACTTGGATTTACTTTTAGTAGATGGCAGAAAATTCTGTGCCTTGTTTTTTGTTCATTGTGTTTCCCTTTTTCTCCCCCCTTTGTGTGCATTTATCCCCCCACCTTCCCTCAATTTGGGATTTTTTTTCCAAAATCTCCCATTTTGGAATTTGCCTGCTGGGATTCCTTAGACTCTTTTTCCTCCCCCCTTTTTGTCCTTGTTTTTATTTTCTTTCGTTTATTTTGGCGGTACCTGCTTTCTGTTCAAGATTCAGTTTCGTAAAAGGAGAACCAGCACAGTTTAGATTTCATAGTTCAGAATTTAGTGTATCCATAAACGCATTCTTCTCTGTTGTCGTAAAGATTTGGGTGAACAATGAAACTCTTTGCTGCTGCCCATGTTTCGAATACTTAGAGCAGTGAAGACTAGAAAATTAGACTGTGATTCAGAAAATGCTCTGTTTGCTGTGGAACTACATTACTGTACAGGGTTATCTGCAAGTGAGGTGTGTCACAATAAGATTGAATCTGTCTTTAATTCTGTATCTATAGACGGCTCAGTATAGATACCCCACGCTGTCCAGAAAGGTTTGGGGCAGAAAGGACTCCTCCTCTTTCAGTGCCCTAAACAGACCTGACAGGTGACAAATTTGAGCTGCCACAGGAGGGGAAGTAGGGAGGGGGGAAAGATAGTTCTGCTCTGGTTATTTCTGTTCCAAACGATTCCATCCACCTTTCCCAATCGGCCTTACTTCTCACTAATTTGTAGGAAAAAAGCAAGTCGGTGTGTCGTGTGGATGACTGAATGGGACAGGGTTTTTTCTTTTTCCTTTGTGCTTAGTTAGGAAGGCAGTAGGATGTGGCCTGCATGTACTGTATATTACAGATATTTGTCATGCTGGGATTTCCAACTCGAATCCGTGTGAAACTTTCATTCCTTCAGATTTGGCTTGACAAAGGCAGGAAGGACAAAAGGAGGCCGGTATTGTTCTCACACTGGTCTGCCTCCGATCTCAGTTCTCGAAAGGTCAGAGCAGAGGTGGAAAAACAGCATGTAGGGATTTTTCAGTTACTTAATCAAAACTCAAATGTGAGTGTTTTTATCTTTTTACCTTTCATACACTAGCCTTGGCCTCTTTCCTCAGCCTTAAGAACCATCTGCCAAAAAATTACTGATCCTCGCATGATAGCAGCCATAGTGCATAGCTACTAAAATAAGTTAGCTTGAACATATCTTAGATGGGGAGCCTTGGGAGAAAGGAGAGGAGTCAAGTTACCATTTACCTTTTTTAAAAGAAATGTGGGGATTTTCACTGAAACGTCTAGGAAATCTAGAAGTAGTCCTGAAGGACGAAAACTAAACTCTTACCATATGTTTTGGTAAGGCTCCAGACTCCGGTTAACAGTCCTTACGGAAAGATGGCATCAAAAAGATAGTTCTATATATATATATATATAAATATATATTATATAACATTTTCAGTGAGTAATTTTGGATTTTGCAAGGTGCATTTTTACTATTGTTACATTATGTGGAAAACTTACGCTGATTTATTTAAGGGGAAAAAAGTGTCAACTCTTTGTTATTTGAAAGCGTGTTTATTTTTCTTGTCTTTATTTTTAACCTTTGATAGAACCATTGCAATATGGGGGCCTTTTGGGAACGGACTGGTATATAAAAGAACATCCATTATTGAGCAGCGTTTTGTTTACCCCCCTCCTATCCCCAGGCGCTTCACCAAGACAAAATGCCACCACCAACATCCCTTTTTCAATGAATTTTATAACGTGCAGCTCTACTCGGAGCCCTCAGCACCCATTCTGACCATAGCGTAACCATCTCAAAGGGTGAGAATCATTTAGCATGTTGTTGAAAGGTTTTGTTCGTTTGTTTGTTTTCAGTTCTTTTTAGAAAAACAAAAACAAAAACAAAAAACGACCATGGCTCACAGAATTGGCATCTCATTTTCGGGACCTCCCATCCTTCTGTTCTGAAAAGTGTACAGTAGTGCAGTGTTCCTGTTGTAACTTTACGGCTTACGATGTTGACGTGTCTCAGGTTCATGTGTTTTGATTGGTGTTTTCCGTCTCAGGTAGATTGCAAAGTGTAGGCCCCACACATTGGAAAAAATAAGAAGAAGAAGAATAAAACAAAGCAAAAACAGGAAATTATGGATTTTAGTTGTATATTGGTTTATGTATTTTTTCTTACGTATACAGTGCACTGTTTGAAATGTATTGTTGAGTATTACTTTGTACAGGTTGATTGCTTTTTTTTAGCGTGAAGAAAGAACAAACTTGTTTTTTTTGTGTGTGTGTGTGTTTTTTAAAGGAATATAAAATAATGAAGGATGTATAATTGATGCCAAATAAGCTTGTTCTTTAGTCACACCGATGTGTTACTTTTCCCTTTAGGCCAGTTCTGTTTTTAAGGTGTACATGGACGATGTTACAGTGTAAGAAACTCCACATCCATATGTTCCCATTCGCATTTTGTATTGGTTCATGTATACCATTTTTACAAAAAAAAAAAGAAAAAAAAAGAAGTACTATAAAATATCTGTCTTCTTAATAAAAAAAATTAATGTTACAAAGTGATCCTTTAATCTCTCTATGGACTTCTTACGGACGCCTTCGCGTGAGAGAAAAGATGGGCCTGTGGTCCCAGCTTCCTCCTCAGGGCGCGTGTGGGGCCAGGATCGATGGCAGCAGGTGCTAGAACGTGCTGCCGCTGGGGTTCTGGGGCCCGGGTTCTCTCTCCCTCTCTGCTCACCTTTCCTGCCCTTGTTCTCTTCTGCCCCCTCAGTGGACAGGTACTCCCGGTGCCGTGGCTGAGCTGGGATCCTCCTCCCCGTGGACTCAGCGATCTGTGCAGGTGTGCGAGGTGCAGCGGCAGCCGGGACTGACCCCAGCCCCGCGTGGAGGTGTCTCCCGCCCTCACGCCCTCTTTCACCCCCCACCCCACCAACTTCCCTGTGTTGGCTGTTCCACCTGTCTCCACTTCGGGATTTTGTGTCTGACGTTTCATTCTGCCTTCTTTGTTTAAAGTTCTCTCTCCTTTCACAAAAAGAGGTCGTGAGCTGTGGAGGACTGGCTTGGCCATCTGCAGAAGATCATTCTCACTTACTGTTTAGGTCACTGAGACTTCCAGGCCTGGGTGGATGAGATCTTGTCATTGTCCTTGCCTTGCAGGCCAAAATAAGTGATGACCACATTTTGTGGTGCTGATCTTGGGAATGTGCAGATAATATTTGACCAGCTCCAAGTGCCCTTTCCCCAACAGCCGTGGTTGAGTTCCCTTTTTCTCTCTGTCAGGTAATGGGGAAAGCTCAGCAGTGAAAGAAAAGGTAAGCTCCAGAAAACCCAAAGGCTGCCCATTTCCCCTGGGCCTCTTCCTTCCTGACCTGGTCTCTTAACTATCTCTGTTAAAAAAAAAAACAAAAACAATCAGTCGATCAGATATGCAGTTATTAAGCACCTGCTGTTATGTCCAGTATTGCAAGGGATGCTGAGAAGGGTGAAGTGGCGTCAGAGCGGCATCTGTTACAACACGTGAAAAAACTAAGTGGACCTCAGCTGTACGTGCCACACCGAATACAGTTAAGCCCAGAGTGCCGTGGGAACTTCTTGGAGAAGGGAGATCAGGAGGGCTAGTGAGTCAGACAGCTTCATAGAGGAGCTAGGACCCCCACTGGATCTTACAGGATAGTTTAGGGGAGGAGGACGTGAGTCAAAGGTACAGACGGCAATAAGCTCAGCCAACCTGCTGATTTGTATAAGAAGAATAAAGTAATCAGTTGTGTGTTCAGGGTGGGACCAGCCCTGTGGCTACGTTCAAAGCCCAGGCAGAGGAGTTGAGATTTCAGTGGCCTCCCAGCCTCTGCCAGAGGGCCAGGAGCAGTGGGGAGCACTAATTCATCATACCTCTGTAAAAAGACGCACAGGACGGCTCAGGGTAGGAATCAGGAGCACAAGCTAGAGTGAGACTGCCGGGCTCAAATCCCCTGAAACACCAGCAAGTGACCCCATCTGTCCGGACTCGGTTCTCCTGCTCTGCAAGGTAGGCATCACCATAACCTCAAAGGTTGTTAGGAGAGACGATGGAGATGAGCGTCAGCACTTCGCAAATAAGGTGTCAGATGGGCACTAAGCATTTGTTTACACATTAGTCATAAAAAAACAGGAGAAAAGCAAGTGGCGATTAAAAAGAGAAAACATGGCTTGGCACCTGTGGCTCAAGCGGCTAAGGCGCTGGCCACATACACCTGAGCTGGCAGGTTCAAATCCAGCCCGGGCCCACCAAACAACAATGACGGCTGCAACCAAAAAATAGCCGGGTGTTGTGGTGGCCACCTGTAGTCCCAGCTGCTTGGGAGGCGGAGACAGGAGACTTGCTTGAGCCCAGGAGTTGGAGGTTGCTGTGAGCTATGATGCTGCGGCACTCTACCCAGGGCAACAGCTTGAGGCTCTGTCTCAAAAAAAAAAAAAAAGATAAAACATAACTCATGGCTACCAAGAATGGTTACCACTTGGAGGGAGCCCTGTGGGCTGCTGTGCCTGTGGCCATGACGCCCTCATGCACCTGTTTGTTGAAGGTTCAGTGACCCCTTTCTCTTCACTCATTAATCCAGCTGTTCTAAGCCAGCTGGCATGCGGATGTTTGGTGTCCACACCCTCCAGGTTTGCCTGTAACTTGCAGGGAAGGGACCCCAGAAGTTCCCTGAATTGAGGCAGACAGGAAGCAGCAACTTGCTGCACATTTGACCGTAGAGTTCCACAGGGCATGCAAATGAGACGGTGGCAGCCAGAAGCAGCCCATGTGAGCGGGAGCGTGATAAGTTGCTCGGTCCTTCATCTGGTAGGAGAGTGAAATGGACCTTGTTTCCTCCAGAGAGTTTTCGCAAATGTTTTGGCCTGGCATTCTCCAAATACATCAACTGGAACCCTGAGGTGATATGCGGGTGTTAATTGGTACAATCTTTCACTGACTTCTGTCTACTTGAATGTACTTCTTACACCATTGTAGACTTACTCCATGGAGAAATGTTCCTTTGATTCTGTACCCAGAATCTTATGGCAGCCATGCAGGTACCATACCACAGGTAGAAAGACCCCGCTTCCATGTAGGCATTTTTGTTTCAATATAAAATTATGCCTGAGATTAATAACACTTTTTTGCCAGGAGGCCAAATACACAGCAGCCCTTCGTCATGAAGACCTGGCAGCCAAATCCCTTCAGAATGAAATGTATATTCACAGCCACGCATATAAAGTTTTAGAAGCCTTGTATGCCTTGACCCACTGTACAGGAGAAGAAAGAAGGAATTCTTGGCCATCATCCAAATGACTCATGTGCCAGTATAATATTGAAGTCACTGGTTGGCACATAGTAGGCACTCAGTGAGTGGCGATTGATTAAAGGGAGAATAGTCAAGCACCTGGCTGCCCGAGTCTTACTTTATACTTGGTCTGAACCAGCCACCAAGTCTGTATTTCAGATGTTGACACGTAAAGTCCTCAATACAGGTAACTTTCAGGTTGGCCTTGAAGAAATGAGCCAGCCAGCCCTGAGTTTAGTGTTATCGGTCTCATCTTTTTCAAGGACCTGCTGATATCGACTATCTGCCCTCCCCACTTTATGGAGAATGACATTTTTGGTAATGGCTGAGCAAAGCCTTCCTATTGCTATCATATGTTGTGAGGGGCCTTCAGAATGAGGTATGGCCTATTAGAAAAACCCAAACCATACTCCTTGCCTTATGTGTTGTGCCCATTTCAAAATGTTGAAATGTGCCTCTGGTGGGAGCCACAGGGCTCAGCTCCCCCACGAAACCCACATCATTACATGGGATAGGGTGGAGGGTCCTGGGCTCCATAATGTAAGCACCTCAGAACTGAGACACAAAAACAAGGCTCTCCTGTATTTTCAAGTCTTCCAACTCTCAGCTTCTAGGCACTTTGGTTCACAGGGAACTATTTGTTTTGTGCTTTACGTTTTTATTTTTCATTCTCAAGTAAACATAGAATGTCCCAAGTAAACTGCCCCTGGTGGTCAGTGTTGGAATATACAACTGAAGCCTTGCGTATTTAAATGTGGGATTAATTCTAGCAAGGAACCTGATTTAAAGTCTGCTTACAGCTCTCTGTCACACGCACTCATGCACACCTGCCCTCTCCTCCCATTTTACTCCCCCCTAATTCTCTGAGGTGTTGAGCTGGGGAAAGTGAGGACCACTACTGAGGGGCAAATCAACCCATGCTCTGGGCCCCAGGCTTCTCCAGCTGCCCACAAACGTGCACTGACTCAGAGTCATATTTCAGACATGACCACCTTAAATCTCCCTTAAGTGCTATCTTCTCAGGTTAATTAATCACCAGGCTTAAACTTGCTGTTACCAGCAGGAAGTCCGTCCTGAAGTCAGCAATGTTACGATCGCATCTTCTAATGCTGTTTATCCTGCATTAGTGTTTACTTAGGGGGAAAATTGATCCGTAATTGATATTTCAGTCTTCCAGAGCTGGTGTTGGAAGAACCCAATGCAAGCCTTTAATAGCAAGCAAATATTTAAATCCCTTAATGGTTGCTGAATATTGAAATGTGTGACTTTATTACTTTTTTTGGTTTGTTTTCTCTGTAGTTGTGTATTTCACCGTTTAAACTTGCAACAGATGCTGGCAGGCTCGAGTCTAGCTAATCCACAAAAGCTGTTTGCCCAGACACAGCAGACCTGATTAAAAAGTATTGCTGTGGAAGGGAGTCTTCTGCACTAATCAGTCTCTGTTAGCTAGTGACGAAATTACCATCCATCTCTCTCTCTTTCTCTCCCTCTCTCTAGGCCTGTTTTCTCTAACCTCCTCTCCCAGAATAAAGTGATGGGGGCAGCTAGAGTGTTGCAATTAGGAGCATGAATCTTTTATCGTTTGGACAAGGAAGGGAAAATGCCATTACTGTCAACTGAAATGTCCTACTTGGGTTTTTTGCTTCTGCTTCCCTGCCAAAGCCCATTGCTGCTGCTGAAAGTGTATAACATTCACAGCTGTTCTTGATGGCTTGATTCTTAACACAGCCAGAAATGTAGCCCGGGAGATGCTTAAGACAGTTTATGGAAAATAATAGATTTCCTTGCAGAGACACCAATGCTTCGAGAAGGGCCTTGAGTCATGTTAGACCCAGCCAAGATCACCAATTTTCTCCCTTTCTGCCTTCAGTTACAAAGGCTATTGCTATAACAAAAAAAAAAAAAAAAAGGCAGGCCCTCTTGAATTCTTTGTGTTTTCCCGGTTGGTTTCTATCAGCACCCACAAGACTCTGGCTATGGCACCCTTTGTCTTACCACTCACCTGCAGCAGCCGTGAGATCGGAAAAGAAAACGTGCCTACAGAAGTGGAAAGAAAAGAACGCTACCAAGGGGAGAAGAAGAATCCCCAGGAAAGCCAGCCGATGAGAGCTGAGACTAGGTCCACCAGCTTGGGTGCTCCAGAGACAGACGTCTGTGTTGAAGGTCACCAGGACCACCAGGGTGGGGTCCTCCCTTCCCTGCGTTGGCATCCCCGGGGGCCACCAGGAATGCCAAGACGTGGCATAGTTAGTCCCCCTAGCTTCTGCTCTCCAGCCTCACCACTGTGCCCTGACCCTCAGACCCAGCCCTTTGTTAGGAACTTCTGGGAATGACACTCCCTTTGGCAAATCTAAAGAGAGTGGCTTCTGAGTCACAAATGGTGGGAAGTCTGCAAGAATGAAACAGCAAAACCAGTGCCTCACAGGTTGCAGCTTTCAGACTGTGTCACAAA